>NC_037529.1:15024269-15025420 GCF_001531365.2 Cynara cardunculus var. scolymus | reverse complement strand
ATACACGTATAAAAAAACCCATAATTTTGCCAAATTTTGACATCAAAACAGATTTACAACATCATCTCATATAAAGAACCACACGGTTCTAAAACCAGTTTCCAAATAAGGAAATTTCATAAAAATTAAACTCACCTTATTCACAAAGAGATGAGGATATGAAGATAAAATAGTAACAATCTCCCATGTAGAAACCACATAATCAATTTAGTTCTTTCTTTATTTTGTTTGATTCGCACCCAAGAAGCACACACAGTAAAATTTTCACCAACTTCAAAATATACTTATGAGATATTAAGAATGTCTCATATAAAAAAACAATTGAGGCGGTGGGGGATTTTTAAAATAATTTAAGCATATAAAGAAAATAACCCTCAACTTATCAATGTTTTTTCAAAAACAACCCCCAACGTTATAACTGAATAACCTGGTTATAACACCACTATAATGATATAATTTATTAACAAACAAATGTACTCTTTAATGTATTTTTATTCATATACAATTATTTATATTAATATGATAAAGAAGTAAAATGAAAAATAAGAATAAAAAATAAAGGATTTGAAGTAAATTATATAGCTAATTATAACAATATAAAGTATAATTTAAAAATTAAAATAATTTGATTTATAATATTATTTGGGATCGTAGGAGGTTAGTGGCAATTAGTACAACTTTTAAGTTTTATATTAATACTAGTTTTGTACCTGTTACAATGCTAATAAATATAACACTTTCTTGTAAATAAAAAATTTGTTAATTATTTATAAAATGTTTTACCCTTTAAATTATTGTATTGTTTGCAAGTAAAATAATATTTTGATAACTAAATAAGAAATACGAAGGTTGAAGCCTATAAAAATCATCCATCAAATAGGGATTTTTTTTTGAATAAATAGTTCATCCGTAAATCTCAAAAGATAAGGGTGTAAAATGGAAATAAAAAATAAAGATACTAAAAAATATCATTATGTATTTATCATATTTAATAATATTATTAAATTCAATAATATTATATATTGGGTTCATTTTGATAGTATTGAAGAAACGATCATAATGGTATAATTTATAAAAAAATTAAACATTTTTAAATATATTTTTGTTAATATATAGTTACATATGTTAATATGAGAAGGTGTAAAATGAAA
>NC_037529.1:14948338-15024169 GCF_001531365.2 Cynara cardunculus var. scolymus | reverse complement strand
CGAGTTCTTCAGCGATCACTGAACAAGCTCAGTGTATTGATYGCTGGAACCGAAAGTACAGAAACACAAAAATACATCGAAAGGAAAAAAGGATTATCATCAAATCACTGAGAGAGAGGATCAACAGTTTTTCATATAACCGAAAGAAGATCAATACAAGATAAAAGTCAAATAGTAGTCTAACAAATATTACTACTAGCAAGCCGTATTTTGGAGTGCAAACTTGTTCAACAAGTTTGACTCACAAACTTGTCCAACACTTATATGTCAGCCAAAGTAAGTTCTAAAACACTATTTAATTAGTACCATATTTTCTTTACTGTTCCTTCGACATATTTTCTAAAACTTCTATGTGATAGTTTTTTAGGCAACATCGCCGTCAACATTTAAAAAACTATCTTCGTCCTTCAAATATGAGAGAGTGCCTTTTTCTCTCACTCTTTAAGTGTTAACAAATCTATACCAGTCAGATTGTTTAGGATCATATGCCTTACCTTCCTAGCTTCTGCAACAAATATGTGATTCTTTGTTTTAATACAAAATATAAAACTAAAACTGAAAATTTGTTTTGTGTATATTCAACCCCTTTTACAAGCACATTCTATGTAAGTCATTACATATCAAAACCAACAAAAAAAACATCGATTTTTATTGTATTTTGAAGTTGGATGAAACAACGAATTATATTGTATTTTTGAAGTTGGATGGAACATATTTTGTACTGCATTTTTGAAGTTGTATTTAAATGATAATTCAATTGGTTGATGTTATAAAAATGGTAGTACAGTGCTACAAAACGATCAATTATTACATATCATAAATATCCAAATAACATTTATGATAATGATTTTTCCGGTATTAATCAAACAACATCAATGCAATATTGACTCCTATTTTCATTCTCAGTCATTCCTAGGTTCATTCCCTTGTCTAAACAAAAAAACTCCTAAATCTCTCACTCTCTCTAATGTTGCATGTGTTTCTAAAAGTAAATTTTTTTTAGGGTCCGTTTAGTTTGCAAGATTGTTTTTGAGGGATTTAGATATAAACAGATTTGAATTAAAATGAATTTGAAATTATTGGTGTGTTTAATTTTGAAGGATTTTTATGGGAATTTCAAAATCCTATACAAATTCATTCCATTAGTACAAATGAAAATAGAACTTAATATTTGGGCATGCATCAAGCATAGAAAGTTTTCTTTATAAACTATTCCCCTTCAAAACTTGCGAGTAATATTGCCGCCAAAAATGAGAATCGCCGAGATCTCTTCACCGGATCTCCGGTCGACACAGTCACAGGATCCGATATCTGATCTATTTTGCAAACTAGAAGCATTTACAACGGAAATCGAACGCCATTCACCGAAATCTCCTTTGCCGGAGTCTCTCCACGCTAACCTCCGCCAGGGACTGACTCAACTAATGTCACTCGCACCGTTCCAGAACTCTGTCAAGCTCCAGATATGGAAGCTGAGTTACCGTTTATGGAACGCATGCGTTGATCTCTCCAACTGCATCCGATCATCATCGTCTAAGGTTACTGAGGAACACGCCAAACTGCGTCAAGTCTCGGCTGATCTTCTCTTCCTCGCCGTTGACGTGTCCGGTGTACCTTCTCCTTACTTCAAGTGCGCTTCGTTTTTTTATAAAACAGGTACAATCTGGCATGATCTCAGTCAGTACGATCTCGCTAGCAATTGCTTCGAGAAGGCGACAGATCTGACGTCAAAAATCGAGATTACGAATGTATCCGATCGTGAAGAGCGTAGGCTGCTTCTTGATTTAAATATCGCGAGATCAAAGACAGCCTGGGAGGTTTCGGATAAAAATCTAGCGATTAATTTACTAAATAGGTCGAAAAGAGTACTGTTTGGAATTGCAGAGAACTATATGGCTTTAGTGAACCAATATATGAATTTTGGAAAATTGGCTTTGTCAAAAAACGAAGTCTCTTGTGTAAACGAGGCGTTGAAGCTGATGACTGAGGCTTTGGAATTGTGTGAGAAGGGGTTAAGAAATGTGAAAAAGACAGAGGAGACTCTAGCCTTAAAGGAATTAAGGCTGAAGACGCTTAGATTCATGGCAGCATCACATTTGCAGAGAGATGAATTTGAGAGCGTTCTGAAGTGTGTGAAAGTTTTAAGAGACGGTGAGAAAGGGGAAGATCATCCGACCTCGAGTGTGTTAGCGATGAAGGCCTGGTTAGGGTTAGGAAGGTACGGGGAGGCAGAGAAGGAGCTAAAGAGAATGGTGGTAAATAAGGGGATTCCAGAGGGAGTTTGGATATCAGCGATGGAGTCATACTTGCAGGCAGTGGGCACCCCTGGGGCAGAGACAGCAATGGGGGTGTTTCTGGGACTTCTAGGGAGGTGCCACATCAGTGCTGGCGCAGCAAATAGGTTGGTTCAGAGAGTAGTTGGTGACTGTGTGAACAGAGAGGGAAGTAGAGTGAGGGCTAAAGTGGTTGCTGAGTTTGTATCCAGTGACAAGGTTGTTGCTCTTTTTGCTGGAGAGCTGGCTGCAAACGAGAGATCCGTCATGCATGCTCTTCTCTGGAACTGGTAAGTCACTGTTTCTTACTTGTGCTCGTTGAGAAACAAGTTGACAGTGCCGGTCCTCTAGGTCTGTGCAAGTCCAGTGGATTCACGGTCGAACTTCTTGGCACAAAGACAGCTAATGAACCCTCATTTCATTATTAAGTTTTGAAATGATGTAGACAGTAAACCCACGTTTTGTAGATTATGGCTAGATTGCCTGCTGCATTTGTGTAGCTGTATTCATTTGCATGCCATTGCATACAAAGAAGCGAAGCATAATAGTGTCTAATATCTTTTTTCATATACAAGGTGGGTAGTTTTGCTATGTCTATGTTGGAATTATATTAAATAGCATTCACTTTTCATGTTTGCAATTCTTACCATAGCACCCTATCCAAAGCATGTTGTGTGCTTGTTGAGTTGGACAAGTTGCTGCGCAAAGCAACATGTTACTGTTAATGAAAATCTTATATAGTTTCAATGACAAATATTACTGCAGTGCGGCAGATCATTTTCGTTCTAAGGATTACGTGGTCAGTGCAGAAATGTTTGAGAAGTCTCTACTTTATGTCCCTCACGACATCGAGAACAGATCTAATCGAGCAAAGGGCTTTAGAGTACTGTGTCTATGTCACCTAGGCCTCTCCCAGCTGGATAGAGCTCAAGAATACATTGATGAGGCTGCTAAGGTACACTGAATTCACTGCAATAACCTTCTCTTGTAGCATGAAGATTTTGTCAATATCTTAAAATAAGAAGGAAACGTGCTTGATGGCTTGATAATCTTTCCTTGATTTTGATTTTCTGTAATTTCATAATTGCAGCTGGAACCGAACATTGCTTGTGCTTTCCTGAAGGTATGTGTTTTGCTTTGAAGGAAGGCATACGAAATAATGAATTAAAGATGTGCAAATTTTGATTCCCTGAAGAGATTCTTTCTTGTTAGAAGATTCCAAACACATATTCAAATGTCATACTCCCTCTGTCCCATAACATGATAACTGCAAGAAATTTTAATAAGTTTCAAAGTTAAAATCACCTGTTTATCATCCTTACAAATAAATTGATTGATTCTTGGATAGGTCCACAATAATACTTTAGTCAACTGATGGCAGTATTCAGTTTTCTTCTATTTACTAAAAGGAATTCTGCCTTTGGTACATGGGACGGGACGGGACAAAACTCACTGAACAAGAACTCACTTCTGTCCCACGTTTGGCGCGACATGGGAATGGGACAAGAATTGGGACAAGGTGGGACAACATGAGACAAAAGAGGTTTTTTCTTGTTTCACCAAAATAGGTGGAACAAGATTGGATAAGAATGAGACATAAACTAAAGTATTACTAATCTACCCCAGTTTGATATATAACCTTAATATGATATTTGTTTTAATGGTCATCACCGCTAGTTTCGGCCGCCGCCACCACTACCGGCGGTCACCGGCGGCCACCTCCACCTCCACCTCCTCTTCCACACAACATATCCTCCGCCGCCTCCACAACCACCGTCCACCAAGTCCATTGCCACCTCTACCATAGTCGACCACCGACCACCACCGTCCATTGCCACCACCACTACCGCTGTTCGCCACCTTCAACTCCTTCTCTACTGCAACAACCTCCTCCACGACCACCATCGGCCACCACCATTCATTGCCACCTCACCTCCACCACCACCACCACTATCTTCACTACATCAACCACAACTACCTCCTCTACTGTTGTCAACCGCCACCACAATCTACCATCTTCATGTCCTCTATAACCACCGTAGACCACCAAGCACTACTGCCTCTACCTCCATAACCACTGTCGGCCACCGACCACCATCGTCCGTTGCCATTACTACCGTCGGCCACCGACCACCATCGCCCGTTGTCACTACTACCGTCGGCCACTGACCACCACCGCCCATTGCCACTACTACCGTCGGACACCACCACCACCTCCACTATAACCAAAACCACCTCCACCACCACCACTACTACCATCAATTATATCAAAAATTTTATTAAAATTTGGTACAAATATGAAAATTACATACAAATATTTATAAATTAAATTCTTTAATTATTTACTTTATTTGTATTAATTATAACTATTATATAATATTTAAATCATCAAATAACTTTTGGGGGTAGCTTGTCTAGTTCTGTCCCGTCCAGTCCTAGGGGCTGTTTGGCAGTTGCTGAATGATTTATGCAGAATAGTTAAGAGGTCAGAATGGTTAAGAGGGTCAGAATGGTTAAGAGGGTCAGAATGAAATAATGTTGTTTGGTAACTGTTCTCTGAATGACAGTAAAATTACCATTTTAACCCTCTGAATGATTTAGTACTGAATGAAATAAAGCTGTTTGGCTGATATCTGAATGAAACAATAATTTTACAAAAATAACTACATATTTCATATTAATCCAAACAAACGTAACATTAATCCAACCAAACCCCACAGATAAGAAAAGCAATCTTCAAACCCCACAGATAAGAAAAGCAATCTTCAAACCCCNATAAGAAAAGCAATCTTCAAACCCCACAGATCAAACAATCGGCCGTATAAACAATCTGATTAGAGGTCACCATCTAAATAGTTGATCTAAATACTTGATGTAAAAGTGATAATAGCTTCGAGAAATGTAAATAGGGAAAACAAATAATCTGATTAGAGGTCACCGGCGACCGGCGACTACCGACYGGCGACCAGCAACCGGCRACYMMACGAATAAGTASGACCGGAGACATTACCTGATGGAGCGTCGAGAAGCTTCTGCGCGTCACCGTCACCGAAAACAGAGGCGTGGGCGATGGATGTCACCGGGCGATGGAGGTCACCGGCGATGGAGGTCACCGGCGATGGAGGTCACCGGCGATGGAGATGTGGAAGATGGAGGTCACCGGCTGATTTTCCCTTGGAGACGATGATGTAGCATTTCCTGTGGTAGGCCGATGTGGAAGAGTAGAGAAGGAGAGAATGGGGCGGTAGGTGTGGAAGGGTATAGAGGTCAAATTAATAATCTGAATGGTTTAGCATGGATTCAACCTCAAAATGGTTAAGAGCTTTGAGTAACCATTAAGAGGCTTTTATTTTTTTGCCAAACATGTCTCACCTCTGACCGATTCAGAGGTGCCCTCTTAATGTCACCATTAAGAGGGAAACAAACAGCCCCCTAGTCTTACCAAACACCAGACATACATACTCCTGTTATGTCAGTCCTGTCCCGTCCAGTTCTGTCTTGTTTAGTCCCGTCCACTTATGTCTACATATCAAACACTACCTTAATGTATTTGGGTAACAGTGAAACAATTTTCTTTATCCATGTGTCAACTGAAATATTCATGAACTAGATAGTATATTTGAGCTTGTTATCTATCATGAAATGCTTCAGTTATCTCTTGGTATAGTTTTATAAACGGTTTTCTTCAAAATTCTGCAGTTCAAGATCTATTTGCAAAACAATGATCATAATGGAGCTATTACTCAAGTACAAGCAATGCCAACCTGCATTGACTTCACCCCAGAATTCCTCTCACTATCAGCCCATGAAGCTATTGCTTGCCGTGCTCTTCCTGTTGCAATTGACTCATTATCCAGTCTTTTAACCTTCTTTCCCTTGGGGAAACCAATGCCAACAACAGAAGTCATAGTTTTCCGAACCCTTATCACAATTCTCATTCAAGAACCTCGAAATGAGACCGAAGTCCTTAAATACATGAAAAGAGCCCATGCTCGTATCTCTGATCTTGGACCTGACCGGTTTTTTGGGACAGGTGAGGTTGGAATAAGGGAACGAAACTGGTTTGCTTTGAACCTGTGGAATATTGGATTGAAAAGCGGCCAGGAAAAGAACTATCAAGTGTGTGGGGAACTTTTCAGAATGTGTGCAGAATATTATAGTGTTACAATTGACGGACAAATGGAGGGAAACGATTCGATGGTATGCAAGTCACTGATATTAGCCGTGTCTGCCATGTTAGCCGGTGAGAAGCTGAGTAAGAATCCGTTGCTGGACAATGAAGTTAAACAAACCATTGAGTTGCTAGAAAGAGCCGGAAAGGTACTAAAAGATTGTGGGTTATTTAAGAAAATAACCTTCTGACAATATTTCTTTTTTCTAACATATGATCTTCTGACAGATTTAAGAATACTACTAACTTTTTACAGAAGAACCTAATACAATAATGCTGCAAAATCTGTCAAAAGGTCATGCATTCATAAAAAATATGTCAGAAGACTATTATCCTAAATAACTCTACTAACTGTGTTTCAAATCTTATAAAGCATAAACTTGATTAATCATTTCGGGTCCTTTGGATAAATGACCTTAAACGAGTTTTCAATTAGGAGAAAGACCTTCTAATTTCTTTTTGAAGCATATAATATTTATATATGGTGAGGTTCGTTTGAACCCTTAACCTCCAGGGAGGCTGGGCTTTACCGTGGTAAACGTGTGCTGATGACCTTCATCTGACCTGCCCTTGGTTCAAAACAGTCTGTTCTGTAAAATCTTACAGGTCATTGAGCTAAATACCCCTAATAGTTTCTCTACTTTGATGCAGATACTAATGTCTGGATCTACAAAAACCCATCCAGATGATGAGAACACCATGATTGAACCCCATTTCTACTTTATATACACATTGAGTGCATATGATTTATACACAAGACTAAATGACACAGAATCAAAGCAACTTGTGTTGATAAAGAACTACGCCAACTCCAAATATTGCAAACCTGATCACCTCCTTCAGATCGGTCTTAATGCATCAGAAGGACTACGACCAAATACAGAAGTAGCTATGTTTTGTCTGAATACTTGTATCTCTTCACTCCTTTCTTCTTCATCACCAGAATATCAGACTGTGGCTCTCATTCTCAGGAAACTAATTACGATCATTGGTATTCACAAAGGGAATACAGATGATGATAGTGATGATGGGGTGTATGGAATGTACAAGAAAGCATACAGGATTATGGTGGGGTTGAAGGCAGGGGAGTATCCGGTTGAGGAAGGGAAATGGCTTGCCATGACAGCATGGAATCGGGCAGCTCTGCMAGTGAGGCTGGGGCAGGTGGTGGAAGCAAAGAAGTGGATGGATATGGGTTTGGAATTGGCGGGCAGGGTTGCGGGCATGGACACATATAAGTCTTGTATGGAGGACTTTGTTTCTGGGGTCGAAAAGAAAGTCGAGGCTCAAGGCCATCTCATTACTGGAAGCTAGAGGTATTCTTTTAAATCAAGCTTTTTAAAAGATGAATCATATGAAATAGAAGAGATGATCTCTAAGTTGGTGAATGACTAATATAAATAGGATACAAATCTTGCATAAGTAAAGAATGTAGTATCTCTAGATCCACATATATGAGTATCCTGATGCTGGTGGTTGATTGATTCAGTTTCTGTCTGTCTCCTTGGTAAGTATGCCTTTGTGATGGACCAAGGTTTTTTATTTATTTATTATTAACCTGGATATCCAACCCGCTATGCGAGCTGACTAATTACAGGGCGACCACCTGCTTTGTAGATAGCCTAGAGTCACCGCATTTGAACCTCCGTGGCCACAAGGTGATGTTTATTCCTCCTTGGATTTGAACCTAAGACCTTCTGGTACTTTTGACCTTTGGAACCAAGCTCAAACCAATCGGATACCACCCTTCTGGTTAGAAGTCTTTTGGTCCACAAATAATTTTCAGATATATATATTAGTAAAAGATATTTGAATATTTAATTATTAGTTTTTTATATCTACATGTCAAAATAATATTCTACTTTTAGGAACATATATAAACGAGTATAAATTTAATTTTTAAAAAATAAAATAAATACATTAGCCAATCCCAAATATTATGGATAAGTGGAAAATCTATCCAAACACATGCTAGCCAATAACAAGCTTACAAGTGTACGAGAGCATCTTTGGGAGAACCACAGATTTATGAGTAAAAGATATCGAGTTTGCCAAGTCACTGTGTGTCTCCCCTGGGCCTGCTATAACCATTTGATTTGGCCAGAGTTGTGGAGGAAGACAAGTGGAATTGACCAAAATGGCCACAGCACCCTCAACCATGGCTAGCCACCTCAAGGGAAGTCTTGCAACTTCTTTTACTAGAGGACTTGTTACCCCCAAGGGCATTTCTGGTATACCATTTAGACTCCTGCCTTCCTCTGCCAAATCTTCCTTCACCATCAAGGCCGTTCAAAGTGATAAGGTTTTTCTTCTTTCATTTTTCTTAATACTTTGTCATTCTTAATGCATCTTCTTTAACAATTAACAAAAGTGCCCTTTAATAATGACTAAACATGAATGACAATGGGTAAAAAAGTAATTCTGATTTGGAATTGTATCATTGTATGTACTATGCAGCCCACTTACCAAGTGGTTCAGCCCATCAATGGTGACCCGTTCATCGGAAGCCTCGAGACTCCGGTGACATCAAGCCCATTGATTGCCTGGTATCTTTCAAACCTTCCTGGATACCGTACCGCGGTGAACCCGCTGCTACGTGGTATCGAGGTCGGTCTAGCTCACGGGTTCTTTCTAGTGGGCCCATTTGTGAAAGCAGGTCCATTGAGAAACACAGAGTATGCGGGTGCAGCTGGATCGCTAGCCGCTGGTGGATTGGTGGTGATCCTAAGCATTTGCTTGACAATGTATGGGATGGCATCGTTTAAAGAGGGTGAGCCATCGATTGCACCATCATTAACCTTGACCGGGAGGAAGAAGGAACCGGACCAACTTCAAACGGCGGATGGTTGGGCCAAGTTCACCGGCGGGTTCTTTTTTGGTGGGATCTCTGGGGTCACATGGGCTTATTTCCTCCTCTATGTACTTGACCTTCCTTACTATGTTAAGTGAGATCTTAATTTAAGGCCTCTTTTAGAAGAGGTATGATTGCTAAATATGGGAAGTTGTAAATTAATGGGATGATCTTTTGAAAGATATTGTTTATGATGTTTTATATATTTGAATTTTCTCTTAAATCAAATGCTATCATGTTAAAATAACGATCTTACCGGTGAATTTCTATAATAAATGTTCACATTTTTATTTGTATTCGTTTCAAAATAAATGTTCAATTTCCAAAATAAACAACTAAATTATCAAATCTACTGTTAATAAATTAAGTATGGGTAAAGTTGTCATTTAGGGGCCGTTTGTTTGTCACCATTAAGAGCCAACCTCTTAATCGGTCAGAGGTAAAGACTGTTTGGCAAAAAAAACAAACCTCTTAATGGTTACATTAACCTCTTAACCATTTTGTACCTAGGGCTTTACTAAACAATTCAGATGTTCATTTTTCCAACTCTGCCCTCTCACCAGCCGTTCTTCACATCGCATCCCCCCATCGTCAGTCTTCCATTCGCTGTCTTCCCCCCCCACCCCAGATCGTCGCTCTTCCGGTCAACTCTTGGTTGGTTGTCTTCCGGTGGTCATCTTCCAGGTGGTCGTCTTCCGGTGGTCAGCTCCGGTCGCTGTCTTCCGGTGGTCATCTTCCAGGTGGTCGTCTTCCGGTGGTCAGCTCCGGTCGCCGTCTTCCGGTGGTCATCTTCCAGGTGGTCGTCTTCCGGTGGTCAGCTCCGGTCGCCGTCTTCCAGGTGGTCATCTTCCGGTCGCCGCCCCTACTGCTTCCCTCCATCTGTTTCAGGTATTTCATCGCTTCCCTTCGCTTCATGTTGCTACCTTGGTTCTATTCACTTCTTGGTTGCTATCTTGTAGAAACCCTTGTTACCTTGCCATTGTGTAAAGCATTTCATGTTTGGATTTAGCAAAAAAGTGAAATTGGACAGCAGCAGATGCATTTCTGAAACAGTGTTTGTAAAATTGAAGGCAAATGCACACCTGTTTGCTACAAATTTCGATTCTTGGCTAGGTTAGAGGGGCTGGTCTGTAGTAGTCCAGTACCAATTATGTGCTTTTATGTTGTATGGACTCTTTTGTGAATTGGATAACCTTAGTTTGATTAGAATGGAACTCCTTTGTCTCGAGGGTTAAAATGGTAATTTGTTGTCATTCAGAGAACAGTTACCAAACAACATTATTTCACTTAACACTTAACCATTCTGACCACTTAACCATTCTGCACTAAACCATTCAGCAACCGCCAAACAACCTAACTAAAAGATGTATAATTTATGTGTCTAAAAATTGAATGTCACTGACAGAAGTACTATTCATATATATGTGGCCGTCGTTGAAATTTATGCGTCCGCTAACTTGGCCGATAAATATCAATCCAAATTACTCTTTTAAAACATAACGTACAAAATGAATGAATTTATTTTTAAAATGATTCATATTGATTCTAAATTTTATTCAAACTTACTTGTTATTTTAGACTGATCGTGTTTAACATGGCTATTTATTTTAATCTGTTATTCAATCCATTTGTTTTACCATTTTTAAAAGTTATTTACTTACGAATTACACATCATCTTAACTTCCACTTTTATTTACTATTTTTCATAAAACCATGAGCTAAAATGATAATAATGAATTGGAACAAAAATTAGATAATAATTACATTATGTTGTATTCTCGATCTTGACAAGATTTTTTTTTATTTGTATTCTCGAAAGAAAAAAAAGGAAGAAAAAGCAATTTCTCGTGTCCTTGAAGAGGAGAAAAAAAAAAGGAAAAAATATCGTTTTTACTAATACACCCCTTAAAAATATATCATTTAATATGAAAGATTGGGTAGTTTTGTAATTTTAATAATTTTTTAAAATTTTTTAATTTCCTTTCTTTCCTCTCATTTCCTTTCATTTTCGTGGAAGGAAATCCTGGAAAGAAACAATATTATTAATTTATCTCCTATAAAGTTTTGAGAACATAGTTTTTTTTTTTAAATTTTCTCCCATCTTCTTCGTAAAAAAGGTTTCGAGAACACAACATAAGGGTGCATTTGGTACATTAGAGAGGATAAAACAAAACATAACAAAAATCACCGTTTCATGTTTGACATGACTTTTATATGAAACAGACAATAACATATTCCACCTCATCTCATGGAACATGTTGGAACATACTTATATTTTACCTATATAACTATAAAACCAAACCGAATTCTCTTCTAAACATCAAATATGTATCCCTTTTTATATCTTATTAATTCTTTTCATTTTATTTATTATATCTTATGTTTTTAAACTTTTTTTTTACTGTCATTAGTATATATTATTTTTATACAGTTTTTATATTTTGGTTGATTAATATAATTTATTTAATAAAAATTATAAACTACATAAATTTTTTATTTTAGTATTATTTTAATCTATTTGATGAATTTTTTTTGATAATATATTTTATTATAAATTTTTTATTATAATTTAATAAATTATATAAATTAATAAAAATGTGTAAAATTGTGAAGAATGAGAACCAAAGAGGCCCTATCTTTATTTAACGACTCGTAGTCGAACACAACGGCCAACTGCCATTTCCATTTTCATTTCCATTTCCATTTCCATCTTCTCTGGTCTTCCTTTCCCACTCGCGCCAAATCCATCCAAATGGCTGCCATCCTTCACTTCTCTTCTTCTCTTCAACTTCAATCCTCCTACACTCCTCCCTTCCTCACAAAATCTCCGCCTACGCTCCGCCACAGCTTCCTCAAGGATCGCATCCTCCTCCAAACAACAAGGAGATCGATTGCCTTCACATGCCAATCCATCAATGATGATGCTGATGATGTATGTTTTGTTTCTGCTTTCTATTCTTTTCTTTTTTTATTTTTATTGAAATCGATGAATGTGTTCAATTAGGGTTATTTGTTGGATGCGCCTGTTTCGGCTGGAGATGGCTTCTCTTTCAGCGGAGGTTTGGATTTGCTTCTCCCTGCGTAGACTTGTGTTACTAAAGCGTTGAAATGCAGATTTGATTAATTAGTATTTATTTTGAACAGGGAAATATTCGGATGGACCGAATCCAGCTGATGAATGGTTTAAGAAAGGAAAATTTGTAAGTTTCTACAGAGAAATATGGTGTTTGTTATATTGTCAAAAAGTTGAAACCCTAATCAACATCGTAAGTTATTCAATATAAAATCTGCATTTTGGTTTGATTTACAAGGAAGTCTGACCAAAATGATGGGAAAAAGATAATGAATGATGGTGCCTTTAGGTGTCAAACTTGAACTGTTACTGATCTTGTTAGCTAATTCTTAAACCTATTCTCCGTTGAATGATACTGTACTGAATATGTATTGAATTAAGTCACTTATAATCTGACACAAAATAGAGTTTGTGGCAATCCAAAACGAGAAACATGTGAATTTTTGGTGTCCATTTTCAGTCTATCTTTTGTAGCGAAATATATTAGCTTTACAGTTTTTGCCGCATCAAGTTTTTTTTATCAGGCAGAGAAGTTAGCTTGCTAGGGTTTAAGCAATTTCATACCGAATTTTTATTTTCTTCTTATGGTTTTCTCCTGCAAGATGTTTCACATCGATCTTGTTGTTCATTTGTCTATTACATTTCTTTCAGTTTCTGCCTTTGCTGTAACTGTTATGAACTATGGATTCAGTAGAAGCAATTAATCAAGCGATAGAGGCCATGGAGAAGAAATCTTCTCCGGTAATATTAATTGAAGAGAACTACTGTAAAAGGAAAGATGAAAATATATACTTATCTAAACTTTGTAATAATGAAAATTAGTCCCTAAAGTATGTACAATAACATATGCTAACAATAACAAATCAAAAGGATGTGTAAGATAACTTTTAATCCAAAGCATACATGTCGTCAATCTTTTCATCCCTCCAACTTTCATCTGTTGGATTTTGAAACTGTTTTGAATGTTCTTTTAACAATTTTTATCTTCAGATGAAAGCACATCCTGTTTATGGCAATGGTGAAAAAGCCAAGGATCCAATTTTTGGTCTTACAATGGGTGGCAATTCTCAAGCCTCCACAGATGTCTTCAGGTACTCTCTGAAGTATTATTCTTTATGAGTAATCCCTCCATCCAATGAAAATTGCAACAATTTTCATTTTGAGTTCAATGAAAATTACAACATTTTATTTTATTGAAAAAAATCCAAGTTAAGAGTACCTATTTGTCCATTGTCATCATTGCAGATTATTGATGCCAATGCTTTTGGTGCATAAGATAATTTCTATTTTGTCATTGTTGAAGGGCATGAGCATTTCCTACATATGATTCAAATCAAACATTTTTAATGAACTTCAAGTCGAGTCAAACCTTGCAATTTTCATAGGATGGAGGACTGAAAGCAAGTGGGGTAGGTGCTTGTAATGCAGTAATTGAAGGTGGACTATTTGCAGGGCTTACCGATTGAAACATGCTCTCTATATATAATTTTTGCACTAGATGGTTTTGCGTAGAAAGTGGAAATGCTGATAAACCTTCAGTTATATTAATTCATGGATTTCCTTCACAGGTGAGTTTATTTGCGGTTTTAAAATTAGATAGAAGGGCCACAAGTCTTTTTAATGCATCAGGAAAACTACTTTTCTGTTGTCCAATCAGATTTCAGGTAGATAATATATATTCATCTGGTGCTTTTAGGCTTATTCATATCGCAAGGTATTGCCACTGCTATCCAAGGATTATCATGCTATCGCTTTTGATTGGTTAGGTGAGTCATTACATCTTGTAAAAACTTCGTTTCTTTATTTGTGCATGCAATTCTTATTTCATATAAATACGTTCGGGTGAAAATGAGATGAATTCACTGTCGCCTATAACAATTTTCTTTTGAGGAATGCATAGTTTATAATGGCAGAAATTACTTCATCCTACGGAAATTGAAACAATCAAAATTTGGGATATATGTTAAATTGACAATGTTTTTTTGGTAAAGTTTCAAGCTGAACTTACTTATGTGTCCATGTTCTTGATGCTATCTTTTTTCTTCTTGCAGGCTTTGGATATTCAGATAAGCCCCAACCCAAATATGGATTTGATTATACCTTAGATGGTAATTACTCCTCCAGGCAAAACGAACTGATGGCTTTATTTTGATTCCTGTTTGGCAATTTAATTTCAGAGACATAAAGAGCATATAACATTTCACATTGCTGTATTGTTGTGGTAAGCAGAATTCGTGTCAGCTCTGGAATCTGTTATTGATGAGCTTGGTGTCAATAAGGTTTCACTTGTTGTTCAGGTATATCCATGTATCCACTTCAACTCCTTGATCTATCGCCATGACATCTAGCAGATGACAATTGAAAACCTGCGTTTTTAACCTTGCAGGGATATTTTGCGCCCATTGTTGTTAAATATGCAAACAATCATCAGGAGAAGTTGAATGATCTCATACTGCTTAATCCTCCTGTACGCACTTTCCAACTTTCCCTATACAATTAATGTAGTTTTTGCATATATTTCTACTGAAGCAATTCTAAAAATGGAGAATCCCTATTGAAATAGGAACTATATCAGGAATTAGCAGAGCAAATTTTCTGACTACGTTATACATAGTATAATACTTCATATATGGTGTGCCGAAACAGAGTGAGACTTCACATTTTCTCTGTCCGAGAAAAAGTTCTGTTTCAGATCTAGCATCAAGGAAGTTGATGCTCCTAATCACACTTGCCTTTTTAAAGACAGGATAAATACGTTAATGTAGCATCAAGAAAACGTGTCTTTAAATTCTTTCTAAATTGTAAATTGAACTATTTTTTGGATTGTTGGCTAAACACTCAAAGTCATCAAAACCTAACATTGCTTATGAATTTTGGTTTAATGACTAAAGCTAACAGCCAAGCATGCAAACCTGCCATCAACATTGTCCATATTCAGCAATTTTTTGTTGGGTGAAATATTCTCACAGGTATATTACACATAAACACATGTAAATTTCACTTTATGTTTGTATTAAATTATCCATAGAAGATTTAATGATTCATTCTTGAATGGTTGTACTTTGATAAACTTAATTTCCTTCCAACCAGGATCCTCTTAGGGCCAGCGATAAAACCTTGACAAGCTGTGGACCTTACAAAATGAAAGAAGACGATGCTATGGTGTATAGGAGACCATATCTTACATCTGGTTCCTCTGGCTTTGCTCTAAATGCAATTAGTCGAGCCATGAAGAAGGAACTTAAGGTGCTGTATTGTTCTTTGTCAGGTTTGCTGTTTTTATTATTGTTGTTTTTTGGTTGCATAATCTGTTCCTTTTCTAAACAGTGAGGAAACCAACACATTCATTGAGCAAACATAATCTCTTAACAAATGCTTTTGGGATATCATTCATTTCTTTGACACGATGATTATGGACAGAACTATGTTGAAGAAATGAGAAAGATCCTCATGGATGATGATTGGAAAGTTAAAACATCAATATGCTGGGGACAAAGAGACCGCTGGCTAGACTTTGATGGAGTTGAAGATTTCTGCAAGGCTGCAAAACATCGGCTAGTTGAACTTCCCATGGTATTAGCAGTTGTTATGAGAACTGAACCTTTATCAAATTTGTTCACAGCACTTGAGATTTCAAACCAAACCAAACTAACCCAATATATTCCACTCAGGGGTGGGCTTTTTTTTGGGGGGGGGTTGGTTGGGATGTACACAGACCTAACCACTTCTCCAGAGAATAGCCCTTGAGATTTCTAAACCAAACCAAACGAGCCCAATACATCTCAGCTGGAGGTGGGATCTTTTTCTTGTTTTTTTTTTTTTTTTTTTTTTTTTGGGGGGGGGGGGGGGGGTTAAGATGTACGCATACCTCACCTCTACCTTAAAGAGTAGAGAGGTTGTTTCTATGACAACCCCCGGCTAGTGAAATGTGTGTGATGGGAGAAAAACAAATATGCTAAAAAAATAAAAAAACTAGATAAGAGAGAGCAACATCAATAAAATCAGAAAGATAGAGATACATATTTTAAATAAGAGTATGCTACAACAATACAAATAGCAAGTACAGGAAAAACATAACCAAAGAATAGCGCTTGAGATTTTTCTGAAACCAAATAATTTCTGGCAACATTTGCTTTGCAGGCAGGGCATCATGTACAGGAGGACTGTGGTGAAGAATTAGGAAACATTATTGCTGGACTGGTTGGCAGAAAGGTTCGAATCTGATGCCTTTCTCACAGTTCTGTATCTGAATGTGTCGATGAACCCATATGTCTTTTCCTCGTATCTCCTTCAGCAAAGCAGGCATAATTTTGAAACAAGAAGATGGTATATATATGTGATTAATTATTGTTATCAAATACATATGAATTTGAAGAGAACATGTATATTTGTTAAATGATTGTAATTTTAAAGTAATCGAAGAAAAAGGATTTTCTGTGCCGTTTCTTGATGCAAAGATCATTCTATGAGTAATATATAGTGTTAGTTTGTGTCACTGCTGCTTGTATGGATCAACCCAACAGCCATCTTCTTGAACTGCTTTTCGCCATCTTCTCTTGAATTGTTCTAGTTCGTTAAGGGACTGTTTTCGGACCTGCCAAATCAGAAACAACATTTATTTTGAGTCCATCAACTTAAAGATGCACTTTTGATTTTACAGGTCAAGCATGTACTCAGAATATATATGTTTTCTTTCAAATTACCACCTATAGTTTTTTGTTTTGATTGAAGTAGTTAAAACTTCATAGCATTCATCTATTTTTCCTTCCACTTTTGAAATGCTTACATCAACTTTGAAGTTGAAAATTAGTCCATTTCATAAACCAAACCAAAAAAAAACATACCCAATATATTTTGGAAGGTAGGATGTACACAGTCTATTTGCTCTTGAAGTCAAATAACTATTCTCAAGTTGAATATTTCTATTGGTACAAACCTTATATTTTTATGATACTAGGTTATCCAACTCCAAAACTGCCTGCTAAGGCATCTCCAATGGGTAACACCAAATCCATAAAAATTTGGTGTAAACATAAATCTACTCCAATGTGTAAACACCAAATCCTACAGCAGAGCCATAAAAGTTGGTGTAAACAATAAATCTACTCCAACAGGTAACACCAGATCTTATACCAAAATGTAAGATTCGAGGTATATTCCTCTTTATCTTATTCAACTGGTGGAAAATTTGGTGTAAATGGATAGTGTTACACCAAATTTGGTGTGTTACTATTCATTACACCAAATTTGGTGTCCCCATTGAGTTATTTGGTGTTGGATTTGGTTTCCGCATTGGAGATGGTCTAAGTTAGCATGTTATGTGACATTCTGTTTCACATTACCGTTAATAACCATAGAAAAGTACATCTTACTAACTCAACATGCCATTTGCTATCATACAATATAAACAAGCTTTCAAGAGTTTGTCGTCATCAACATATCATGTTAAAAAAGTGCTCATATAAAAAGGTTGTAGTCATAAAAACCGACATGTTTTGAAAAGTTTGTCGTGATACAAATCAATCGTATTGTGCATTCTACATAGGCAAAAACCCTAAACGTGGAATAAAAAGGAACCACCATACTTTTGACTATTTCTTGTAAAATAAACCTATTTCTTTCAAACCCAATCAATCTTTTATCTTTTAAAATCTCCAAATCAGGTACCTATGTATCTTTGGACACATATCACCCTAAGTTTTATGCTTGTGGAGGATTAAGAATAATAGAATATGAAGTGAAGATGCAAAAGTTACCTCAGCTCTAATATCTGTGTGATTGGATTCCAACGAGACTTTATCCTGTAAAGAAGAAGACTCCTCTATTGATGATTCAGTGTTTGTCTGCATAAATAATTCATAAGCATTCATCAATCCACATGTTAACATGCTGCTATCAATATATCCTTATTATTGTTCTTTCTTCATTCATGCTCATTGTTGATCATAATCAAGCCATGTGCATGAATAAGTCAACCATCATCATGTTACATCATGATTGACTATTCGAAAACTGGTAATAATAGAACACCTTATTTTGTGGCGAACCCCCGAGTGTAGGAAGACCATAGTGAACAACATACTCGGAGTCAACTATCCCAATATATTGTGTTCGGTTACCCTGTGCACAGTACCCCAGTTGCATGTCCAATCCCCACGCATGAATCAAGTCGTTCTGTTGCAAATCTCAATTATGTTATTATTACTCAAATCATTGTGGAAATCAAAACCCCATAATATTATGGTTCTTACAACAAAACCGGTTTTATAGGAGGCCAAATATATATAGGTGTCATAATAGACTACTTTATAGAACTTAAGTTTATAGAACCAAACAATTGTGCATCATATATGAAGGTTATACAATAGCATGTTAGGACTTATGTGGGCATCCTAACAAGTATTTTAGGACACATTTGAAATAATGGATCCTCTTAGCTTTTTTATAGGACACTTTCGAGGAATGAGCACATCTTTGTATAGAACAACTTGTTTATATAAGACAACATTTTTCGAATAATATCATATTAAGAGACTAACTAATAGGATGCTTTATTTCAAAAGTATCTTAAAAGAACTTGTTAGGATACCAAAAAGGGTCCTATCAACTTATTGTAACACGTTTATACAGGACACACAATTGTTTGGTCTTATAAACGCAAGTCCTATAAAATAGTTCATCTTCTGTTTGGTCAAGTGTAACAGGCTCATTGCAAATACAATGATTTTAAGTCCTCAAGAAACTGATTATGTGTATGTGTATGTGTATTTGGTTACCTGAATCATATACCACACGCAACGCCATGCTTCTTTTGAGAATACAGGAGCCATCATTTCGACCCACCTAAATTGCACACCAAAATGTTCCAGAAATGAAAAAGAAGCTAAAATCTGATTCTAAGATAAACAGATGCATCTATTACAGTCTTACCCAGTGCACGGAGGATCCGTACTGTTTCTGTAGCATTTCTTTTTGGAGCGACTCATTCTTTCGATTCTTCTGTTGGCACAGAATTGGAAACAGTCAAAACATGCTCAAATACATACTGATAAGTTGACAGATTTGACCTTTCAGGTCGAAAGTAATAGTTTTGAACTTCATATATACCTACAAGAATTACTTAAAATTGAGTAAATCTTGAAAATTACGTGAAGGGTCATAACGCGTACCACCAGCTGAAGAAGGGTGATCCGATACTCGTCACATATGAATAATATTTCAATCTTTAAAGTGCAAAATTTGACATTTAAAGTCAAATGTGCTTCAAGATCAACTGTATATATACCTGTGTAAAGTTGATCCTTTTTCTCGTGTTGTCATTTCGTGATGCACCTCTGATTTATCAGGATCAAGTGCAGGCTGTGATATATGAAGTCCTTCATTTCTAATGATCGATACGTATCTGCATCAACAAAATTGCCAAAAACTCACATTTGTTTGCTATTTGCTGTTGGTTTTCAGGAAAAGAAGTCCAAGAAAGATGAATAACCTTCTGGCATCAAAATTTTGGACACCAAGATCTTCGTCCCAAAGGAAAATGTAAGCGTACTCCGATACAACATCTGGGTGCAAGAACCTCTTAGCAAACCACCTGACCCGTCCATAGATAAGAACTGATAATTACATCTGATGTTTACAAACCAAACCTGGAGATGGGGTCTAGGGAGTGGGATTACGCAGAGTGTCCTCTACCCCAATCTGTATGTTCTACAAATGACATGACAGTAAATAAGTTGAAAGTGGAGAAATTTACCACTTTGTTTGACTAATAGCCGAAAGATGTATGGCACGACTACTCCACTCTAGATCCTTCCACTCGTCCACATTCCCATCATAATGGAAGAGCATAATCACAAAATCGTCCGATGGGAACTGAGTTTGAACACAAGTGATTCACCTTAGAGGTTAAGTTACATACATATTTAAGAAACATGGTACGTAGGGTCTACTAGGTGAACCAGTAGGAGACAATTTTCCAAGAGAACCGTCTTTTTCTTAAGAATGTTATGATTAGAATAGAAAATTTGATCAATCACCTTCTTAATCATTTCATTCACATTTGCTTTTTGCTTCTTCCCAACTGCCATAGCCAACAAGCTCATTGGTGATTTGGGGTTCTTCTGGTAAGCGATATATAACTAGTTAGTTATACGTCAAAATACTTGGAGAAGAGCATTAGAGAGAAAGGAAGTGGTACAGACCCTCTTCTTACGAGGTCCCCATAATGGCCGCATCTCTAGATCAGATGTTTTGACCACAATGCCTTTTGGCAAAGCCTCACTTCCATCCAGACTGCATTGATTCTTTAAGAAACCATTGTAAAAGATGAATTTATGGATCAAGAAACTTAAAGATCAGTCAGATGGAAGTGCCAAACCTCGCATATATTTGTTGGATCAGCTTGCATAGCATCAGAGTTTTGTAGTTCCGGAAACCTCTGGACCAAGATGCCCCGTAAGTGTTGGAACTTATCAAATCAAGGGATACCGAATGAGTATCAATCAAAACCAAACCAAATCAAACTGACCCAGTAAATCCCACTCAAGAATAGGGTCTTTTTTTGGGGGGGGGGGGGGGGGGTGGGGTGAGATGTATACAGGCCTCTACCCCAAAAGAGTAGAGCGGCTCTTTCAGTAAATCCCTATATGGATCTATCTATACATACATACATACATACATACATTGATGATGAAGGATCATGAAAGAGGATTCTTGTAAGACTGTTTTCTGGAGTTCCAGATCATCAAACCTGTATATTCGTAGGAACCTCTCCTCTCTCTATAAGAGCTCTTTTAGAGAGAGATTCAAAGGAGTTTCACAAATCTTGAAACTGTTTACTGTTTATGTAACTCAAACCCATGACCTTCTAGTAAGGAACAACTTATGGTAAGAGATTTGAAAGTAAATATATGTGTACCTTCTTATGATCTACAACGATGATTGCACTTGATATAAAGAAAGCCGCGGAGACCAATATAGCACCGAAAAGACGGCTACAAAGTAATGATTTATGCCTCTTGATAGGCAAATCAACCTGATGATACATAAGAGATTCAAGTGGATTAAACTCAAAATTCATCACTTTTATCCAAAACAATTGCATTTTGAGCCTGAACAAAGGGATCAAATCATGGTCCATAACAAACCACAAAGGTCCCTACAGCTTTGGCCTAGCAAAGAGGTGGGGCATCTTGCAGAACAGACCCAAAGCACAGTTGGGATGAAAATGTCAAAAAACACTGTTTGTTGTGTGTGATAGAAAACTGTAAACACAATCCTAGATTATATACATACATATATATATATATATATATCAAGAAAACAAGCAGTGGATGGTACTTCAAATTCAATCCCAGATTATATACATACATACATACATATATATATATATATATATATATATACATACATATGTATAAGGGAGAGAGAGAGAGAGAGAGAGAGAGAGCAACTTACAGAAGTGTTCTTCATATAATCACAGCTGTTGAAAGAAGATGGAATGAATTGAGAGTTGAAGAAATAATATGCAGAATCTTGTAAATGTATATATAGAAAGAAAGATGGAGAATGTTGACTTTTCAAGTGGACAAAAACAGGGGAAGTGGAAGGTGAGCAGAAGAGAGCACCTTTGCGTACAATTGCGAAAAATAAGTGCGATTTTACCGGCAAAATTTAATACACCCTCAGCTTCGAATCCTACGTTACCTGCGCCACCACCTCTCTCCCTCTATTTTCTTGTTTATCCGTACTATATTATAAAGTATTTGATAAAAACTCTTTAAAATTATTTTTTATACATAAAATATTTTTTATTTATTCATATTACTTAAAATTCAAGATTACAAATAAATTGTCCGTAAATGCAACTTATTAAAGCTTCATGTTTGAATCCGTGTAACTAACTTCAAATAAATATAATCAAATAGATGATAAACATTTCATTTTAAATATAAAAAACAAAAATATAATTAAAATATTCTAACAAAATATTTAATTATTATCTTTATAAAAAATTATATTATTAAACCAAAAAAAATAAATTAAGGAAATACAAAAAAAAGAGAAATTTTAAATAGTTAGTTTGATATTAATATCAATATTTTTTATAATATATTTATATTTATATTTTATTCAAAAATAAAAACATTATCTCTTTCTCAAAACCACATAAAACCGTGTTATAACATCAACTAAGACAAAAAAAGAAAACGGAACACTAAAATCGAGATGTATCTCGCTATATTGTGCGAGTTTCCTTCTAGTATTTATTTTAATATCTAATGTTGTTATATATATATATATATATATATATATATATATATATATAGACTTAGGATCATGTGAGACCAATGGTTTTTCGTGAGACCCGTAAGACCAATTTTCAACCCTTGGATTAGATTTACAATCGTCAGATCTGAACATTTATAAACGCCACGAGACTTCTTACTAATTACGAAATTGCCACCTTGCAACTTTGCAACCATTAGATCATTAATTCATAAATTTGATCAATGAACATAAATTGGTCTTACGGGTCTCACGAAAAACCCTTGGTCTCACGTGAACCCAACCCTATATATATATATATATATACACACACACACACGCTTCAATATGTCAATATTTACTAGGCCTTTCAAAAACTTACTTTTTGTGTTTCAAAATAAATACAATATTTAAAGTTAGCATGTGGTTACTAAAAGTACCCTTTCAATGATCAAGTGTCTAAAATATGTTCGATAATAACAAAATAAGGAAAAGTTATAAAACGAAAAATATTTTACGACACGAGACAAATAAGACAAATGAGTAATACGTATACAAAGTAGTAAGTAGTAACCGTGTAGAAGACAAATGAAAACATGTCCTCTTTCAAACAATCATAGTTTTGAACTAAATTCCCCATCAACCGATAAAAAAGTCATAATGCAATCCCTCTCCTCAGAAAAGCACCTGCTGCTCGTTCCTTGTTGGTCGGTGTTGATGTAGAAGGTGCTGGTTGTAGCCTTAGATGTATGAGCTCAACAGTGTTGGCCAGCCGTCTGTGGTATAATTTATATGATTTTAGCTACTCTCCCAGAGGTCCAAATCCACATTTCAAGTTTATATTTAAATAACAATCTTTGTTTTAGAAAAAAAAAATACCATCTTTTTTTGAGTTATTCTACAAATAAAACAATCAAAAGACATAAAAATGTATTTAAATAATAATCGATGCAATTTATATGAAATCTAGATGAAATAGTACGTGATAAATTAAAATATCTGTAACGTATAATCATATAAAGACATAAAAATGTAAAAGTTCACTGGTAAAAGAAAACCTTTTGACTAAAAAAGTAAAACAGGAGTGGGACATTGTTGATTAAAAATAAGCGAATTTTGATGACGACCGTAAAACAAGGAGAGGGGCAAAGGGGCTAAAACAAGGCCAGAACGTTATGCGGGTTATTGATTTTGGACGATTTTTTGATCTACTTTATTTATACTAAAATATAAGGCATATGATAAAAACTCTTAAAAACCATTTTTTATACATGAAGTACTGTTTATTGATGCATATTACTTAAAATTCAAGATTACAAGTAAATTATACGTAAGTACAACTTATTAAAGCTTCATGTTTGAATTCGTGTAACTAACTGCAGATAAACATAATCTTAGAGAATAAACATCTCATTTTAATTATAAAATATCTAAAATATAATTAGGATAATCATTGAGTTCTAACAAAATACTTAATTATTATCTTAAAAAATTTATTTTATTAGACGAAAAATAAATTAGTTCGTCTTTAAAATTCAATTAAATCATAATAAAAAATTGAATTAAAGAAATTACAAAAATAAAAAATTTAAATAGTTAATTTGATATTAATATCGCTGATTTTTATCAAAATTTTATAATATTTTCAAATTTATATTTTATTAAAAAATAAAAACATTTTCTTTTTCTCAAAACCACATAAAATTCACATTATGACATTGATAGACCCAAAACATAAAACAAAACAATTAAATTAAAATGTATTTCGTTGCATTGTACGAGTACTGTTATAGTATAAACGAAATATATTACATGGTTAGAATCTTTAATTATATTTATAATTAAAACTTTTAATAGAATTTAGTAACCTCTAACACCATCAAAATCTCTAATATAAACACATTTTTTTATCATTAATATTTATTATATGATTTTAATTAAAACTGATTCTAACAATAAAAAGATTTTTTAACATGTCTTTAGTATTTAAATAAGAAAATGAAAATTTTGTATTAAATTAAAAATATTTTAATAGAATAAAAAGGGAGACACACGTCACTTTGGCAGCCACTACGTTACCACCCTCTAATTTTATATATAATTCCTTTCATTTTAATGGTGTTACAACCAAGTGATATCAATTGCATCCACACTCAAAGGTTGAGTTTTTCCATTTTCTTTAATACAATAAATCCTCATTTGTGTCATAAACTCAGTAATATATATATATATATATATATATATATATATATATATGGACTTATTCAAGAGAGAACTGAGTTGTTTGTGGTAACTGTGAAAACCAATATTAACCACAAATCAATTAATAAATTAGGAAATTTATAATTTTGGTAATTTTAAATTAAAATTTTAATGCAATGACATTTTAGGTATTTTCTCTCATCTCTCCTCTCTTCTCTCTCCGGCCACCGTCCTCCGGTGATACTACAATGGTATCACAATGCATCACATATGTGATTGGGTATCACATTGATGTCGTTTGTGTGGTCGATCGAAGATGTAACACAGTGGTATCATTATGCATCTTATATATGATTAGGTATCACAATGTATCTTTTGTTTAACAGAGTCAATATTTTTAGGTATCACAGTGGTATCACTGAAGGACAGTGACCAGAGAGAGAAGAGAGGAGAGATGAGAGTTTTAAAATACCAAAAATATCCTTGCATTAATATTTTAATTCAAAATTGCCAAAACTATAAATTTCCTAATTTATCTATTGATTTGTGGTTAATATTGGTTCTCACAGTTACCACAAACTAATTAGTTTTCATTTGATTAGGCCCCTATATATACATATACACACACACACACACACATATATATATATATATATATATATATATATATAAAAGGGAGAGAGAGGGGATTGGTTCTTTTGTTAACCCAATAAATGATGTTAACTTTGTGAACCAATCTTAGTCATTCATCTTGGAAATCTATGGTTTATATTTATTATGACACTCTTGTAATAAATTAGAATAAGATGCATTATAGACATAAATGAACACTTATGAACATGAGCATATTTGGAAGAAATCATAAAGATCTTTGTAACTTCCATGTTTTATGTTAATAAACACATGCACTATATAGTCTAGTTCACATGATAAAATGTGAAGTGGTATCTGGTTCACCTATGAACAAACATCATGTTGTGCTTATGAACAAGATTCATGTGTTTAATTATGAACATTGTTCACTTTTTTTCAAAATAATTGGTAATCTGGTTCACATATGAAACCGATACTTTTTTAAATGTTGAAACGAGATGGTTCACCTATGAACAAATGTTTACTCATGTATGTAACCGACAATTAATTTGAATAATTAAGAAATGTAACCGACAATTAATTTGAATAATTAAGAAATGTAATTGACAATTAATTTGTATTAAAAAAGATCAAATAAAAAAAATACATGTTTACCCTCATTAATAAATTCATCATGTGCATCAACCAAAAGTGTATCTTGTTTCTTATTGGTTCATTGAGGTTTGTAAAGTTAACACATTTTAATTGGTTAACAATATATATATATATATATATATATATATAGAGAGAGAGAGAGAGAGAGAGAGAGAGAGAGAGAAAGAGAGAGAGAGAGAGGAGCGATCAATTGCAAACCACTCTCATTTGTGAAAACCCTACAAACCAATCTAATCCATCCATTTTCTTGATCAATGGTCAAGATTAAATAGTGTTATATTAAGAAATTAAAAAAAAGTTTAATTTTTAATTAAAAAAGGGCAAAATCGGCAAATCATCTATATGAATCTGTTTCATCGTATGAAATTGTATTTCATCACTGTCCATTTTACTATATGCAACTATTTCACTGTATGAAACTGTATTTCATCACTGTATGAAAAACATTATTTCATCACTGTATGAATATGTATTTCTTAACTAGATGAACATATATTTCTTTCTTGTATGAATTTGTTTCACAATATTTACTCATATGTGTGAATCTGGTTCATTGTATGAATCTATTTCATATTATGAAACTTTATTAATATGTCCTCTTCATTATATGCAACTATTTCACTATTTCACCATTTCACCGTTTTATATTTAAAAACAATTGATTTACACCTTCCATATAAATGGTTTCTATATTTACGTTTCCATATTTAAAAATAATTAAATCATTTCCAATATTATATTAAAAAACAATTGATTTACACATTCCATATAAACGGTTTATGTATCTACGTTTCATATTTAAAAATAATTAAATCATTTCAAATATTAACCATTATACAGTAAAATGACAATTATACCCGTACTAAAATTAAAGAATAAAAAACAAAAATTTCCTATTGGTCGAGAATGGTTTGCATAGTTTTCACGAATCAAGCGGTTTGTAATCTAACCCGCCTCTCTCTCTCTCTATATATGTATGTATGTATGTATGTTTGGGGTATATTTCAAATGCAACCATGTTCATTTGTACAACCAATGCAACCCAATCAATGGAGATATTTATGGAAATGATGAGAGTTAATTTATTATGGTTTGAATATTTATGCAAGATGACTAGAGTTCATTAATTATGATCAATACTTTATATTAAGAAACAATCAAAACTTTTATGAAATCACATATTTATCAAATTAAATGGACGGTTGAGATTAAGCTATATTGGTTGTACAGATGTAAATTAATGGTTGCATAATAACTCACCTCTCTCTCTCTCTCTTTCTGTGTATATATATATATATATATATATATATATATATATATAGAGGGCCAGGTTTAAATGTTAATGAAAGTTTTTGTGTTAACCGATCTTGACCATTGAATCTTTCAATAAACGGTTGTGATTAATCATGAAAAAAACTTATTTTTTTTTAAATTTAAAATTTTATAAAGATAAGTGAACAAAGCTGAAAAAGGTATTTAAGTAGTTTTATTTTTATGTAACTCCCATATCATTAATTGAGAGTTACAAAATCAAAAAATCTCATGATTTTTGTTAATATAAGAACCATATAAACACAACTATGTATATATATATATATATATATATATATATATATATATATATATATGAACCATTGTGTTAAATACGAACAAAAAATTGACATATATATGAACTTGGACTGCATAACATTTATGAACAAAATATGAACATAATAAGAATAGCTGTTATACGAAAGGAAATAAATAATAAAACAGGTATGAACACAATATGAACAACTCGTGAACAATAGTTCATTCATTATGAACACATTCAAGAGCGATCATTTGTCAATTGAAGTTTTATACATGCACTGCATCCACACCGTTTAAGGTTCGTATTACGATGTCTCTGTTCTTGTTCTTTTTGCATGAAGACGAACAACAAACCCAGACATTATCCGCGTACGTCATGTACTTCTTTTCCGCTTCATTTATAGATACGAATTGTGCGTTGATCTTTGGTTTAAGCTCGTCATCAACATTGGGGATAAAATACTTGCTTCCATTTGAACACTCTCCGACATTGTACTCCGTTTCATGTTCGGAGGGTATACGTATGTGAACAACTGTTGATACCATCATAGTTAGTAAAATCAATGAACATTAATATTACATAACTGGAGTAATCAACTGCAACAACCAGAAAATAGATTTATTTTGTGCGAGTTAGAGCAATCATTAATGACCATGAGATGATTAATGTGAACATATATGAACATGAACATATATGAACAACATATGAGATCTATTTGGTTCGAGTTCACAAGCTGTTCATAGACTAAAATAATTGACATGAATATATATGAATAAATTGTGTATAGATTTATTTGGTGCTAGTTAGATCAATCATTAATGACAATGAGATGAGTAATGTGAACATATATGAACATGAACATATATGAACAGCTGGTGAGATCTAATTGGTTCGAGTTCACAAGCTGTTCACAGACGAAAATAATTGACATGAACATATATGAACAAATTATGAACATGATCAAGCCACATAGGAAGAAAACATCGTATGTTCATATATGAACACATAACCTCTATACTATGAACACCGGGTGCAATCACTTACACAATTTGACCATATATGAACACCAGGTGCAAGAACAGTGCTTATATAAGATTTGTGAGCAAATTTTTAACCAATAGCTCAGTAAGTTGACATGAACATATATGAACAGCTGGTGAGATCACTAACAGAAACCGGTATTCATATGATGGGGGTCATTAACATGAACGTATACAATTGTGAAAATGATGAAGTCACATGCGAAGAGAATATCATAGAAAATATATGAACACATAACCCCCATCATATGAACACCAGGTCAATCACTTACACAAATTGACATATATGAACACCAGATGCAAACACTTATACAAATATAAAGATTTGGGATCAAGCTTCAAATATGACACTAGTGTTCATATGACACAAAATTCCGTTCATGAAGTGTTATATATATATATATATATATATATATATTCAAATGAGAGTAGTAACATGAACACAATGATTCATGATTCATAAAAGTCGGTTATATGACCATATGAAAATGGGTCGTGCATGGAATTTCATTTAAACATGTGAATGATGTACGTATTAATAATTAAAGAAAAAACTATCAACACAATAAAAACACAACACATCATAATGAACATGATTTCGATTAAAACGAGTACAATAAAATATTAATCCATTACCAATACATTCGCTTTGGTTATTTTCTTTACTTCCCGAACTCGAACTCCGATTGTCACCATAAACCATTTTAATCTTCTCAATGTTGTTGAGTTCTTTTCCAATGCGTTTATCCATAATAGTTTGAACGATATTGAAGATTTTACTACCATGTTTCCTCCACGAATCACAAACTCATAAAACAATAAAAATGGAAGATCAATATTAAAAATAAAATAAAAATATCAATATTAAAAATGCACATTTTTAGGGATTTTATGATTTTATAACTCCCAATTAATGATATAGAAGTTACATAAAAAAATGAAATTACTCAACTACATTTGACATTAAATTGTAAGCTAGATAAAAACCTAATAGAAACATGAATTATGATTGGTTGAAATAGTTTGTAAAGTTAGCACAAAAACTTTGGTTAACATTTGAACTTACCTCTGTATTAACTTTAAAAACCAATCTCTAACCATCCAATTGTTAGATCAATGGATTGAATTCATTTTGTTAATTTTAGTATCAAAAGTAACCAAAACAATTAGTAAGGAAAATGAATCATCATGAAGAGGGTAAATTCGGTACAAAACAAATAAAAGAAACTTACCATCGTCTTCTTCCCTATAATTGTATGAATTTAATATTTTAAATTGTATGAATTGGTTAGTTTTAATTTGTTGGACAATTTTGGTTTGTTATTTTATGGGTCAAGTTTTGTATAAATAAGTATAAGAATTATGTAATTTTAAATTATTAAAAATTCGCGACGGATTAGCAACGGAAAATCCGCTGCTAGAAGATCTTGGTCCCTCGCAAAGCCGTCACTAAAAGTCCCTTGCTAATCCATCGCTAAAAGCCTCAGTCGCTAAATATACCCCTCACTAATCTGTTGCTGAAAGATTTCTTTCGCTAATCCGTTGCTGAAAGATTTTCGTCATTAATCCATCGCTAAATGTATTCCGTCGATAATCTGTCGCAAAAAACACTCATAGCTAATCCATAGCTAATAGCATCATTGATGCTCCCATTTTTGTAGTAGTACCTCCCTAATTGCGGACTTGGCCGTCGCAAATGCGGATCTGAGTTGAATATGATTTTTTTTTGTTTTTTAGCTTTGGTCCGTAGGTCCGTAAGTGTGGAAGGTGCCACTTACGAAATAGCAATATTTGGGTAAATCAGGGAGATGAATGGTTAGAAGACCAATTAATGAGAGAGAAATGGCTAGTTCAGCCAATTTCCCCTAATAATGGTGGTTAGGGGTGTTCGCGGTCCGGTTTGGGCGGTTTAACCCCTCAAACCACAAACCAAACCGTAATGGCGGTTTATAAAATTTTCAAACCGAGCGATTTGACATCAAGTGCCCAGACCGGTCAAACCAGACCACGAAAAGGCGATCTGGTCTGACCGGTTTAGGCGGTTTGTGTGATAACTGGGTCTTGGTTATCACTTGAGGTAATTAATATGTGATTATTTGTTAAATAATTATAATTATGTGACAACATGATAAAATTGCTATATTTTATCATGCTAGTATGAAAATTTTATGCATAGGAATTATATGCACAATGTGAAATGCATATAATATATATATATATATATATATATATATGTATATATGACTTATGTGCATAGTTATACATGCATGAATTCGGTGTATGTATTTGTAAGTATATGCATGAGGTATGAATGCATGCATGTGAGGGGGGAAGGAAGGCTGAAGTAGCCGACCTTCTTATTTTGGAAAATATATAAGGAGGGTCATAGTTTCCATAACACTTTCTTGTCATCTTTGGAGAAGAGTGTGCGATTTAAAAAAATGTTATCCGGATTGCTTTTGATTTGGAATCAAGCGGATTCAAGTGTGTTCAAACTTACCTCTAAAAGATTTTAAAGGTGAGTGGTTAAATGCTTACAAAACACATTAAATTGTATGTTTAAAATTGAGTTTTGAAATGTGTACCTAACAATTGATAACTTTGACCGGATTATGTTAAATCGGATATGTTATCAGGATTAGAGTAAACCAGACAAAAGGTGAGCGATTTAAGACTAAATCTCTTAGTATATCAACCGGTTTAGTCTTAAACCGGACAAGGGTTGGGCGATTTAGATAAAATCGGACATAGGCTCACTCGGTTTAAGGATAATCCGATCAAAGTGTTGGCCGGTTTATGTGTTGAGCGGTTTATGAAATATTGATTTTATGTTTAACTATTTTAAACGGAGAAGTAGGAATACGATTAAGAGGTATACGGTTTATTTAAATCGGACAAAATGTCATGTTACCCGGATTGTTAAATCGGACGAACATGACTAGTGTTGTTCGGTTTAGTAATCCGGACAAGGTTTTGGGAATTATTCTAAGTGGTAAATCGGACACAATGATAAGTGTTGTCCGACCAAAGTTTGACCGGATTATGTGTTGACTTATCATGTTGTTGATTCTTTTAAAAACAAGAAATGGGAAGTTTGATAAAAAAAAGATTTTGAACTGATAATATTCCATTGACTGCGGTCTATTCTATATGGAATTGTTCTGTGAAATGTTTTGATGAGGAAATAAGGGTGGCATATCAAGGAGAGGTGTATATAGAATCAGTATTCAATACAAGTAAGTGTTCTTACGAAGATAGGGTCAAATTTTTATATCGATGCTTAAGTCTAATGCTTTATATTGGTGGTATGTTGAATATCTAGCAAGACCCAATATTTTGCAGATTATGTCCTAGATGGACTTTGTTGATTGATTCAGGGAACAATTCTGCCTGAAAGCAGTAATAAGACAATTGGAGGAGGAATTCTTGAAATTAGGACAAGGCAACCAAACAGTAAGGGAGTATATAGAGAAATTCATTGACCACTCCTGTTTTGCTGAACACTATATTTCATCTGAACCTCGTAAAGTCGAAAGGTATATCTGGGGATCAAAGCATTCGATATGAGGATTTATGATTGCAATGAATCCCTCAACATTTCCATTGGTAGTAGATGCGACAGAAACAACCGAAAGAAATAAGAACCGGCAAGGGGAGGAAAAATTAATTGAGAAGCAGAAATGGAAGGTGTCTTCGACTGAATATAGAAGACCAAAATTTGAAAAAACAGAGAATCGTCAAGTCCAACGATTTAATGAAAGACCATGTCAGAGATGTCACCGTGTCCACCAAGGTGACTACAATTTTGAACAAAGAAAGTGTTACAAATGTGGAGAACACGGGGCACTTGTCCAAAAATTGTCGGATGCCCCAACGATGTTTTCATTGTAATTCTCCCGACCATATCAAGCCAGATTGTCCCTATTTAAAGACTCCAAAATTGGCTCTAGGTGGAAATACTCCAAGTATGCGTGGGGAAGTCAACATCAGGAGAGGTGGATCTGATAGGGTGAGGGGATGGTCTTTCAGATGTCAAAGGGAGAGGTAGAGAAAATTCTCGATGTGTTAACATGTACCTTTATTATAAACACCGTATATGCAAATGTGTTATTTGATTTCAGTGCCAATTATTCGTTTGTATCGCCTTTATTTGATGGGTGTTTATACATAAAATTTTGTTCCCCTTGACTATGCCTTAGTAGTTGATACTGCTAACAATAGTTAAGTATCTGTTACACATCTTTTTAATGACTGTCGCGATTGAGGGATGTGGGTTACCGATTTGTTTATTTCTGATGCCGATGAGGGAATTTGATGTTGTGGTATATGGATTGGTTAACAGAGAATCAAGCCATCATTGTGTGTAATAAAAAGATGATCAACATTGATTTACCGGGGAAATGACCGATTTTGATTTATGGTGACTAGCGGGATCTCACACCAGCCTGATATCTGTTATGAAATCCCGAAAGTTTATACAGAAAGGGTGTCAAAGTTTTCTAGCTTATGTGGTCGATTCAAATAAAGAAAAAAGGTAAACAAGAGACTATCCCTGTCGTCTGTGAATACTCCAAGGTATTTCCTGATGAGTTGACTAGTTTACCACTTAATCGATCCGTGGAGTGCAGAATTGATTTAACGCCTAGGACATCACCAGTAGGCAGAGATCCTTATCGTCTGGCACCTTCTGAATTGAAAGAATTAATGACACAACTAAAATATTGCTTGATAAGGGCTTCATCAGACCGAATACATCTCCTTGGGGTGCTCCCGTGTTGTTTGCTAAAAATGAATACGGGACAATGATGATGTTCATTGATTATCGAGAACTGAATAAACTGACGATAAAGAATAAATATCTTTTGCCAAGAATCAATGATTTGTTTGATGAACTAGTTGGGGCAAGTTACTTTTCAAAAATTGATTTGTTGGTATTATCAGTTGAAAGTCAGAGATGAAGATATTGCCAAAACTGCGCTTTGAACTAGATACGGACATCATGAGTTTCTGGTCATGCCATTCTGTCTAACAAACACTCTAGCGACATTCATGGATTTGATGAATAGGGTATGTTATATTTTGATAAAGTTGTTATTGTATTTATCGATGATATTCTTATATACTCATGATAAGAAGCTAAGCATTCAGAACATCTTCGTCTAATTCTCAAACTTTTGAAAAGGTAGAAATTAAACGTAAAGTTGTCCAAGTGTGAATTCTGGTTGAGGGAAGTCCAATTTTTGGGTCATATTGTTTCTAAAGCAGGGGTAAAAGTTGATCCTGCAAAGATTGAAGCTATTGAGAAATGAGAAGTAATGAGAACCCTCACTGAGATTCGTAGTTTATTGGGTCTAGCAATATACTATCGGAAATTTATTCAAGACTTCTCACGTATTGCTACACATTTGACCAAGCTGACGAGGAAGAGTGTTAGGTATGAATAGGGAAAGGACCAGATTAAAGCCTTCGAAATGTTGAAAGATCGATTATGCAGTGCTTCGATATTGTCGTTACTAGATAGGTCGGAAGATTTGGTGGTGTCTAGTGATGTTTCAAAACTGGGTTTGGGATGTGTATTGATGCATAGGAGGAAAATTATTGCATACGCTTCTAGACAGTTAAAAGTTCATGAGAAAAAATACCTTACTCACGACATGGATCTTAAGGTTGTTGTTTTTTCATTGAAAACTTGGAGACATTATTTATTGGGGACTAAATGTCAGATTTTCACTGATCATAGAAGTTTTCAACATTTGTTTAACCAGAAGGAATTATATATGCGACAAAGATGATAGATTGAATTGGTGAATGATTATGATTGTGAATCCTAGGAAGGCAAACGTAGTGGCTAACACACTTTAGCAGGAAGGAAAAGAGTGGAACAATTAAAGCCATTGCATTGAGAACAATATTTAATCCTCGACATTCTTAACGAAATTTTGAGATGTTAGAGTAAGCCGTTAAAGAAGGAAATTTCATAACCGAAAGAGTTGGTGGAATAATATCAACACTGAAAAAGAACGATAATTGGATTCTATGTTTCCAAGATAGAATTTGGGTACCACGTTCCGGAAACAACCGTGAACTAATTCTAGATGAAAGTCACAGGTCCCAATATTTGATTCATCCAGGTACCAGTAAGATGTACAAATATTTAAAACCATTTTATTGGTGGCCAAGATTGAAGAGGGATGTTGTGAAATACGTGGAGCGATGTTTGACGTGTTTACAAGTAAAGATTGAACATCGACGACCATATGGGAATTTACATTCTCTGGAAATTTTTATGTGGAAGTGGGATCATATCACAATGGATTTCATCATGAAGTTATCACGAACTCCAACGAGGAAAGATGCCATATGGGTTATTGTAGATCGTCTAACAAAATCTGTGCACTTTCTACCAATTAAAGAGAATTGTCCTTTAGAAAGGCTTGCAAAGATTTATATCAAAGAAATAGTGACTCGTCATGGTGTTCCCTTGTCAATTGTTTCAGATAGGAACAACAGTTTTAGCTCTAAATTTTGGGAGGGTTTTCAAAGAGCTATGGGATCTCAGATCAGTTGAGTATGATGTATCATCCTCAAACAGACGGGCAGAGTGAAAAAACAATTCAGACCTTTGAAGACATGTTGGGAGCTTGTATTATTGACTTTGGGGGATCTTGGGAAAATCATCTGCCTTTGATCCAACTTGCTAAAAACAACAGTTATCATTAGAGCATTCAAGCGACACCGTATGAGGTTTTGTATGGCAGAAAGTGCAGAACACCATTATGAAGTGGGGGAGAAACAGTTGGTTGGTTTAGAAATTGTTCAATTAACTACTGAAATGATAAATCAAATCCGAAAACGAATTAAAACAGCTCAGGACCGACAGAAAAGTTACACCGATTGACGCCGAAAACCGATTGAATTTATGGTAGGAGATTTTGTAATATTGAAGATTTCTCCATGGAAAGATATTGTAAGATTCGGGAAAAGAGGTAAACTCGGTCCAAGGTACATTGGGCCATTCAGAATTGTAAGCGGGTTGATTTAGTAGCATATATTAGTTAGAGTTACCTGAGGAACTCAGTACTACTATTCACAATATTTTTCATGTCTCAAACCTGGGGAAATGTTTGGTCGATCCGAATTTGGCAATACCTCTACCTGAGGTATAAATTGATAATAAGTTCAATTTTGTAGAAATCCCTGAGGCCGTCACTGACCGGAAGACAAAGGTTTTGAGAAATAAAGAAATTAGTCTGGTGAAAGTACAGTGGCGTTTTCATAAGGGTCAAGAAGCTACTTGGGATTTGGAGGTGGAGATGAGAGTTAAATACCCTTAGTTATTGGATTGCTTGAATTCCTGGACGAAATTCTTTTGAGGGGAGAATAATGTGATAACCGTTCAGTTGATTAAAACGCTCGGGGTTGTTTTTGAAGAAGGATGGAAATTAGAAGGGTTTATTTTGGGATTATGCTTAAATGTTTTAAAACACTCCCAACGCCTCTTATATTATAATTGTTATGGATGAGATATGTGAATTATCTCATTGGGATAGTAATTGAGAAGTAAAAAGAAAGAAAACTTCTATGTGTTCTCTTGTGGGAAAAGCAAAACAGAAACCGTAAGAAGAAGAAGAAACTGGACTCCATGATTTATTTATCTGAATACTTGTTGCTGGTTATCTTCACCTGTGTGATTCCATAAGGTGAGTTTATTTTATAAAATTGTATCTTATTATGTTGAATTGGAATCGAAAGGCTCTTTATATGAGGAAGTTATAAAAACTGTTTTTATGCTATGTTTAGCATGTTTTGGTATTTTGATATGATTATATCAAGTGATTGAAAATAAGAGTGACATATCAAGAAGAGGTGCATTTTGGAATAAGAGTGGCATAATCAGGAGAGATGTATCATGAGATAAGGGTGACATATCAAGGAGAGGTGTATACAAGGATAAATGTGGCATAATCAACAGAATGTAAAATCTGTGTTTTTGATCAAGTTGTTAAATTTTGTCGCATCTGTGTGATTCGATGATTTAAGCATCCTATTGATGCGATGGATTGGTTTTTATCGCATACTTGTGATGCGAGGAGTATGTTTGTCACATCCTTGTGATGCGAGATGAACTTATCACATCCTATTGATGCGACAAGTTGGGTTTATCGCACTAGTGTGATGCGATGAGATGGGTTCTCGTACCAGTGTGTTGCGAGGAATTGGGGTTGTCTCACTCATGTGATGAGAGGAATTTATAATTTTACTTAAATGATGCGATAAGTTTTATCATAAAGCGATAAATGAGTTGTTTGACCATTTGATGCGATAATTGGATAATGTCTCATTTTTTTGATGCAACAAAAGAGGTTTGTTTATTTAAAATGTTTTTTATTTGTTATTGATACAAATATGAGTTTATAAAGGTGTTTTGGTGATTATTCACCCTGTAATAGCAAACAAAAGGATTTCTTATTAGACTTCAAGGTCTAACCCTCATTTTGGTGTTTTGAAAACGTGCATTACAGATCGTGCACAACCAGATAATAAAGGGAAGGGAAAATTATGAAGAGTTTATACATGCTTGCATGGGATGTTGGGATAATGTGTTATCTTTTTTATTTGAATACTAGCTACGTATACAAGTTTCATATATGGATTTTGTGAAAAAATTTGATAACTACTTTTGTAATGTAGCTTTTGTAGATATATTGAGACCAGATGTGTAATTTATAAGTTATAATTTTTATATATGAAAATATATGTTTATATGAAAATGTGATTCTGGGTGTATATCAGATCCTTTTATTTCCATGCTTTACAATTAGGTTTCATCCACAACCGCTCCTCCTCCCTCATCGGTCCCGGTTCTCCTCCCGTTGCCGCTTGGTCACTCCTCCTCCATTTTCTCGTTCGACCCTCCTCCCTTCTCCCTCATCGCTCTAGTCCCTCCTCACACCAACCGCTAGAAAAGGTATTTTTTCTAAACATTATGCTTAATGATGTCTTCAACAAATTGATTTTATTTAAACTAATGATTATGGCGATTTCATTTTGAAAACATTTATGCCCTAATTTATTTATAAACTTTGAATTAAAAGAGCAACATTCGATTTATATTTCATAGACTTCTTTGCATCTTTCTCTTGTAGGGTGTCCTGAAGATCATGGCTATTCTGGGTTGAAAGGTGTGTTTTCTCCACCTTTTGTGCTTCTAACTATGAAACAAAACTTTTTTTTTAAATTCAAATGTGGGGCTTTGTAGAATTCTTTGATCTAATTCCTTTTTAGGGATTTGATATGGGTAACAATTTTAGGGTTTACCCGTTTAATTAATTATTCTAGTGTGGTTATTAGCATCAACTAGTTGGATTTTGTGAACGCTTTTTGCTACTCATAGATTTTTAATTAATTGATCGATTGTAGTTATTAGCTCGAATTGGTGCTTCTGTTGCCTTTATCACTCATCACTCACAACACACACATACATACACACACACACACACACACACACACACACTGACCGAATGCATGCTAACATACCACAGACTACAATCAGGACCAAAAACAAGTATACAAATAGTCCCAATATCGTCTTTCAAGTAATAAAAGTGGTACAAGTACCGGATATCGTCCACAGGGATTGTAGTAAAAGTTTAGAAGAAAGTAAAGTTAATGAGCTGATTTCAGAAGGCGAAGTTGAAGACTTTGATTTGAACTAAGTTAACACAACTAAAAATAGGAGATAACAGATAATAAAAACAAGCTAGGGTGTATGACTTTTCGGGTGAGATGTAAACACTATATCCAGTAGATCAATGCTGTCAAAATGCTACAACATGAAACCATGCTGACAAATTGCTATAGCATACAATCAATAACAACTATTTTCACCAATTATTTTGAAGGTATTCCTCTCGGACTTCACCAATGCACTGATATTATAGCTTTCAACCCATATCTCGATGAGGTATCCAGACCAGTGAAAGTGACAAATGTTGTCTTTAAAATATATGGATAAACAAATCTCTTTGTTAAAAATCACTCTCTCGAGTGGATTCCTATATCATTCAAGTTGACATGTTCTGAATGACTCATCTCTGAGTCCATTCCACTTTAACACTTTAGAGTGATCAACCCGTAGAGAATTAACAATTTGTAAAATACGGATAACAAATCTCTTTGTTAGCAACTCTCTCAAGTCTACTTCCCATATCCAAATTGACGTGCAATCTATAGCTCAGCTTAGAGTCCATGACACTTTAACACTTCCGAAGTGATCAACTCGTCAAGAAGTGTTATTGGTTTTATTAAACTTGAAATGAAAAAGTAAAACATCATTGTTACATGAAAGGGTCGACTATATTTGATTTACAAACTCACCATTTTCGTCATACACCCGAGCTAATAAAATTAGCTACTCATGACGAAAAGTAAATGACAAGAAATAATAAGTGCGATAAATAAAGACATAAAATAAATGCGAAAAGTAAACGACGGAATGTAAAGGATGCAGAAAGCGTAAATAAATAAATGACGTAAATAAAATGCAAGTAAGCGTAAATAAATTAAAGACGGAATATTAAGAACGAGTAAGTAAATAAAGCGATTAAAGAACTCGAAACTAGCCAAAGGATTACTTAATATTAAAAAGAAAACTTGCTCTCCAAGTAGTGAAACAACCTACTTGAGAGAAAAGTAGAAATGAACAATGAAGTAAAGAGTGAGGTGTAAGGTGTGTCTTCAACATCCCCCAACATCTCTATTTATACTAGAGATGGAGTGAGGGCAAAATAGGCATTTCACACACTTTTAATTCTAAAGAAACTAGAAAGTACAATAAAGTAAACTAATATCTAAAAAACAACTAAATTAGTCTTAACAAGCTCCAGCTAATCTGATCATACACAACTGTTCCAACTTTAGAAGCCTTTCAAAAGTCATCCATGGTCTTGTCGGTTAACTCCAAGTCTCATCCACCTCTTTCTCTACCATCAGGTCATGCTGCCACATTCCCACAACATCAACCTGTTTCAATCTGTCCAAAAGAAGCTCAATTTAGACTAAAATCCACCAAAATAGGTTCAACATTCACTTTAGCATAAAAATAAGAGAAAAGAGATAAAATGACTCAAAGTTGGGATATAAATAGAAGATAACCTATCTAAAAGAGAATAAAAAGGTGCCTTAAGCATTGAATACTTAGTGCGTATCACACACATACACACAMACACACACACTGTTGTTGATTACTTTTTTTTTTGTTGATTAGCGCACACTCATCCAACAAACCTTCTTCCATTTCTCTTTGTATATGTATTACCTACTGGTTGAAAGAAGGAATTGCATACATAATACAATAAAGGGAGGCCCGACCAGTTGGAAAGTAGAAAGATAGTTGCATTTTGTGCAAAAAGATCACAAAAATCCTCTTAAAAGTCCAATCTGGTTAAGCCCTTTTGAGATATATTGAGTTAATGACAAGATTGCTCTCTCACGGTGTTGGCTTTTGGGAGAAGTCTGATGGGTTTGGATATAGATCTTATTTGGATTTCAGTCAAGAATATAAGAAATCAAGTGTTGAGATTTTAAAAGACTGAAGAAAGTATTTGGTGGTGGTGGTTTCTATTGAGATAAATCAACAGAGAAACCAGATTGTTGATGCTGTTGTGATTGCTAGAATCCTTGGTGCTGCCCTTGTTGTACCAATTTTACAAGTTATTTTTATTTGGGGAGATGAAAGGTATTCATTCATCTTTTATTTGCTTGCTTTATAAATACCTCTTATTTGATGTTAGAAAAACAGACTTCTTTTTGTTGCAAAAGGATCACACAAGATCCTTTTAAAAGTCCAACTTGGTTAAGTCCTTTTGAGATATCTTGAGTTAATGAAAAGATTGACAAGAAGTCGTTGAAGTACAATGGGGGGGCTTCTCAAGACAATGGATATATGGCTAATCCGCGAGATCATATTGCCACTCAACTGTTTTCAAATGCTTCAAATTAATTTTTATTGTCTAGGATGAAAAACAAACAATTTCTTTTTGATATTAACGTTTCATATTCCGTTTGTATTGAAGTATGAACAACTATTAATATATTATGTTGTTTAATTAGAAGTATGAAAATTGTATTTTTGTTTTCTTATTTGGCAATCAATCATATGTAAAAGAGTAAAATAGTATTATTTTTATTGGTAAACATTTATTTAAAGTATGTATTTTGTTTTTTTCCTTCCATTAAACTATTAATAACAAAAACAATTATATTTTATTCAACATAAAATTACAAATAGGACTATAAGGGTCATTTTCTTGTTGGTAAGCACTTACCAAAAACATTTGGTAAACACTCTTACCCGGAGAACGTTGCCAGGGTCAGCACTCTTACTGGCGAACACTTACCTGATAAGAGTTGATAAACGATCCCTTAGTCTAATCCGGATCCAAGCCCAAGTCACATGACATGCTCCATAGGATATTCGTCCCATGCCCGAACCCGAACCCGGTTTTCAGTCCGTTCGAGCTCGTTTGTTCGTCGATTTGATGATTCGTTTGTTCGTCGTTTTGATGATTCGTTTATTCGATAGAAGGCTGAAATATAAAGCTAAGCATATAAAGAACTCCAATCGTCAATAAGCTTTTTGACCCCGAACTTCGACCTCCTATTTCATTCTCAAAATTCGATCAAATCTCGATCTTCTTAAACCCAAATGTGCTCTAACGGTTATCTTCACTTATACAAATTTTTTGTCTTAATAGTTGACCAATATAACCAATAGCAAATATTTAAGAGAATGCTCCCTTTCGAAATTTGAAAAACACATATTTGATCTATTTACATAACAGGTCCTCTAGTTTGGGCTAGTTGATGTCTGACATAGCCTTTGAACTATTAGGTAATGATATCCCCCCCTTGGCTTCAATGTTTTGCCCAATATTACACTTTCATCCATGTTATGATACTTTCTTTCATTTTTGATTTGATTGAACATAAATTCCTTTCTTCATTTCTCGCTTTCCTTAAATGGCATTATTGGCCCCTTATCATGTTTATCTTTACATTTTTGGTCCAATACTTTTTTTCATATATATTTGTTTACCCCATTTCGGGGTGTCATATTAAAGTTATGTAACTATCTATATTGGTCCAAGAACAAAAAATTTCAACGAAATCGAAGACTCATTGAAGTAAAGTCAGGATCGTCACTATAGCAGATTGGATTGCCATTTAGACGAAAGAAGATCAATACACGATGAAGTAAAAAATAATCTAACAAATACTGCTTCTTGCAATTTCGAAATTGGAGTGCAAACTTATCCAACAAGTTATGGTCACCAACTCTACCAAATCTCATCTTGGTATGGGAACATGCTTGACATATTAGACAAAATAAGTTCTAAAAATACTATTTTATTAATATCATATTTCCTATATTGTTCCCTCTATATAAAAAGGATGGGTGCACTTAACAAATGTCTACATCAACTTCAAAAGGTTGAAATGAGGGGTATAATCATGCATTAATCAGTAAATTAGATAAAAACATGGGTTTGGACAACAACATTTACTGTAATGGTGACTATAGAAGAGTATCTTTCTCATTTGTTGCAACTTACCCGTTTTTTATATGAATTCCGAGCGATAGTTTCTTAGGCAAGTCAACAACAACCATCTGAAGGACCATCTTAGTACTTTATATCTGAAAGAGTACATTCTTCTCTCACTCTTTCGGTTGTTAACAAATTTGTCAACAATCAGATAGTTTATAGGATCAGGTCTTATCTTCCTAGTTTCCGCAACATATCTGTAGTTTTTTGTTTTCAATAAACATACAATATTAAGAGTGAAAAATTTATTGTGCTTGTATTCATTCACCTTCTACAAACACATATTGTGCTAGTCATTATATTCCATGACCAACAATGAGTGTGTGTTGTGTAAAATACTTTAACCCTCTATCGAGTTGGAATTTTTTTTCTTTCTAAAATGACAATTTCAAAAATTCTACATTAAATTTCTATATGATATGAAACTGAGATAGTTCCCTTTCAGGAAATTCTAATGATAAACGAAATGTCTATGCTTTATTTTTCTGAAGGTGAGAGAAAAGATTTTGCACCTACTTTCTTACGAGACAAACATTGAGAAAGAAGCATTTTAATAAAACGAACATTTAATTAAGAACAATTGAACTAAATTCAACTAAAAACATAAAATAAAATGATAAAAGAGAAGAATACAATGAGAATCTAAAAGGCTTCAACTTCATAATTTATCATCTTCATCAAATCTCCATCTGATCTGTTCAAGGGAAGAAGAAAATACAAACAAATGAAAGACAATTCCTAAATCTATATAAAAAAAAAAAGGAACAAAAATGAAGGTTAAACCTAAAAATGTTATATTTAAATGAAGAAAAATTCTAAAACAGTCCTTCTAGATTGTTGTTGTTTTAAAGATGACCCTGTGATTTCTTTTATTTTTCATAATTGCCCTTCAAAGTCATACGTATATTCTTTGATCCATCACTTATAATACTTTAATCCATATTAATACGTAGCGGTGTGGTGGTGGTGGGGTTAGGGATAGGGCATGACAAACAATGGTAGCATGGTCATGGTGGGTGGTGATGGAATGAAATTCAATTCCTTCCATTATGCCAAGAAATGATGAATTCATTAATGGAATTCAATGAAATTTGAAAGATTCTATCCATTTCAAGAAATGAACCTAATAAATGAATTGAAATTTAGTTAAAAGAATTTGTCATTTCCAATTCCATCAAATTCATTTGAATTTCGCAAAACAAACAGCCCCCCCGCCAATCCTAAGGTAAATACCCCATTTTCCGGTTTTGTAAACTCTAACCTACAGATCAAAAATGATATTTTGTCAGAGATTTAAAAGAAACGATACGTATGTCGTGTTGCTAGTCAAATTAATTACAAAATTGTAATGTGGTTGAATATGGATCAAGTTTTGGTTTCATAAACAAATTTCAAAGTCAATGTCGTGGTCGACACTTAGGATTATGCTCAATTTGAAATTTAATACTGAATGTGGCCCCCACATATTTTAAATTAATGTTTTCTATTCTTATGTTTTAATAATTTTATTTATTATATTGTTTTATTTTAATAACCAACCATTGTGGATGCTGTTGCTATATTCAGTTGGCCCTTACTTACAAGTAATTCAGAAGAAGGCAAGATTCAGCACCCATCTGCAAGGATTGGATGGTGTTCAACAAGATCATTCTTTTCCTTGTACTACTCTTCTGTATTTTAAATCATCAATTATTATCGCACTCCATTAACATAAATAATGAAACCTTAGTAGGCATGGGGATTGTTCTAGATACGGAGTCATGGATAGGGAAGTCCATTCACATGTGCATTAGCATGGCCATATCTGATTTTTATGCTCTTAATCATAGCTACAGAACCAGGATAGTTCTTCACACAAGGGACTCCAAGAAAGATCCATTAAAAGCTCTTTCAGCTGGTATATATATCTTAATGTATTTCCTTCAACTCTCATTTTGATATATACATACATATTATAGTTTAAATTCAATGAAGATATATCCTTTTTCTTGAAATTTGTTTCTTTTTTACTTGCCTGATCAAGCAGTAGATCATCTTCTGAGGAAAGTGAAGGTGAAAGCCATCATAGGCCCAGAAACGCATCTTCAACCCAAGTTATTATCTTTGTATGCTGATAGAGCTAAAGTTCCTATATTTTCTCTTGCTGCTCCATCTTCAGTGGAATACCCTTACTTGTTACATATCAAAGACGATGAATCCACCATGGCCAAATGCGTTGCTGCCGTTGTGGAATCATACAAATGGAGGGATGTTATTTTCATTTATGAAGACACCGATGATGGAAGGGAGATCTTACCTTATCTGATTGAGTCACTCTTGGATAAAAGCATCAAGATCACTCACAGAAGTGCCATTTCTCTCTTGGCCACATGTGATGAAATAACTGAGCAATTGCATAAGCTCATGACTTTTCAGACAACTATAATTATCGTACATATGTCACCTTCACTTGCAAATAGAGTTTTCCTAAATGCAAAAAGGTTAGGAATGATGAGGGAAGAATATGCATGGATTTTAACTGAAAAAACAGTTGACCTCTTGCGATCAACAGATTTTGAAGTTATTGAGTCAATACAAGGGGCACTAGGTTTTAGGTCTTATGTTCCAGCATCAAGGAGGCTGCATAACTTAACAGCAAGATGGCATAATTTCTTTTACAGAAAGTATCCTACATCAGTAACAAAAGAGATACCTGTGCTTGCTTTACGGGCATATGATACAATCTGGGCACTTGCGGAGTCTGTTGAGAAAGTTGAAGAAAATGATCCTTTCCTTTTAAACGAGGTCTTGAAAATCAGATTTAAGGGCATAAGTGGTGAGTTTCAACTTAGTGAAGGAAGAGTTATCTCCAATGGATATGAGATTATGAATGCCATCGACTATGGTGAGAAGCGAGTAGGATATTGGACATCATCAGAGGGTATCAAGAAAGCATACCCCCTGATTAACAGCGGTCATAGACATTCTAGTATGCATAATGAAGCTGTTATCTGGCCAGGAGGGTCTATAACTGTTCCAAAAGGTCGGGTATTGTTGCAAACAGTTCCTGGTAAAAAATTAAAAATCGGTGTTCTAAAGATAAGAAACTTTAAGTACTTCGTGGATGTAGAGCATGATGTCGAGAAAAATGTTACTACAGCCACTGGGTTCTCTATAGATGTATTCAATACTTGCATTGGTGCATTACCTTACATATTCATTGCATTTGACAATGCCACTTACGATGATATTGTACAGAAGGTCAATAATATGGTATATTTTGTTTCTCTGACTGTAAATATAAAGCGAAATGTATAAGTTACTTGTAATGTATCATGTATGGTTTTGTTTCTGGACAGGAACTTGATGCAGTCGTGGGTGATTCAACAATCTTGGCCAACAGATCTGAGCTTGTTGACTATACAGCAACTTATACCGACTTGGGTGTAGGAACACTTGCAAGAATAAAGAAAAAAGACATGTGGTTCTTCTTGAAGCCGCTGGACATGGGTTTATGGCTAACTTTTATTGCTTCTCTTGTGGCAACTGGCTTTGTGGTTTGGGCAATTGAATGCATGAATCAGGAATCTGAATGTTCACAAGCTCAACGAATTGGAACAATCTTGTGGCTCATCCTATTGTCTATCTTTTTCGCTCAAAGTTCTCCCTCTTTCTCTATATTATGCTTTTGTTATCTGAAATAAAATTTAATCAAGATCTCAGAGTAGTTTTTTGTGTTTGTATTCATGTAGAAGAGAAGTTGTCAAGCAATCTATCGAGATTTGTAATGTTCGTTTGGTTACTGGTGGTGCTTATCTTGATCACAAGCTACACAGCAACACTGTCTTCACTGTTGACAGTTGAGCAATTCGAATTGGCATCAAAGGGGCGAATCGTGGGGTTTCATGGAGGCTCTTTTATAAGGGGAGTGACAATCAGCAATTTGCACTTTGAAGATCATAATAATAGGCCATACTACTCATATGAGGATTATGCCCATGCATTATCAGAAGATGGTGAAGCTGATGCCATTGTTGATGAGATTCCTTACATCAAGATGTTTCTTGGCAAGTACTCATCAGGCGATTATTCCTTGGTTTCCTCTCAACCTATCACGTCTGGTTTTGGCTTTGTAAGTACCCCTTTTTTCCTCTCCCATCCCCTGAACATTTTTACATATATATATATATATATATATATACATCTTTTTTCTGGGGTGATCCTTGTATGATATGAGCTATAAGTGTGTTTTCTTTTGTCATATACACCTCTGGTTGACACATATATTATTCAGATCTTCCAAAAAGGTTCGCCATTGGTAGGAGAGGTGTCGAAAGAAATCGCCCGAATGAGATTAGACGGAAGTCTAGCAGGTTTGGAGAAAAAGTGGTTTGAGAATCGGCTTTCTATTCCACCCCAAAATTCTACAATGACCAAAGCCTTGAAGCTTGATAGATTTGGTGGTATTTTTATTATTAATGGGAGCAGTTTGGCTTTAGCCCTTATGATCTCTGTAATTTGCAGAGTTTGTGCAAAAATGGAGGTCCAGAATATCATTTCACTCGTACTTAGACGTAATTTGATGGATACTATAAGGTATCTCCTGTATAAAAATGTCATCCGGACATGACTACCCAATCTTTCATTGATGTAACAATTATTGTGTATATACATTATATACATACATATATATATATATATATATATATACACATACATATATATATATATATATTATATTCATATATATAGACAGTTTAAAGGTTTATAAGTGATTGTTTGGTTGAATGAACACAAATCCTTGAGCTTAATGGCCTCTTTGAAACTTTTATGGTACTCATCACTTGCAAAAGTAATTTAATGTAGAATTAATTAATGTTTGTTACAGTAACATTTGTAATAACTTTGGAGGTTTTTTGAGATTGTATTGATATGATCACTTGTAAAAGTAATTATACGGATTCGTGCATATATGTTTCGGTACGATACTTGCACCCCAGCCGGTGTATGTAGTCACTCTTTTGTGACCTCAAGCTCGTGCTGTAATCTCTTAGGGTAGGTCACCTAGTCGCACGCTACAATATAATTTGTCTTTTAGAGCGTCCCAATAGATTATTTAATGAGACTTTAAATTTATACGACAAAAAATTGGTGTTTTGTGATCTAACGTTGTTACTATAAGTTGTTAGGACAAAGTTAGACAACCTAACAAGGACAAGGTTTAAAAGAGAGCTGCCATTTTTGTTTCTGATAAAAATATGATATTAGGGTTATATGACTATTTTAGTGATTTATTAAATGAAATAAAACACATCCACGTGTAGAGGTATCAACAAGTAAAAGACGATGTGTCATAGACGTTGCGCCTTGAGGCCTACGCCTCTGCTTGTTTTTTTTAAGTATATAATATTTATATACGACAAATGCAACAAATAAATCACACACCCTTCTCACCTATGATTAGGTTTGAAGTATATAATATTATATACGCCTCTGCTGATTTTTAGAACAATGACTACAACAACTATGGCATGTAGTTTACTCACTGAAAGAGAAACATGCCTTGCAGTCTCATTGTCAACCAAAAATTTATTCCAAGTTGGTGATATGACGACAAGTGATGGGAAATGGTCGTATGATTTATCATTCCTCACATAATTAACAAGCAATTAAAATACAGGGAGCTCTATTGATTTTTCTACAAAACGAACAAAAACATCGACATCAGGGACTTATAATTATCATTGATGCCCACAGCCCATACAAGCATCGACCAATGTCGACGACAATAAAGTACAAGTTCCGCCAATTGGAACAAAGAAAAGACAAATGTTTTGACAAAATTCGAGACGAATGGTGTAGCGTGGACGGAAAAAAAAAGGACAAATTTAGAGTTCATACAAGAGAATTGGAAATCATAAATAAATAGATATATATACAGACTTATATATATATATATATATATAGGTGAGTTATAACGCAACCTTTTATATTTGTACAACTTAATCTCAACCATTCATTTAATTTGATGAATATGTGATTTTATAAAAGTTTTGATTGTTTCCTAATATAAAGTATTGATCATAATTAATCAATTATAGTCATCTTTCATAAATATTAAAATCATAATAAATGAACTCTTATCATTTCTATAAATAGCTCAATTGATAGGGTTGCATTGGTTGTACAAATGGACATAGTTGTATTTGAAATATACCCTATATATGTATATAGATGAGCGATCAAATGAAAACCACCCTCATTTGTACAAACCGTACAAACCACCCTCATACGTCGATTTCATTGTTTAATCTTATGAAAATTTTTTCATGAAATTGTTTAATCTTGTGAAATTGTTTCATATAATACTTTTTTTTGATGAATTTGTTTCATATATGGTTATGAAATTGTTTCATATAATATTTAATGAAATTTTAAAGAAACTGTTTCATGTATTTCTCTAAAATTAAAATAATGAAGATGATAATATCCATGATTAACACCCTTCACAATAAAAATGGTTAATCAACCTCTCATAATTACAAAAAAATGAACAAAATGAAAAATTATGATTGGTTGAATGTAGTTTTCACGGTTTATACAAATTGAGTGGTTTTCATTTGAACGTCCTCTATATATATATATATATATATATATATATATATATATATATATGAACCATTGCATCAAATACGAACAAAAAATTGACATATATATAAACTTGACTGCATAGTATTTATGAACACAATATGAACATAATAAGAAAAGCTGCTACATGAAAGGAAATAAAAAAAACAGGTATGAACAGCTTGTGAATAATAGTTTCTTCATTATGAATACATTTATGAGCGATCCTTTGTCAAATGGAGTTTTATACATGCATTGCATCCACATCGTTTAAGGTTCGTATTATGGTATCTCCTCTCGCCAGACCGAAGAGACATAGAATCAAAATACTATTTATTTGGTATTCCCTCCCTACTACATACAAACCATCTTGTTTGTATGTCTCCGTTCTTGTTTTTTTTTTTGGCATGAAGACGAACATCAGACCCGGCATTGTCCTCGTACGTCCTGTACATCTTTTCCGCTTCATTTATCGATACGAATTGTGCGTTAATCTTTGGTTTAAGCTCATCATCAACGTAGGGGATAAAATACTTGCTTCCATTTTAACACTCTCCGACATCGTACTCCGTTTCATATTCGGAGGGTGTAAGTATGTGAACACCTGTTGATACCATCATATTTAGTAAAATCAATGAACATTAATATTGTATAACTGGAGTAATCAACTGCAACAACCAGAAAATAGATTTATTTGGTGTGAGTTAGAGCAATCATTAATGACCATGAGATGATTAATGTGAACATATATAAACATGAACATAAATGAAGAACATGTGAGATCTATTTGGTTCGAATTTACAAGCTGTTCATAGACTAAAATAATTGACATGAACATATATGAACAAATTGTGTAAAGATTTATTTGGTGCGAGTTAGATTAACCATAAATGACTATGAGACGAGTAATATGAACATATATGAACATAACCACTATGCTATGAACACGTGGTGCAATTAAAGAAAAAAGCTATCAAGGCAAAATGAATTACAAAAAACACAATACATCATAATGAACATAATTTCGATTAGAACGAGTCTAAAAAAATATTAATCTATTATCAAGACATTCGCTTTGGTTAATTTATTTACTTCCCGAACTCGAATTCCGATTGTCATCATAAACCATTTTAATCTTCTCACTGTTGTCAATTTCTTTTCCATTGCGTTTATCCATATTAGTTTGAGCGATACTGAGAATTTTAATACCGTGTTTCCTATACGAATAAAAAACTCATAAAACAATGAACATGTAAGATCAAGATTTAAAAAAATAAAAATATTAGTATTATAAATGCATATTTTTTGAGATTTTATGATTTGTAGCTCCCCATTAATTGTTTGAGAGTTACATAGCAAATCAATTTACTGAATTACCCTTGTAATTACACTGTGAACATGATAGAAACCTACTAGAAGAATGGAATTTGATTGGTTGACATGGTTTGCAAAGTTAACACAAAATTGTTGGTTAACATTTGATCTTCCCTCTCTCTCTCTCTCTCTCTCTCTTTCTCTGTCTCTCTCTCTCTCTCTCTCTCTCTCTATATATATATATATATATATATGGTTAGGTTCACGTGAGACCAAAAGTTTTTTGTGAGACCCGTAAGACCAATTTATGTTCATTGATCAACTTTATAAKCTAATGATCTAATGGTCTAAAGTTGCACGGTGTCAATTTTGTGATTATTGAGAAGTCTCGTGGCGTTTATGAATGTTTAGATTGTCATATTGTAGATCTAATACTAAGGTTGAGAATTGGTCTTACGTGTCTCACGAAAAAACCTTGGTCTCACATGATCCCAAGTCTATATATATATATATATATATATATATATATATATATGGAAGAGTTCAAACGAGAACACCTTCATTTTACGAGAACGCGACACCCTTTTACTATGGACAATCACATGTGATACTATTATTCCATCACATATGATACACATGTTATACTAAATCAGAGACGCGGACGATTTTTGGCGCGATCTTGGTTGTGGGCCAAATCGCCCTTACACCACTAAGCCCCCTCACATGTATTATCACGTGTGATAAGGGTGCTGTTGATATAATAGTATAATCCATCAAGATCATCACATGTGATGCTAAATCATAAACGCAGACAACCTTTGGCATGACTTAAGTCGTAGAACACGTCTTCCGCATACCACCAGGTCCCCTCAAGCGTATTATCACATGTGATAAGAGTGTTCTCGCGTTCTCATAAAATAAATGTGTTATCGTTTGAACCTCTACCTACACACACACACACACACACATATATATATATATATAGAGAGAGAGAGGTGGGTTATTATGCAATGTTTTACATTTGTATAACCAATACAACTCAATCTCAACCATCCATTTAATTTGATGAATATGTGATTTCATAAAAGTTTAGATTGTTTCATAATATAAAGTATTAATCATAATTAATGAACGGTAATCATCTCCCATAAATATTCAAATCATAATAAATGAACTCTCATCATTTTCATTAATATCTCAATTGATTGAGTTACATTAGTTGTATAAGTATAATGGGTCGTGTTTGAAACGTCCTCTCTCTCTCTATTTATGAGAATACAATAATCTAAAAAACCACTATGGTATGACAACAAAAAGAATGCTTATCCAAATATGATGCGCAAAAAATAAAAACAATACATGGTATTAGTTTTTCAACAATTTAGTGTAATTTTATTTTAATGTCATTTTAAGTTCATTGTATGTTTAGATTATTGAAATTTTGTATTAGGGGCCGTTTACCAAAATACTTACCCGGTAAGTGCTTATCCTTAGGAGCTAACACTATAATTTATTTTATCGGGTAAGATTGTAATACATCAAAATGGTATCATATGCAACAATTTACCCAATAAACACTTACTCGGGTAAGAGTCGTCACCTTCACTTACCGAGTAAGACTCTCCATCTTTATCGTTGTTCTTATCACGTAAGATTTTTGACCTTTGCCCTGTTCATCCGGTAAGGAAAATTACCCGATAAACACTTACCGGATAAACGTTTAGTAAACAGCCCCTTAGTGTGATTTTGACTTTGTTGCAATTTTATATTGACCTCATTTTATATTATTGCAATTTTAGTTGTTATTATTTTTAAATTATTATATTTTCAAGTTATGCTAAAAACTAGTCGTTGTAAATTGTTTTCATTATATATTAATTAATGATAAAGTAAATATAAAATGTAGTATTTTCTTTAAAGCTAGACTCTAGAAAATTGAGTATTTTCGACGGAATTTTTTATCGGTAATTCTCGACGGATTTTTGACAGATTGCTAATTAATTCTTTTTAAAAATTTCGATGGATTTTTGACAAATTTTAGATGGAAAATGGTCCGTCGATATTCCGTCATAGATTTTAGACAGATTTTGGTCAATAATGCATAAAAAATATTCAAATAATTAATAATTATCTTTTTCAAATCCGTCGAACATTATGCAAATAATTACGAATTATTCTTTTTCAAATCCGTCGAAAATCTGTCGTGTATCGAATTTTTATATGATACTAATAGAAAGAAACAATCTTATTTTCTTTATTACCTGCTATATATAAGAAGAAGCACCATCTATTGGATATCCTATCTATTGATCTCATCTTACACCCTTATTTCCTTCGGATATATCATTACTTCACATATATATAGTTGGCATTTCTTCAAAAGAAATATCTTAATGTAATTGAGTTATCCATCGGATGAAGAATCAAGCTTTCACCAACCATCCATCTGTATTCAATATAAACTTCATAATGTCTATAAACTGGTAAAATTCGAATTGTAGTTTACATTTCGGATAACAAAGGTAGTATTTTTACTTGTAAAGTCTTATTACTATCTGTATTGATCAAAGAGTAAAATGCCTTCAACAAAATCGAATACTAGTTGAAGTGAGGTCAAGCTCGTCACTAAAGTGGATTGGTTTGTTATCCAGCCGAAAGATGAGCAGTACAAGGTAAAAAGTCAACTAGTAGTCTAACAAATAGTACTACTGGCAAGTCGAATCTAGAAGTAAAAACTTAGTCAGCAAGCTTGGCTCTCCAACTCGCTTCCTAATCTTATTATCTGAACATGTATATCATGTCAGTCTAAGCAAGTACAAAGGCACCATGTTAGTGGTACTTTGTTTGCTCTACTATTCCATCAACATACTAAAAGGATGGACTAAGTTAAAAATGTGTCTACATGAAACTCAAAAGTGAAGTAAAGAGTACTTGGATACATGGATCAACCAACAAGAAGAAGACATGCAGAAAAGTTGGACATATAACATTAGATGCAATGATGGCTATAAAAGGTCACCCTTGTTATACATTGCAATTTACTCGTTTTGAAAGAACAATATCTCAGCAACACAAAATGAGGGTTTCGCTCTATAGGACTTGACCAAACATCTTACTACACGAGCTGACAACAGCCATGCAACACCTGTTTGAAAGTAAGTACCATCCCGTTAAGGACAAGTTTTCTTGTTCATATGTCAAGGGTTGGTAAGATTTTGCTCATTGTATCAAATTAAACCACAGGCTCCACCACTTGTGCAGACCTCCGTTAATTCCTTTGAGTTTCGGTCTTGCGACCGTACTCCCTAGGCGGAGTGTTTCTCGCGTTAGCTGGGCCCCTCATCCGCATAGACCAAGGGTGAACACTCATCATTTATGTCATGGACTACTAGGGTATCTAATCCTATTCGCTCCCCATGCTTTCGCACCCCGGCTGTCGGTAAGGACCTAGAGAGTTGTCTTCGCTTTGGCGTTCCTTTGTATATTTATGGATTTCACACTTACACAAGAAATTCCACTCTCCTCTATCTCAATCAAGTGAATTGGTTTCGAGAGCATTTCGCCACTTTTGGCGACTTTTCACTTTCAACCTGATTTACTGCCTACATGCCCTTTACGCCCAATCATTCCGCTTGAGAGTGTTTCTGAAGTAAGTTCGGGGTCATCCTCTGAAAAACATCATTTGTTCATTGGATCTGAAAGAGAACCCTTCTCCCTCCCTCTTTTTCAGTTAGCAAAATTGTCATAGTCAGATTGTTTAGGATCACATGTGTTAACTTTCAAACTTCCGCAACAAATATGTAATTCTTTGTTTTTATACAAGTTATAGAGCAAAAATTAAAAATTAAAAATCTGTCGTGTTTGTATTCACCCCGTTCTACAAACAATTCATGTATAAATTTTCATATTCCAGGACCAACAAGTGGTATCAGACCAGCTTGTTTAATCTCATAAAAAAGATCCGATATGAGTTTTATAGCCAATATTAATGGCTCTCTATCCAAAATTTTATATACTAAAAAAGATATGTTTTTCTCTGTAGAGTCTCAGATGTCTCTATATCTTGTAGATGGTTTTCTCCATCCTAGGTCAATGGAATAGGATTATGTTCTACTTGTGTAAAAGGCTAGTAGTATGAGAATGAAAATTTTGGATTCTTTCACTTTCCTCTTCCTTATACAAATAGACCTAAATCTTGAAAAGAAATTCTCTGTCTTCCTTTAATAGTGTTATATCCGATAATCTTGGTGACTACTCTGAACGATTAAACTGCTCAACAAAGTTCTTTGTTTTTAAAATCTTGTTTCTCAATTATAAAATATTTGTCTCTCTCTTTTTCCCAAAAATATCATTGTCCAACACCTGTTCTTTTAAGAAAAATCTATTCCAAAAACAAATGTTTTATGACTCATCTTTCTGAACTTGGTCTATCTAACAAAAAGAGTTCAGAGATTTGAAATCTATCCTTCAACTTCCTCAAAGAAACACTCTCAGGTACATTTGACAAAGTGTCTTATATAGAAAGACTCGAACATAATCTTCTAAGCATTAGTCAACTTTGTGATAAAGATTTTTCTGTAAAATTTTTGAAGAAAAATGTTTTATTCTCTCTCCTAAGAAGATTGAAATTCTTTAAGATTTTCACAAAAATAATGTCTATTTAATAGTGTTGGTCCTGAATGTGATGGTAATAAAAGTAATTGTAGAAGTGGGGGGTTGAATACAATTACACAAATTTCTTTCAACTTTTTAACTCTTATTGATGTATATCAAGAATTAATACACAAAGATACAATATAGATTGTTGCGGAAGAAGGAAATGATAACCTAGCCTAAACAATCTTACAAAGAGAAGAACCTACAATAAGAATACAAAGAGTACTTGCAAGGAAATGAATGACTGGTAGGTTATATCGCACACCTTTAGACAAATGAAATGAACCACAAAGCAAGTATACAATATGGCCCAATATTGTCTTTCCAAGTAATAAAGTGGTAAAATACTGGTTTATCGTCTACGGAGATTGTAGCAAAAGTCTAATGAGAGTCCAATGAAAGAGATGATTTCAGATGATGAAATTGAAGACTTCAGTTTGATTCTGAGTTAACAATGATAATATAACAGAATATAAAGGGTAGCATGGGTGTAAGACTTGTGGTGAAATATAAACACAAATTCCAGAAGACAATGCTGTAGATATGCTACAGCAAACAGTAAGCCAAAACTAGTTCCACCATTTATTTTTAAAGGATTCTTCTCGGACTTCACCTTTGCATTATATTATAGCTTGGAACCCATATCTCTATGTGGTATTCAGACCAGAGATAGTGAAAAGAAGTTGTCTTCAAAATATACAGATAAACAAATTTCTTTGTTAAATATCACTCTTTCGAGCCGATTCCTATATCATTCAAGTTGGCGTGTGTTCTAGATAGTTCATCTCTGAATCTATCGCACTTTGACACTTTTAGAGACTGACCAGCCTATTGGGAGTGAAGTTTGAAAGACATAAATGACAAGTCTCCTTGTCGGTAACTTTCTGAAGTCTACCTGTCATATCATTCAAGCTGACGTGCATTCAATGACTTATCTCTAAGACCATGACACTTTAACACTTTCAAAGTGATGAACTCGTCAAGAAGTGTACTTGGTTTTTATAAAACTTGAATGAAATAGTGGAACATTKTTATTGCGAAACAATGTCCACTCTCATTCGGTTTAACATTTCACCCTTTATCTTACACCCAAGCTAACGAAATTAGCTACTCATTACAAAAAATAAATGACATGAAATATAAAGAACAGAAAGTAAAGACATAAATATAAATGACGGAAAGTAAATGACTGAAAGTAAAGAGCGAAATTAAATGACAAGAAAAATAAGTAAAGTAAGAACAATGCTGCAACAACTCATAACAAAGAACAATATTAAAGAAAATTCAAGAACTAACTTGCATATGCATAAAAGCTACAGATCTGAATGTTTAGTATGTGTGGGATGATTCTAAGGAAGCAACAAAGGCCCCTATTTATACAAAAGACCTAAGGATCAAGACAAAAGTATTAGAAACCAACATGTTTCAAAAAGGAGAGACAAAGGTAAAAAGGGGATATCACATCATACAAAAGCAACCACCAAAAAACCTCTTCTCCAGCTGTGATGGTTATTATCCAAAAGATCAACAGTATTTTGTCTTCACTCCAATACATCAGCTGAATCATTAAGTACTTCTTCAAATGACCGCTTTATAACAGATCAATGCTGCTGGAATGCTGCAGCATAAAGCACAGTGTTTCCAAGTTAAGATAACATCTACTCAAATGTTGTAAAGACAAGTTAATCACCTAATTTAGCTTCAAATATAACAAACGAAAAATAAAGTAATAAAAATGACTCAAGGTTGGGATAAAAGAAAATAATCTACCTAATAAGTAAAGAAATGGGTACTTTAAGCATTGAATAATCATTGCTTATCAGTAATACACTATGTTTTTCTTCACACAAATGAGACTAGGGGAGTAGAAGAAGAGAGTCGATTGCCTTGAGAAAACACTCAGTAATTCTTTCAAGGAAGTATGTTTGCATGGGAGATGCATACTACCTTTTATACTACCTTCAACATTAAATGAATGGGACACTTGTCACTTGAGGGTAAGAAGGCAGAGTTTGACCTGACCATTGTTGATATCTCATTTTCATCGTACACTGTGTGCATACAACACTATTCATGTAGAGACAAACATTTCCAGAGATATGGTCAGTCTGTAGGGGATCTTCTTTGGATGGATTAATAGCTTCAAACAGCTACTTACAAATCTTCGGTGCATGCAGATCTTCCTTCAATCTGCTTGTAGTTTCAAAATGTCTTCAATCTTACTATATAGTCTTGGTATATAATATAGACAGTTGATCAACAGTACCACATCGGTGACCTTCTGTCTTCACATCGACTAGTCTTTGCATCTACTAGTCTTCGATTTTGTCAATGGCTTTAAGTATGTACCAAGACACCAATATGCAAAGAAACCAATAACTACTAGGTGTTGATAGGATAGAAGAACAAATCAGTGGGTCATCACCAAATCAATAGGTGACCCAACAATCTCCCCCTATTTGATGATGATATAAACACTTAGAAAAATATAAATACAAGATACACAAACTCTAAAATTATTTGAGAATAAGAACTTATAAATTCGGTGACCCATGTACATATTCGCTTTGGGTCCTTTTTTTGTTTTTTGTAAACTGTAAACATATATACAAAATAAATAATGAATCAGAGAGCAACAAACAAAGAATGAGTTTTTTTGAAGTAAATACTGAAATATAAATTGCATCTATACTAAACAATGAATTTAAATACCTAAAGTGAAGAAAATAGTTCAAGAAGAAGAAGTCACATAGATAGATCAGCTAGTAGTCATCATCTAGTTCCCTAACATCTGTATCTGTGCCTGCAAGAGCATCTCTTTTCTTCCATTCATCCAAAATCAAGGTATAGGGAACTCTTCCGGCTTCACCAATTATAATGATACTAAGTATTACACAAAATAGTTTAGAATCATCTATTGGTATCTCAGAAGCTCAGAAAAATTAAAGGCAACTACTTGTGTCCCAAAAGAAGAATCCATGCTCAGATGTGGACAAGATAGTTCCTTCTGAATGATAGTCATTAGTAGGAAGAGTAAGATCAAGAGGTGAGGCATTGGGGACCTTACCTTCCTTTAACATCTTTTGAATTAGAGAATCTTGCTTCGTAACAGATTGAGAGGCAGAAGCAGATGTAGATGAACCAACTTTATTCAACAGTAAGTTAAGAGAAGATAGTTGTGGAGGGGAATATAGCTTGTAGTACTTCTTGATTATTTGTATCTTTTTCAGGAGACGATACAAATGATCCAAGACAAACTCTCGATACATGTTTCTGCTCTTCTTGAGAAACTTGATTGTCTCCATCCATTTAGATAGGCCATAAGCATTTATCCAAGACATTTTTTTGGTTCTCACTACTCCGTTTGCTCGACCAATTATCTAGATAAATCTGATTCGAATCGTAAGTCAATATTTGAGGACCTTTGATTCTAGCACTGATAATTCGGATAACAATATACCGATGGGGAATTGAGTCATTGAACCATCTTATTATTATTTTCTTTGGTTTCTTTAGTTTTTGATCATTAGACTAAATAGTGAGACATGTTGACTTCATTAAATTGCTTTTGAAAAGCAATTGAATTGGCCGCATCCTCAACTGAAATGCCTTGTAAATGATGATCGGTTTCAAGAGGAACTGGAGCTTTAAGCACAAGTTTATCTTTTGATGAGTCTTCAGTTCTATCCTTTACAAGCTTGGCTGCTTTAGCTTCAACAGCTTCTTCATCAGATGTCATGGGTGCCTTTCCTTCTTTATGAGAAGGAACATCCATGTCCTCAGAAGTAGTAATGGCAAGAATCTCAAAAGAAGTAATACCAACCTGACAAGGAATGACCTGCTGATGCTTCCCCTCAATAGATACTATAGACTGAGAACTTGGCTGCTCCCCCTCAACAGATACTACAACTCTATCATGATCAGCAAGCTTCCCTTCAAAAGGAGCATCATTATCTGAGTCATCATCAGATGTGGAAGAAGAGGCAAAATAGGTAGATGTTGAGTTGTCCCTGTTGTCACTAGAAGCATGATCAACTGTCTTCTCCCCCTCACTAGGAACAGGGGAAGGCATAGAAGCAGCAAGTGGGGCTTCCTCCGCAGTGAGAGCTGAGGAAGGCACATAAGTAGTGGCACGAGAAGAGAGGGTAAGCGGAGCACCCATGGCATGCAGTAGACGATAAACGCTGTGATGAAGATCTCCCAGGAGACTAGAATCAAACTAAACCCGACGACTAACCTCAGTCAATAAATCTATGTCCGGCTATGTGAACTAACTAGTATCCAAGTTGATAGAAACTTCAGGGGGGTCCCGTTCTAAGATCATCTTGGATATCTGAGTCTGTGCATCAACCTTAGATTGCAAATTGGTAAAAGACTGAAGAATTGTCTAATTCATGTCAGCTTGAGAGTTTGAGCGAGCACGAAGATCTTCTATGTCTCATAAGATGATGGACTAAGAGTCTGAGAGAATAGTCAGACGAGCACTAATAAAATCAAGACTGTCCACAAATGCTGTGATAGTACGACCATAAGCATGTATGTATGCATCCTATCGACTCACCTCAGTAGTAAGCCTTGATGCAATAGTGTCCAATATGCCAGATAGATAAATATGGAAAGAGGTCTGCTGAGAGAGAAGTAGTTGACAGTTAGAAGAGAAGCCTTGAAACATGTCTACCACCTCATTAGGTAGAGCATATAATACATCAGGAGGAGAAGGGGCAGTGAACTAGAAAGCCCGCTGTGGTCTAGGCCATGCAGAAGAATCAGGAGAAGGAGTATGCAAGCAAGCTTTAATTGGGCTTGCTTGCCTATCTTGGGAAGGAACTGCAACACTCTCAGTACCATCGGCGCCCTGAAAGTCACCGATGGGAATATCACCGACGTTGGCCTGAGGTTGGACGTATGTAGCAACAATATTGGTAGGAGGCTCAGTATCTGTATCACCAACACCGACTTGAGACTCAAAGGATGTCATCGTCGATCGTAGAAGAAAGGTCATCCATCCGTGCAAGATTATCGAGATAATTGATCTCGGATGATAGGCCATGTGTACGTGGATGAGTCGAAGGACCTCGGAAAGGGAGGTATCTGAGTCATCACCAAGGGCGTGTAGAGACGTTGAGGTGGAGTGATGTTAGATCCCCGATTGTATAATAGTGTCCTGTTGGGATGGTACTGAGGAGCTAGGGATGGATAAAAGATGTCCTGGGCTCAGTAGGACCAACTTCAACAACCTTGGACTGTTGAGCAATGCCACATAGTGTCATCATACACACAGGTGGCCCAGAAATGGCCTAAAAGAAACTTGCTCATTTTAGGAGATGACGTTAAAGCCGTGTAAAGAGGGCACTTAAGTAAGAATTCTGCGATGATGAAGAAATCTGGATATTTTTTGTTGTGGTCCAACAATGCCACATAGTTGCATGGTGAAAAGGTAACACCATTAGTAGTGAGACGAACTGATTTCACATTCTTTGAAGCCTTGGAGGGAGTTGAAACTTTGGAAGCCATTGTTGTTGATCTTGGAAACACACTGTAGGTTGGAAGGGAAAGGGGTTTTAAAGATGTATGAGAAAAAAAGAAGGGATAAGGTGAGATATATGGAGGGTGAAAAAAGAGGGACGGTAAGTGTACACTCTATCTTTCAAAAGTTTTTAGCTAGAGGTAACACAAAGTATCAACCATAATGACAAGTCTTGTCAAAAGATATTAGGCGGTGGTGATGGGTATGGGTAAGGATATGAAGAAGGTGTTGGGAAATAGGAAACACAATAGAGTAGGCCAATTGGGGGGGGTCAGAAATCGGTGAGTGTGTAGGGGAATTGGGGAGAGAGGAGTAGAAGGAGGCCGAACGGGGATATTGTCTTGTGAGGTGGCTTTTCGGTTTGACTATGAGGTTTTTTGGGGAGAGAGAAGTGAGAGTTTGAGTGTAGCTAGGGGATCGGGTTGGGTTTGATAGAGAAACCAAAACAAGGTAATCAATGTGGGTTGATTTGTGGAGCCGAAAGAGAGGAAAGTAGGTGGGTCGGTGAGTGTTTAGGTAAGGAAAGAGAGTGGATCAATGAGGGAGGTCACTGATGGGGAAGAAAAAGAGATCGGTGAGGTAGGATATTGTAGGTTCGGTGAGAGTTTAGAGGAGATGAGGAAAGATTGGAAACCGATGAGAGTGTATCGATGAGGGAGGTGAGATCAATGTAAGGGTGAAGAGTTTGGTCGGTGAGATAGAGGGTGGGGGTGGTAAATTTGTATTTTGGTGAGGTTGAATTCGGCGAGTGAGGGGGTGGTTTGGTTAGAGGGTGAGTTTGGGTAGAGGGAGGCCAAATCGGTTTATGAAGTGGGAAGGGATCAACAACGAAGAGATGAGAGGGCCGGTGAGGAGAGGCCGTGTGAAGAAAGATCGGTGTGAGGAAGGTTGAGGGAGGTTCAGTGAATGTGTGTGTTCGGCTTGTGATAAAGATTGGTGAGTGTGTGTTTGGTGAAACCGATTTGATTGTGATGTTGGGTTCGGGTAGTATGAGAATGGGGGTTCGGTGTAGGGGGCCAGCCAAAAGTGTGAGGGTAAGAGAGAGAGAGAGAGAGAGACGGTGAGGTTGATGGGGTTAAAGAAAATCAGTGAGTGGTGTGGGTAACCCAATGAGAGTGTGGTATCGGTGAGGCATAAAGAAGATAGAACGATAGACCCCGAACAAGGGAGAGACTGAACAAGGAGATTCAATTTGAGGGAGAGGCGATCGGCTTGATAGGAGAATTTGCCAGTTCAAAAAACTGTTAATTTAAATAGTTTAAAAACGAACATTTTTACCACATAGGTTCCTTTTTTTCGAGATGTTAGAGGAGAGTGGATAATTAGATGGGGTTTAAACAAGATTTCAAATGGAAGTTGTACTTTTCGTTTTGAAAACCTCACACAGAAATCCACACAAAATTTTTAGGAGAGCACAAAGGTTCATTTGAAATTTATTTTTTTATCAAATTACTTTTATTATTCAAACGAAAACCATTTTAATAATCTAAGATTTTTCAAAAATGAAATATACTCACACGGTATCTTTTTTAAAGAGAGAATAAAAAGTCAATTTAAAAAATCAAACGAGTTAAAACCAGCTTGACACAAACTACTTAGAAAATGTCATTAAGACAACATAAAATTTATAGAGGACACACAAGCTATGAAAACCAGCTAGTAAATATTCAAAATTCCAATTGTCAACATTTAACATTCCCAACTCACTGATTAGAAAATTAAATCGAGCTTCAGTCCATCTACATAGGCTACTCGGTTGAAGGTAATCGAGCCATTAGAGAGAACACCATATCCTTTAGTAATACATCTAGCATTATCTCCAAGAGTTACATAAGGACAAGGTTTATTCACATAGTTGATCAACAGGGACTTGTTTCCAGTCATGTATTTTTAACTGTCCAAGTACCATATATGTCTGTGTCATAAGCCCTGCGAACACAGATAAATCAGTTTTTAGGTACCCATTTTACAATGGGTCCACTAGGGTTAGCATACTTTTCTTCTTTCACTTTTCTTACTGGTTTAGGGATTCTTTCCTTAGGACAGTTCTTAGCCAGATGAAAAATGTCACCACAGTTATAACATCTACTATAAATGAACACAGGATTAATCGATGCAACAATGTGTGCTTAACTGTGTTAACATGCTTCTTAGATCTTTTGAAAGCGGAAGAAGATTTTGAAGAAGAGACTGAGGATGAAGGGGGTTTTGAACCAAGAATCCCTTTTTCAAACTCAAGGGTTGGTTTTTGAGAAAAAGTAGAAACCTTGGGAATCCTTTTCAAGGATACTGGTCGGGGAACGAACTCAGTAACATATGGCACTGAGGTAGCCGACTGAGAAGCAACAGCTGATTGTGATGAAGTAACCGAAGGCTTATGTTTCATCTCTAGTTTGGATTTTGGCCTTTTGTTCTTGATAGGCTTGTCAGTTAACTTGCCTTTTTCATGAACATATGATTTTTGTACTTTGATAGGATGGTCCACAGACTTGCCTTTCTCAGTAGCAGGTAAACGCAGATTCAAGGGTTGCTTCAAATGCTCATCAGTTTTAGATTCAGATGAGCATGTATCAAGGGGTTTTAGAAGAGAAAGAGAGTTGAACACACAGTCAACAGTTTGGATTTTTAGCTTTGACAAAGACTTTAAATTTGAGAGGTTCACCATTATCATGAGATATAGGGGAAAGATCCATATGATCATAGCCTAGACCAATCTTTACTTCACTTGGAATTTAATAATGTAAGACTTTATCTAAGTTCTTCGATGATATAGCCCATTTATGAAGAATGGATTTTTCTTTCTCAAGCTTCTGGTAAACCTTGGTTTTTTCTTTGTTAAGAACAATGTTAATTAGCTTTTGTTCTTTTAGGTCATTTTTTTAACTTATCAAAGTCTTTTAGTTGATTCATGCATTTCGGTAACTAACTAGTTAGACTTTTAAGTTGAATGCCAGCTTTCTTTTTTGCAGATCTAGCATTATATAGATCAACAATAAGGAATCAAAAGCTTTAACCTTTTCAGATTCAAAAAGAGAAGAGAAGTTGTTTACCTTCTTTGGTTTCGTTGAATCTTTGGCTTTCTTGGAGGTAGAAGGTACATCAGCAGCAATAGAGATGGATCCTTTGTCAGAGTTAGAATATAAATACCGTTATACATTATAATATAAGAAACTGAATCAGTTTATCTCCCATATCCTAATACGTAGAGGAAGAGGTCGGCTCATAAATCTAATACTGAGTCTCAGCCATGATACCCTTGGCTTTTATCTAAAAGCTCTGGTTCTTTGCCTTTTCTCTCTTGTACCTTTCCTTGTACTTGTCATGACAAGATCGGCTTGTGGGTTGAGAGGGATGGTGCTTAGAGATCTTCTTCATTTTGCACTCAGCAGCAAAATGAGCTTTCTTACCACAGTTAAAACATTCCTCATTGGACTCATTAAGAGGAGCTGACTTAGATTGATCTACGGTTCTTTAGTCGGTGATCTTAGATCTGGGAGAGAACATAGAAAAACGTTTTTGACGTACATTTTGAAGTTGGTAGCCATCATGGCCATGTTGTCAACTAAGTCATAAACTATGGGTCCATCACCCTCATCAACAATTTTTTTTTGTTGACAACTTCTTCATCAAATGCAGTCAGATAAGTGATATGAGGTTCACTCACTGACTTTCTCGTGTCACTGCAGAGAATAGCAACAAAAGTACTTTTAGGATCTTTTAATAATGCTTTTTTAAAAATCTTGGTATGCTCATAATTATAGAGAGTTCCATAAAGAGCAGTAAGAGACATTGTCATAATATTTTCTTGTCTTGATTATGTTTTCCCATAAATCTGGAAAACAGTCCATGAACTTGCATAAGAGTCTTCATTATCATAGATTCTGCCATGAAGCTTAAGATCGTTGAGGAGGTTGTTAAACCTATTATAGTACTTAGTGAGAGATTCACCTTTCCCATGCACAAAGAGATCATATTGCCTAACGAGGCTAAGCTTATTGCTTTTCTTTACTTTAATGGTTCCTTCATACAGAACACAGAGGGTGTTCCACATGCCCTTAGCAGTAGTGAGGTTCACCAAGGAGTGGTAAACATCATCGGGAAGAGACAGGGCAATAATAGCCCTTACTTTGGTATCCAAGGAAACCTTCCTTTTGTCATCTTCATTGTACTGCGTAGGATCTTTGATGATGAACCTTCCAGTAGAATCAAATTTCTCTTCATCATCATTAGATACATTTGAAGAGTCACATTCATGTTTGTTCTTTCCATTACGAAGCCAGACTTTTCGAACAATAGGGCCATTCTTAAGGATAGAGAGATGTTGACCGTCAACACCCTCAAGGAATAGTGTCATGCGACTTTTCCACAGAGGAAAGTTGTTCTTGTTGAACTTTAAAGGCTTGGCAATAGTCCATTTTCATGGTGAAAAGAAAAAACCGAGTTGGTAAAAGAAGAGGCTGTTGTAGATCTAGCTTATGAGATTAAGCTAACTGCTCTAATACCACTTGTTGGTCCCCAATGGGATGAAAATAGACAAAAAGTAATTGTAGAAAGGGGGGGGGGGGTTGAATACAATTACATAAACTTTTCTCAATTTTTTAATTCTTATTGATGTATATCAAGAATTAACACACACACACACACATACAATATAGATTGTTACGGAAGAAGGAACGAATAATCTAACCTAAACAATCTTACAAAGATAAGAACTTACAAGAACAACACAAAGAGTACTTGCAAGGAAATGAAGAACACAATAAGTTTTTCTTTACACACAAGAGACTAGGGGATTAGAAGAATAGAGTCGATTGCCTTGAGAAAGCACTAAGTAATTCTTTCAAGAAAGTATGTTTGCTTGAGAGATGCATACTGCCTTTTATACTACCTTCAGCATTAAATGTATGTGACACTTGTCACATGAGGATAAGAAGACGAAGTTTGACTTGACCATTGTTGATATCTCATTTTCATCATACATCGCGTGTATACAAACACTGTTCATGCAGAGACAAACTTTTGCAAATATATTGTCAGTCTGTAGGGAGATCTTCTTTGGATGGATTAGTAGCTTCAAATAGCTATTTACAAATCTTCAGTGCATGCGGATCTTTCTTCAATTTGCTTGTAGCTTCAAAATATCTTCAATCTTTAAATCAGCTACTTTGGAGTCTTGGTGTATAATATAGACAGTTGATCCACGGTACTGCATCATTGACCTTCTCTCTTCACACCGGCTAGTCTTCGATTTTGCCAACGGTTTTAAGTATGTACTAAGACACCAAAATACAAAGAAACTAATAACTAATAAGTGTTGATAGGATAGAGGAACAGATCAGTGAGTCATCACCAAACAATAGGTGACCCAACAAATAGACATGACTAGTGCTTGCTCGTCTTCATGTCAAAATGTTGATTTATTTTTAAAGCCTCTCTTGAACAAAATTAGTTGTGGCACAAGTGTCTCCCTCACTTAAATTTCAAAACCATATACTTGTTGTCACAAAAAGGACTTGTTAACGAATTACCTTCCTTATTTTTCTCCAATGAGAAACTGTGTGTTCCCTATGAAAAAGGAAAACACTTAAGACAAGTTTCAAGTCCAAAATTTGCTTTTCAATTACTACTCCACTTCATCTTTTTCACATGGACTTGTGTAGACCAGTAAATGTTCTCAGTTTAGATGGAAAGAAATATACCCTAGTCATTATTGATGAATTTTCAAGATATACATGGGTCATCTTTCTACTTGCTAAAAGTGATGCAACTGAGGAAATCTTTCGTTTCATAAAAAGAATTGAAGTTCTAAACAACACCTCAGTTAGAGCTTCAAGAAGCGAATATGGAACAAAATTCAAAAATTTTATTTTAGATGATTTTTGTTCGAACACAAGGGTATTTCTCAGAATTTCTCTACAACTAGACTCCACAACAAAATTGTGTTGTGGAAAGAAGAAACGAAACACTATGTGATGCTACCAGATTCATGAACAGTGATGCCTGTCTATCTACCTACTTTTGAGCTGAAGCTTTAAACATTGCATGTTTCACTTAAAATCGATCAACCATGATGAGAAGACGTTAGAAGACTCCCTATGAACTCTATCATGGACGAAAACCAAATATTGGTTTCTTTGATACCTTCATATGTGTATGCCATATGTTGAATGATAGAGATCATCTTGGAAAACTTGATCCAAAATCCGATAAGGGAATTTTTGTCGGATATTCTGTTGTTTCAAAAGCCTACATAATATACAATAGAAGAAGACAACATATTGATTAGTCTATATCACATTCACTTTGATGATAATAGTACTGCACCATGCACTTCCACAAATACCTACAATGAAGATGAACTCAACGAATGGATCTCTTCATGTCTGATAAAATACACTCAACATTCCTAGTTAAACTCTCTTCATGTATCATCCTCTAAATCTCCACCTCCTTTTGAACCCATCAACCCCAAATCTGAAGACCATACTTTTATCAGTCCTCAGTATGAAATTCAACATTCTGAACCACCATCCGAAAAATATTCCTAGTTCTTCCACATATCTTCACCAATAACACCAACCTCTCATTCTTCTATCTTTTTTCCTCTGGCCATCAAATGGCAAAAAGCCACCACCCTATTGATTAAATCATTGGAGATTATCATACAAGAGTCAAAACCAAAATATCAGCAAATATGTGCCTGTATATTAATTTTGCTATCTACTCTTGATCCTAAAAGAAATCATTGGTACAAAGTGGATATTCAGGAAAACAAAATGGATGAAGATGACATCATTATCAGAAATAAAGCCAGATTGTAGCTCAAGACTATTGTCAAGAAGATGGGAAAGATCATGATGAAACCTTTGCTTCTGTTGCTAGATAAGAAGTCATCAGAATTTTTATAGGCTATGATGCTTACAAGAACTTAAAAATATTTCAAATGGATGTCAAGAGTACCTTTCTGAATGAAAGGTGTCGGAAGAGGTATATATGAAACAACCTCCAGGATTTTAAAATCTAATCCATCCAGATCATGTTTTCAAACTCAACAAAGCACTCTACAGTCTTAAACAAGCACCTCAAGCATGGTCTCTCACTCTATCAACTTTCCTTCTTAATAATGAATTCAGTCGTGGTAAGTGACAATACTCTATTTCTCAAAAAATTGATAGTCATGTCATTCTAGTTCAAATATATGTACAATCAGTCATGGTAAAATTGACAATACTCTACTTCAAAGTATTTTTGGTGCAACAGGTGTTTCTCTTTGTAAAATTTTTGCAAATCTAACGAAAAGAAAATATAGGGGTTTTGGTAGGGTTTTGTAATTCTATGTTACCAATGGGAATGCGAGTCTTGTCGGTTTAACTAGGACTATAATTGCGGAATTTCTACTCAAATCAAGATCTAGAAAATGAAGTTTTCCAATCACTGACTCAAGACTATTGTCAAATTCTACTCAGCACAATATGGAGGTACTGATGGCACAATGGGCCACTCATGTCTTTTACAATAAAATGATAGACAGAACTACCATGAAATGACTTAGTAGTCGATTTATTGATCACTATAGAATATAATATATATATATATATATATCACATATCCTGGATGAAGTAAAGACTATGGGTTTTCGAAAGCTACCACCACATCCATTTCATTAGGAATTGATGATCTTTTAACAATACCTTCTAAAAGATGGCTAGTTCAAGACGCTGAACAACAAAGTTTTATTTTGGAAAAACACCATCATTATGGGAATGTACATGCTGTATAAAAATTACGTCAATCGAATGAGATATGGTATATGAAGTGAGCATGATGGGTGAACTCTTTTTCTTTCTTGGTTTATAAGTCAAACAATCAAATGATAGTTTTTTTATCAATCAAAGTAAATATGTCAAGGATTTGATAAAGAAGTTTAAATTTGAACAATGCTCACCCATGAAAACTCCAATGGTTCTTCTATTAAGTTACATTCCGATCTCAATGGAAATTAGTTGATGTAACCAACTATAGATGAATCATTGGCTCTCTTTTATATTTAACAGTCAGTCGCCCATATATAATGTTCTCTACATATCTTTGTGCAAGATATCAGACTAATCTAAAAGAGTCACATTTTGTTGTCATAAGAACGATTTATACTAACCTAAGAACCAAGCATTTTGACATAAGATATTATTTTATCAAAAACCACATATCCAAAGGAAACGTGGAACTCCACTTTATTCCTAAAGATAATCAATTAGTTGATCTATTTACTAAACCTTTAGTTTAATCAAGATTCAAGTATCTTATCAGTGAATTGGGAATTTAAATATGTAAAAATTAAAATAATAAAGATGCTATCAAACTTCTTGATACTTTTTATAAGTTTATTTTTAAACATTTTTTTTCATTATCATGTTGAAAAGATGAATAATATCTTATTTCAATATCCGATCAAGACCTCTTTAATACATTCGGAATCCGATCAACGCAATTGTCTTCTCTCCTACATCCAAAAAATTCAATTCTCTCTTGTATCAATTCATCAAATTCTAGTTCATCTGATGTTTTGATCAAATCTCTTCTTCATCCGATTCCTTTTTTCTAAATCTTCGAATATTCTCATTCGAATTCTTACAACATTTAGGATTTTTATTTCAACCCTCTATCGGATACAAGATCACCTATTGATCGGATATCCTCTTCATCCGACCCACTCTCTAATTTTTTTTTTTAATCTAGCCTATCCGTTCAAAGCAACCCAAAAGGTTTAATGATAACCTCAACGTCTCATCAATAATCTTGTGTCATAATTCGAAGAGTCGGCACTGGTTTCAAAGTTGAAGCATGTCAACTCAACCGCCACTTCACTCTTTTCTAATCATTACGATTTATTACCTCTAATCTATATTAAAAGCAAAAACGTTCTTTATTCTTTTTGTTTTATTTCTTCTAGCTCATCTTCTTCTTCTTCTTCTTCATTGTTTATTCTGAACAATGTCGAACTTATTTAGAGCTTCTTCGTCATCTAATGCTGATTTCCCCACCCTTCAATGTCAAATAAAAGGAAAAAAAATCATTTTGCATGTCAATCCATATTCTATGAAACACCATCCCAATGTGATGGATTTCTTGTCCAAAACCATCTATGCTTTGCACTCACTGCAACTCCTCAAATGAGCTTCATACTCTTGAAGAATTTCTGGTGCTCCTATACATACAATGCATCAACAAAAGTGATAGCTGGTAGCAGTGGCAGATCATAAATTTGTGATGGGAGCGGAATTAACGTCATGGCCATGTAGTTGGCAAGATAATTTGTGTATTTGTTTAGGGTGATACGTTATAATATACATAATATATACTTCAAAAAAAATTCCAATAGAGATCATTCAAATCACCTTTTTAAGGTATCACATGAGTAGAGTTATAACCACCACTATTGATTCTGAATATTGGTATTTACATAAAATCATATTTATAGAGAAATAATAAATAATTAACAATATAATAGGCATCAACAAATAGATCCTAACCCTAACAATTAACAATTAACAGTTAACAATTAACAAAACAGTTACAATTGCGCATCAACTAATAATAAACTCTAACCCTAACAATTCACAAAAAAAAAAAAAAAAACAATTAGGCATCAACTAGTAAACCTTAACAATTAACAATTATATGTAATAATCCTATATATCCTTTATTTTAAACTTACTAGAAGCGTACTCGCGCAATGCAGCGAGATACATCGTGTTTTTAATATTTCATTTTATTATTTATCTCAGTCGATGTTATAATATGGCTTTTATGTGATTTTGAGAAAACGATGATGTTTTTATTTTTGAATAAAATATATGTTNAGTTAATTTCAATTTTGAGTTTAAATTTTACCCTTGAAATATCGGCGCCATTTTTGGCGCTTAATTCATGAACTTTCCCTCTTCTTAAACCCTGTTGCTCCATAACAGACCTCCTTCCTTTTCCACAAACATACACAGATTTCCTTCCACCTTTCATCAATGGGCACGCTGGTGATGCTACCTCCAAATCCGTCAACGCAACTCGAGCCAGAAAGAGGGTGGAAGCAGATACCGCTTCTACTTCTCTCAAACGAGCAAAAATGGCAACGCTTAATGATCCAATCGTTAAAAAGGCTACAGAGAAGTAATTAATCTATACTTTTCCATTATACGATCTTGGTTTCTGCATTTCTTTGTGTTTTGTTTGTAACAGATGAATTCTTGTGTAGGAAGAAGCCATCAACAGGAAAAGAACAATCTGTAAAGAAAGTGAGGAAACAGAAAGACCCAAGTAAATCCAGATAACAAGGCAGCAAATCCAGATAACAAGAAAGTTTCTGTGGTAATCTTTGTACCTTAAACCCATTTGACTGCAAATTAAACCAGTTATAGCTTCTTGTGTGGTTCATCTCTGCTTAACATGGCTTGTTTCCCTTTCTTTCCCACATATAGGTTGCAAAGGAAGGTGGTGAGAAATGGAGRTCCATGACAGAGGAAGTGAGTAGCAAATTTCTGGTTTTCTTTGTTCTTGTGTTTGATTTGTCTTTTATCTTGTGTTACCTAAAGAAATGTTCATTTTTGAAAATCAGGAAAAGAAGCCTTACACTGAAAGGGCAACTGAGCTTAAAGAAGATTATCTAAATGCTTTGCAGACTCCAATTGATGCTGAAAAATGCCTTTCAAAAAAAAATTTTGAAGCTGAAAATGAAAAGGCTGTACGTACCTTTTGACAAGAAAGGGAATCAAATGATGATGAAAAGGCTGAAAATGAAAAGGCTGAAAATGAAAAGGCTGCTATGTGATGATGGTGATTCACAGGAAGGGAATCAAATGATGATGATGATGGTGATAAAGTAGAGGTGGTGGCTAATGAAGAAGGATCTTTAGATGAGGTTGAAGTGGTGGCTGATGATGAATAGAAAAGATTCTTGATATTGGTTTATTTTGTTCATCTTTTTTGTTTCCATCTTTAAAATCTTGTCATTTGTGTAGGCTAAACTAGAAATCTAATACATAACTCTTCATTACACCCTCTTTGTGTAAAACCAACAAGTTTGTTTGCTCTCTCTCACTACACATCCATACATCAATTATTAAAAAAATAAATCCGCCGGTAATTTTTTTTTAAAATTAAATCTTTTTTAAAATATTATTTTTAAAGAAAATATTTAATATATATATATATATATAGTTTTCCGGCGGATTTATCCGCCGGTATTTTTAAAAAAAATTAAATCTTTTTTAAAATATTATTTTTTTAAAAAAAATTTAAAATTAATTATTTTTTAAGTTAATCAAGATTTTTTTTAAAAACGGGCGAAGATTTTCCGGCGGCCGTAATCCGCCGGAAATGGGGAAAATACGCCGGAAAAGCCGCCGGAAAAACAATCACCGGCGCCCTTTTTTCCGGCGGCCAAATCCGCCGGAAAATCGCCGGAAAATCATTTTTCCGGCGGATTTCCGGCGGATTTGGCCGTCGGAAAAAGTGGGTTTTTTGGTAGTGGAATATTGTACTTACAGCTTGGGAGGTTGTACCCTTACATACACATACACACACACACATACATATACATATACATACATGCATTTAATTATATAAAGTTAAATGTTAATATACTTTTTAGAATGTTATCTTATATGTTGTACAACGTACATTAATTGGGATTCAATTTTCTTCACACATTCATCACCTAGAAGAGTTAATCAGGATAATCAAATGAAAAAGCAATATGGGGTCGCTAAAATAAATATAACAAACGTAAATGTTGTCTTTAGATTTTTCATACTGTTGTGTAAAATATCTCATTTTAACATATTTGAAACAATATCACAATGTTTATTGGAATAAATTACATACAAAATAATAAAGATTATATTTATGAATTTATATTTTACTTACATGTTCATGTTTAAYAATATTATTGTAGTTCAAAAATGATTTTTTACTATTTATTCATTACCCGCTACCTTAGTGGGTAGGCTATGGATATAGATAAGAGTTTTATGACATGAATAATTATCCGTCTCTTTATCYGCTATTTTAAATGGATTGGATAACAGATTAACCCTTGTCTTTCCCTTACCCTACCTATTGTCACCCGTATATATCTCCAAACCAATTTCATCTTATTGTGATGTTGAGGGGGAGAAAAAAAAATTATCCGATCAACAACATAACAAGAATGGTCATACATTTCAATGGTGAGACGGAACAATATCAAATCATCGGATCAACCATTATGGGCGAGCAAACCCAACATCCGAAGCAAGATAAAGGAAAACAATCAACGACGTTTGAAGAGGGTTTATGGACAGATACAAAAAAGAGAAGACAAACGAAGTAACAAATAAGGTGAGATTGTTGATCTCAACTATTGAATTTGTATATAATACTAGTAGACATCCGACCAAAACACTTAGAAAAGAAACATTCTTGTTTTCTTTATTACTAGGTACATATTTGATGAAGCACCATCCATCGGCCATCCTATCTACTGATTTCATCCAACACCCTTATTTAGTTCGGATATATCATTACTTTGGATATATAYAGTTGGCATTTCTTCAGAAGAAATATCTTAATCCAATTAAGTTRTCCATCAGATGAAGATTGAAGCTTTTACCAACTATCCATCTATAACCAATATAAACTTCATAATGTCTATAAACTAGTAAATCYGAATTGTAGTTTACATTTCAGATATAGACAAAKGTAGGATTTTTACTTGTAAAGTATTATAACTATCTGTATTGKTTAAAGAGCAAAATGCCTTCARCAAAATCTAAAACTAGTTGAAGTTAGGTCAAGATCGTCATCAAAGTRGATTGGKTTGTCATCTMGCCGAAAGRAGATCAATACAAGGTAAAAAGTCAACTAGTAGTCTGATATATATTACTACTGGCAAGYCGAAACTTGAAGTACRAATTTGGCCAACAARTTTGGCTCTTCAACTCACTTGCTTCCTAATCTTAGTATGAGAACATGTTGTTTGCTTTAATATTTCCGTCATCATACTAAAAGGATGGACTAAGTTAAAAATGTGTCTATATAAAACTCAAAGGTTGAAGTGAAGAGTAATAGGATACATGCATCAACTAACAAGAAAAAGACACGCATAAAAGTTGGACAGATAGCATTAAATACAATGATGGCTATAAAATGCCACTTTTGGCATACATTGCAATTCACCCGTTTTAAAATAACAATCCTTGAGAGTGTTTCTGAAGTAAATTTGGCATCATCCTCCGAAGAACATCATTTGTTTATTGGATCTAAAAGGAAACCCTTCTCCATTACTCTGCTTTAGTTAGCAAGTTTGTCTCAATCTGTATTCTTTRTTTTTATAAGAGTTATAGGCAAAAAATTAAAAAGTGAAGATATATTGTGTTTATATTCATCCCTCCCTTATACAATCACTTCTTGCGTAACTTGAATCTGTCGAATTTTCGTCGAAAAAGTATCAAAATAATTCAYAATTATTTTTTTWAAATTTGTCAAAAATCATTCTCAAAATCCAACTTGAAAYAGTCAAATTTCCGTCAAAAACTTTATAAATAAGTGAGTTTTTTTTTTCAAATCGGTTGATATTCCGTTGCAAAATTCAATTTGGATCCGTCAAATATTTGAATCTAATATAAAATAATAGATTGGAAGGAAAAAGATTCATACATAATTATCATAAGTAGATTTCGTCGTGAATGAGTCTAACTTAACGTATATATGTTTAATGAGGATGTAGCTTAATTAATTAAGGTGGAAAAGTGGGTAATTAATGAAACGTTATACTCACTTAGACAAAAAAACGACTTATTTACACCCATCATGTCCTAATTAAGCTCGTTACGAAGAATAAGATCCATTATACCAGCTTAGACCAAAGCAACCCTTTAACGAAACATTAAGAAGCACCATGACCCGTTATACGTCTATTAGACTGATTATGACTCACTTAGACACATCATAACCCACTTAGACTAGTTGAGGATAATACGACCTTATACCCACTTAGACAAAAATGAGTCACTAAACTTAATAAATAACCAATATGACCCGTTATACTTCAATTAAATCTATTAGGGTAAATTCAAATTGATTAATGACCCATTTAAACCTATCATGACCCACTTAGACTAGCTCGTTGATGAGAATAATACCCATTACGCCCATTTCGGCCACACAGCTAATTAACGAAACATTAAGGACTATCATGACCCATCATACCTCAATTAGACTTCGAACTACTTATGATCCATTTAGACACATCATGACCTATTTAGACTCGTTAATAACAATGAGACTCATTATACTCGTTTAGACCAGAACAACCATTAACGAACCAACAAGATCCATTGTCGTAGCACATTTACACCCATTGTTACTATCCAATAAAACTTGTTAATCGCGGCATTTAATATAAGGGTGTGTATGGGTGGCTTGGAACCAGATCAAAATCTTTCGAAGATTAAAATCCGTYGAAAATCGCTCGAAGAAGTTCCTTGAATTTCCATCGAAAATTCTACGAAAAATGCTTGTCGAAAACCCCTTGGAATTTTCATGGGTTTCTCGATGGATCTTCTCCGTAAAAATATATCAAAAAACCACATTTTCAACGAAAATTCGGTGAGAAATTCCGTCGAAAACCCACATTTTCGATGGAAATGTCAGTCTAAAATGCCCCTCTATTTTGCAGTGACTAACCCAATAATTAAGAAAAAATTGAGTTATATACATTTATACTTGTTATATATAATCAGCACTAAAATCCAAGGTATYACCAACGGCAAAAGCCCTTGGTAAACCTTTGAAAACGGGCTCTATTGACARCTTTTCGATGAGAAAAACCATGGGAAAAAARTGTCTATTTATKCTTACGGGGMAAGTTGTTGCATACGATAATGTTTTAATGGAATAGAATCTTTTCCGGTAAACGAAGTGAGTGTTGGCTCTTACCGGTAATTAATGGTTTACTCAAACCAAGTCTTAGTTATTTGGCATCTTGCTTTCTTTTATTATCATGCTCTAAATTTCTTTGTTATAATAGCTTTTAAGCATGGTGGACTTTTGGTTGCGTAACTCAAGTTTGTAGTTTCTTGAAATCCCTTTAACATCACCGTTGTCGGGATGTTCCGAAAAAAATTCCAAATCAAATAACGAACATATTTCTTATATCATCTATGATCAGTAATCAAAACATGACAAAGCTATGTGACTAATTACAACAAAGATTTTTGGTTAATTAATCATAACTATATCAAACTTGCATTCCTAGTTATCTATGAATCACATTTCTGTGCACGAGATATCTAATAGTAGCCATTATATTTCGTCCAGCTAAAAGTGAAACGATACTCTGCATCTCCATCTTAGCCGACACCAAGTAAATCACAGAGATTACAAGGGCTAAAGC
>NC_037529.1:14944048-14947823 GCF_001531365.2 Cynara cardunculus var. scolymus | reverse complement strand
CCATGGCATAGTCAGTAGGGTACATGCCAAGGAACATCTTGATGTAAGGAACTTCATCAACAATGGCATCAGCGCCACCATTCTTTCCACCTTTTGATAACGCCTCAGCATAATCATCATAGGTATAATATGATYTTTGCTTCGAATCAGTAAAGTTCATATTSTTGACTGTCACTCCYCCAAAGAAAGACCCACCGTGAAACCCCACAATTCCTCCTTTTGAAGCTAGTTCAAACTGTTCAACTGTCATCAGTGCGGACAATGTTGCCGTGTAACTTGTAATCAAGATAAGAACCACGAATAACCAAGAAAAAATCACAAATCTCGACAGGTTGCTTGACAACTTCTCTTCTGGGATGTGAAACACAACACACTATCATCAGATMTAGATTAATTAAACTATGTTTCAAGATAGTAATTGCATCTTAATTAAAAAGAAAGAGAGACAACTTTGAGCTGAAAAGATGCTCAATAGGATGAGCCAAAAGATCGTTCCAATTCGTTGAGATGATGAGATTTCTGATTCTTGATTCATAGCTTCAATAGCCCACACAATGAAGCCAGTGAAGATGACAAAGCAGCAACAGTTAGCCATAGATTTGCACCCAATGGCTTCAAGAAGATCCACATGTCTTTTCTCTTGATTTTTGCCAGTGTTCCTAAACCAAGATCGGAGTAAGTTGCTGTGAAATCAACAAGTTCGGATCTGTTGGCCAGAATCGTTGAATCGCCTAGGACCCCATCAATTTCCTGTAGAATAGAAAAAACCAGCTTCAATTCTAGATATATTTCTGAGCAATTTATGCGTATTAAAGATGTATATGAATGTATCTCATACCTTCTTATAGACCTTATCTATAAGTGCGTCGTAACTTCCATTCCCAAATGGAATGAATTCGTAAGGCACTTCATATGGTAATGCATAAATGCAAGCCTGGAAAACCTCAACAGAAAACCCAGTGGCATTTGTGACATTTGTTTTATCATCATGAACTGCATTTACGAAGTCCTTAAATTTTAGTCCAGTTCGGACACCAATTCTTAACTTTTTACGAGGACCCACTCGTATTGTCCAACCTTTTGGAGTGGTTGTAGACCCTTCAGGCCAAATAACATCTTCTATATTAATACGAGAATGTAGAGCAACATTGTTTAACTGCTGGTGCGCTCTCCTGATTCCTTTTAACGATGTCCAATATCCCACTTTCCTCTCTCCATAGTCGATTGCGTTTACGATCTCAAATCCATTGGACATCATTTTTCGTTCACTGAGCCGAAACTCTCCACTCATACCTTTAAATCCATTGATCTTCAAAATTTCACTTAGTAGTATTGAACCATTTTGTGGGACTCCAACCCTCTYAATARACTCTGCAAGTGCCCATATTGTGTCATACGCCCAAATGGYAAGCATAGGCACTTCTCTTKAGAACTCTTCTTTCCATCTTTTTGTTAAGAAATGCAGCCTGCTTGATGCTGGAATATAAGACCGAAAACCAAGTGYTCCTTGCAACGACTCGATAACTTCAAATTCATCTGATTGCAAGATTTCAATGGTTTTTTGAGTTAAAATCCATGCATATTCTTTGCTCATCATTCCTAACCTCTTTGCATTTAGAAAAACCCTGGATGCTAGTGAAGGTGATAGATCTACGATAACCACAGTTGTATGAACACTCATGAGCTTATGCAACTCATGATTGATTTGATCATGTTTGGCRGAGGCAGAAACAACGCTTCTATAAGTAATTCGTATGTTTTTGTCCTGGAATGATTCCAACAGATATTGTAACAGATCTGATCCATGATTAGCGTCCTCATGCATAAAGATAACATCTCTCCATTTATATGACTCGATAACAGCAGCAATGCTTTTGGCCATGGCGAATTCATCTTCTTTAATTTGGAACATGTAAGGATATCGCATTAAGGATTTACAAGCAAAACAAAAGATGGGAACTTTGGGTTTATCAGTGAATGAACCCAGTAGCTCTGATCCGATATATGTTTCTGGGCCTATGATTGTGTGCACCTTAACGGTATTCAGAAGATCAACTACTGCTCAACAAGTAAAAACAAAACCAACTTTAAGATAAARTAACGGTGATGGCCTTAAATTAATATGCAAACTTATTTAAGTGTTTAATCCTTTTTTCAATTTGGATAACCAACAATTAATTTTTCTAGAAATTAAAATCACCCAACTATGAAAAAAACACACACACACACACACACATATATATATACACACATACACATATACAGAGAGAGAGAGAGACACACACACACATACACACCTATGCGTACATATTTTGTGATATATATAGCTTTATGTAGAAGATCGTTGGTGGGTTTTTCTTTTTGGTTTACATTCGCCTTGTAAGAAATTAGTGACTTTGAGATGATGGATGGATGGGGTGATTTAAATCCGTTACTASAAAGCTAAACAAGACAAGATGAATATTTGTTACCAGATGATATAGCTTGTAATCGATCTCCCTTGGAATCCCTTGTGTGGATAACAATCCTTGTTCTGCAACCACCATTACGAGCATAGAAATCCGATARTGCCATCATAATGCTGCTGTGAATGGATTTTCCGATCCATGATTCCATGTGAAGAACAATCCCTACGTCCACATCTACAAAATTTGCACATAATCCAGGGTTTAAAATGCACAAGAATAATAGAATACAAAGGTTGCAGTTGYTGGGCAACATGTGGGTGCTWCTTGTATCAACTCTCGAGACCAGTAATACTAAAAACCCAAGGATATAATACAAATAACATATGGACGATATTAATACAAATAACATATGGACGATATTAATTTCCATGGTATTTGTATGAATAATGACTCGACACGAAAACTAGAAAATTAGCTCTATGAACCCATTTACTTTGACCCGTTTAGAATTCAAAAATTATGTTTTATTGACGTTAAAGTTTTATTTATTGCATGGGATATGGTCAAATAATCTATAAACTAATTTTCTTGCAATATTTTGGAATTACGTATAAAGTAGCAGTTACCTAACAAACATCAACTAAGCTTCGTTCCTTGGGACTTYKTTACTTGCATGTTTGAATTATTCCAAGTATATGTTTCTAGTAGGTCTTTCTGGTACGTGTTTCATACTTGCATTCTTAGGAAGATAATTGGACAGAAAATAATATACATCAATCGTTTATATTAGAATAATATTTTCAATGATGTCGTGTTAAGTTCGTCATGAACAGTTGACTTGGAGTTYRTCATGAACAGTTGACTTGGAATCTRAGTTTGTGGACAGATATAATTAATAGAAAAKWWYYWAAAWTTKSYWMTYYMWTYYWTTGAAATTTTGTAATCTATCGACTCTTCAAATTTTAACCTTGAATGTTAGGACAATCTTACGCATAAACCTTGAAGATAACAATCACGAATGGCTTCAAATACTTGAATGAAAACAYAGTCGATCATATATATTTGTGTTATACTATAAATAAATAGTGCTGACTTGTTGGAAATTATAAATGAAAAGTAGAAAGAAGAACAAGATTGCTTGTAAAACCCATTTTTWWWAAAAATATATAAATAATATTATAWGAGCCTTTAAATATATTTTTTTAAAATTTATTTGAAGTGTTAAAATATTTACGTAATAAAGTAAAGAAAATAATTATAAAAATCTTAAATAAATAAATAATGAAGAGAAAGACAAAAAAAATAAAGTGAAAGTGTTTTCTTTTAATCATTGGACCAAAAATGTAAGATATTACGTCAGGAGGGGT
>NC_037529.1:14942064-14943159 GCF_001531365.2 Cynara cardunculus var. scolymus | reverse complement strand
TTTTCTTACTGTTTTGAAAATTGTACTGTAGCCGCGTCACGGGCCTGGTCAGCCCAACCCAAGACCCAAATCCGTTTACATTAAAAAAAATAACTTGTAAGGAAAATGCTGAGGATGGGTTTCGAACCCACAACCTGACGCAAGAGAGCTCACGCCTTAACCAGTAGGCTACTTCCATGYTTTGTTTCTTTTTACATGCTAATATTGTTAATAAGTTTATTTCATCTGAGTTTTAGAAATTAACTTTTAACACCTGCAGTTTTAGGAATTTAATTTCTCTATATAAATTTTATGAAACTTTCATCAAGTTTATTTGTATTTTCTAAAATGCAAACTTTGACCCATTTTCGATTATTTATCTTATTTGGTTACCAAAATGACCCTATAAATGGAAATCGGTATTTTAGCGATACTTTACGTATTTGCTATATAAAATTACCGAAATAACCATATGTYTTGGGGATTGGTCTATGAGCTTCATTTTTACTATTATTTTTATAAAATTTCCAAAACAACCCTATATTTGGAAATCGGTATTTTAGCAATATTTTACGTATTTGCTTTATAAAATTATCGAAATAAACCAATGTCTTAGGAATTGGTATCTAAGTGTTATTTTAAATCTAATCTCTATGAAATTACCAAAATGACCCTACAATGTGAAAATCGGTATTTTAGCGATATTTTACGTATTTGCTTTATAAAATTACCGGAATGACCCTATATCTTGGGAATTGGTATTTATGCTTTATTTTGATTATTATTCTCGTGAAATTACCAAAATGACCTCACAATTAGGGAATTGGTATTTTAACAATACTTTGAGTATTGCTTAATAAAATTACCAAAATACCCCTATGCTTTGGGATTGGACTTTTAAGCACAGTTCTAATATTCGACTTACGAAATATACCAAGAATACTCTAAATTAGGGAATTGGTAAAGCTATGCCTTTGGTATTCGGCTTCTTAAGATTTCCCCAAATGCCCCTAGACTTGGAAAATTGGTATTCTCACATTATTTCGAGTATTAATTATGTTTAACTTTAAAGTTATGGAACGACCGTTATTTATATGTGTGTGACATGTTGTCACC
>NC_037529.1:14912096-14941964 GCF_001531365.2 Cynara cardunculus var. scolymus | reverse complement strand
ATCTTTGGTGTGAGTGTTGTTTTCTTGAAGTATCGTTGTCTCTGAATGAATTTCAAAACAAGTTCTTCAGCGATCACTGAACATGCTCARTGTATTGATCGCTAGAACTGAAATTACAGATACAGAAATACATCGAAAGGAAAAAGGGATTATCATCAAATCACTGAGAGAGAGGATCAACAAATCGCCACTAACAGAGTATGTATTTTGAATGTATTTCCTCTCGATCTGTACTTTGACTATATCGCCAACAGAGTGTGTATTTTGACTGTTGTAACCTCTCGATCTGTATTTAGAAAGGATCTATACTTTGTATGAGTGATGCAAATGTAATCACGAGGTGTTCATCATATGATATATCATTGCAACAAATAGAAAGCTTTTCTACATTCATCTGCCACAAGTAGAGTGATACAGAATGTGTACTTTGTATGAGTGATGCAAAATGGGGCCTTTTAAAACAGTCAAAATACACAAAACCAGCCATCTTAATTAGTGAATAGAACCAGTGAGAACAGAACCAACCATCTTCATTAGCTTTTCTATGTTCATCTGCCACAAGTAGAAAAAACCATTCTTTTTTGTTTCTAAAACAATCAAAATACACACTTTGTTAGTGGCGATTCATAAGAGTCATTGTCAAAATACACACTCTGTTTGTTTCTGAAACAGTCAAAATACACACTTTGTTTGTTTCTGAAACAGTCAACATCATTGCCAAATGAAGTTCATGGATAAGTATAGCATGATGGATATACCTATATACTACTTCCATTCTTTTTTGTTTTGATGTACTGATTGTTTGTGATATGTTTGCTTATCCTGATATGTTTTGATGTACGATATATGTCTTTGCTTATTTGTATACACTTGCACGTCCATGGGGCCTGTTCCACCAGCACCCTGTAAATGTATGTTTTTGCTTATTTGTATATGTCTTTGCTTATGTGTTTTCACCGATTATATGTTTCCGACTTGCTGATTTCAACCAATTAGGTATGGAACAAACAGCTGATTCACAACCGCCAAAAAGGAATTATTGAAGAATTCCTTCTTCATCTTAATACCAAAATAATAGAGTTACGAACAAACATTCTTCATTGTAAGTCAACATATCTAAAATTGCAAAAATAATCGTAAATCAAACTTGTAAACATCATCTATATATCTAAAATTGCAAAAATAATTTTAGAACAACTTTCAAACATCAACCAAATATCATAAAACCAACTTGATAACATAAAACCTAATATCACTAAACCAACCATTCCAAATACATCAATGGCCAAAGTTATCAACAAAAAAAGCCATTGGAAATGTATCATAAGCATCAACAAAAAGCCATTGGAAATGTATCACAAGCATCAACAAAAAAAGCCATTGGAAATGTACCACAAGCATCAACAAAGAAGCCATTGGAAATGCGTCATAAACATCAACAAAAAAAGCCATTGGAAATGTATCATAAACATAACAAAAAAGAAAGCATAATCCTAAACATCAATAGCCCAAAGCATCCACCACCTACTTGTAGCCTTACGAGATAACACTTCGGTTATGAGTGAACATGCATACACACGAGTTGCTACATGGATCTAGTTTGCAATGTTAGGAGTTCATGCGTATGTCTATGAAGCATATGTATTACTATGCAATCACTTTAAACAAAGGGGCTTGGTAAATATGGTAAAATTGTAAGTGTCGAGGAGAAAGTAGCTATGTTTTTTACAATGATCAGACATAATGAACATTATAAAGTGATCAAACGAAGATTTCAACATTCTATCGACACTGTCCATAGTTGTTTTCATGAAGTTTCTACAAGGAATGATGAAGTCTGTGAGAGAAATTGTATGTCCAGCAACGTCTGAAACAAACACAGAGATTATGTCAAATCGACAAAGTCATTTGATAGAAATATTTCCGGTAAGCTTTTTTTTTATAGTTAAGTACAAATTCTTAACATTTTTAAACATTTTTCATCAATGAAGGGTGCAATTGGTACACTAGGTGCGACTTTCATACATGCAGTCGTGTCTGCTAGTCATCAATCTGCATATAGAGGAGGAGGAGGTGGTTGATGCTACCAAAATGTTCTAGGCATTTGTGATTTCAATATGATATTCACATTTCTTTGGGCCAGATGGGAAGGCATTACGCATGATTCTAGAGTACTAATTGAAGTTGCATTTAACCCAAATTCTGGTTTTCCTTTTCCACCTGAAGGTATACATCATTTTACTTATATTTTTTTAATTTGAAATAATGTTTGCATGTTTGCCTAATGTTTGCCTAATCAATTTTCGCTTGCAAATAAATATTATCTTTGTGATGTTGAATATTCTAATGCTCGTGGATTTTTATCTCTGTATCATAACACAAGGTATTGGTTAGCAGATTATCGACGTAAATGTGCTTTAACTAAAGAAGAAAAGTTCAATCATGCAAATGCACAACTTCGAAATGTCATTAAGTGAGCTTACGGTGTCTTGAAAGCTAGATTCCTAATTTTGAAGCAAATGGCTCCTTTTTCATTTACAAAACAAAGAAATTTGGTCAGTGCTTGCTTCGCGATACACAACTTTATAAGAAAATGTAATATTCAAGATCAACTTTTCATGGAGTACAACGAAGACACTATTTTCACCAATGAAGAAGAAGATGTTGGAAGCAGAGAAGTGGAACTAGATGGATCACAATGGGGTGTTAATAGCACACAATATACAGCTAATTTATGTGTTCAAATTACAAATAGACTAGCTTCAAATGTTTGATATTTTAAATTGTATCCAAACTATGATGTTGACTTGTTTTTATTTTAAGGACTTATTAATGTTGTTTTGATTATAACATTTAACTCATATAATTATGTTAATCAAGTTGTTTTTATTTAAAAAAAATTAAATTGATATTTTTATAATTATAAATCATTTGTTCAACATTTTTTATAAAACTGCTGTTTTATTCAGACAAAAATAAAGACTGAGGGTAAAATGATCATTTGTGACATTCAAACTGTTTATTCAGCACAACAACCGAACAACAATTTATCTGTTAACTTACAGACAACTATATCAATACAGACAATTATATTCATACAAATCTTAACAGAAAACGAACCGAACAACCCCTTAGTGATGCTTTCATAAGCTGAACCAAAAGTTGAACCAGTTTGAGAAGATATTTTTAATTCAACAGCTGAAAATGGAAACCAAAATTAGTTAAAGGACTAAAAGAAAAGTTAAACAACAGTTTAGGGACCATTTTTGTAGTTAATTCAAAAAATATAAATTAATTTCAAGTAGGCTTCTCGACGTCATGATGAGATTAAAGGAGTAGCGGTTAAACAACAGGGACAAAATCGTCATAATTTGAATTCTAAACAACGCTTTTCGAAATCTGACAGCTCGGCTCCGTCCCCATTGTTTGGCCTCTGCGTCCCCTGATATAGTGAGAGTTTCAGTCCCTTAGAGAGAGAAAAAACAGATCATCTTTTCTCTTCCTCTTCCTCTAAGTTTGCTTTCAGTTCGTAATCAAACAGATAAGAGATTAACAATCATGGCCGGTAATTACTTTGGTGTTTTGGTATCAGATCCATGGCTACAGAATCAGTTTACACAAGTCGAGCTTCGGAGCTTGAAATCTCATGTAAGTAACTAAGATTCACATGTTAATCGGTTCATTGCTTTATCATAAGATGTTGAGATCTTGTCACAAAACAAAATCCGTGTGTAATCTCATTGCATCTGACTTTTTGTGTTTGAGATTTTTTTTGGTCTGATGAGAAGGAGCTGCTTTTCTGGTTTTTACTTCTTGATCAGTTTATGACGATGAGGAGGGAAAGTCGAAGTCTCACGCTTGGTGATTTGCCATCGAAAATGTCAAAACTGAAAAACGTTGGCGAGAATCTTACGGAGGAAGAACGAGCTGCGTTTCTTCACGATTCTTATCAGAATTTGGGCGATGAAGTTGATTTCGAACTCTTTCTTCGGGTGAATAAATATACAAACCTTACATACATTCATAAATATATGGGTGCTTTTGTTCAAACGCATGCTCATAGATTTTGAATTTTATTTGATCTACTTACATGATTTTTCAAGCATTAGTAACCATGAATTTGAGTCCGATTAGCAATCGAGATGGTTTAGTGCACATCAGAGCATGTGCGGGTGTGTATCAGTAGACAGAAATGATAGATCTACATAATTCGTATTTTTCTTTTTGAAAATCATATTTTCTATTAATATCATGAATTTGAATCTGTGTAGTACTACTATTTATGTGAATAGAACATAAAGGAGAACGAAGCTTTACACAGTTTCACTCTCTCACCTAATAATTATTAATTTGAAGTAAAGCATTAAACAACTGTTATGCCTCATCACGTGAAGTAATGAACTTTACAGTTAAATAAAACCAGTAGTTATATATCTGTCTTTTCATTTACGCCCCATTCTAGGCATTTAAAGGTGAGAAACATTAATTCTACGCTTTTGGTTTGTTCTAAACCTAATCAAGTTTGAATTTGATGCACTATCTCTTTATCATCTTAAATTTTATTCCCTCTCACAAAAAGACTATCACATCACTTTCACATCCACTTTCTCCTCTCACATGGGTGGTTCACATAGTAAAATGGATAGTGCATTTAGCCCATCCCTTAAAGGTGAGAAACATTAATTCGATGCTTTCCGGTTTGTGTTAAATCTAATCAAATTTGAATTTGATGCGTTGTGATCGAAGAAATTAAATTTATAGTTATTTTGACAGCTATAATACTGGGATCTGTTTGTTGTTTACGATAAGTAGGTACTTTATATGATGACAGGTTTACTTGAATCTTCAAGCCCATGCAACCTCAAGGATGGGAAAGGGGGCTAAAAACTCATCAGCATTCCTCAAATCTCCCACATCTACACTGCTTCACACAATTAGTGAATCTGAGAAAGCTTCCTATGTTGGACACATTAATAATTACCTTGGAGAAGATCATTTTCTGAAGAAGTTCCTTCCTATTGATCCTTCAACGAATGATCTGTTTGAGATTGCAAAAGATGGAGTTCTTATCTGGTGAAATTCAGACCTAAGCTGTTTCCTCATGTTGCTATTAATTTATAGGCTTATGCTACTGATTTTGCTAACTAGAGATTGTTACTTTAATTGATGCAGTAAGCTTATTAATGTGGCAGTCCCAGGGACAATTGATGAAAGAGCCATTAATACTAAGACAGTTCTTAATCCATGGGAGAGAAATGAGAATCACACCCTAGGCCTTAATTCTGCCAAGGCAATAGGATGCACTGTGGTCAACATAGGAACGCAGGACTTCATTGAAGGAAGGGTGAGTATGCCAATTGGGTGTTTTGGTTCATAATGATATCCAAGAAATTTCTTGTAAGAAAACAACTGTTTTGATGCATCCAAGAAGTAAATTTGCCTGTTCACAGTTCCATGCAATCTTCTATGTTACTTCTATCATCTATAATGATGCAATTTGTGGGCAAAGTCTCGAAACCATACTATTTGTTTAAGATATCAAATAAAAACTATGAAGGTTGTGAGACTGCTAACCTATGTACAAATTACTGATCTCCATTACTAAGAATTTCATTTTATTTTTCTTCACAAAAAGAGTCATTCTAATTGATGCTCCAAGGCCTGTGATACACATACATCGTAAACGATTCCCTGAAATACTAGTCTATATATCATCCGGAATGCAACTTGCTTCTTAGTAATACATGTTTGATTAACTCCTTTGTGCTCATTCAGTGTATGGATTATGCAAGACATTTTTTCATAATCTTCCACAGTGTGTGGGTCTGGCTAATTGACTCAACTTTGTTAGCTGCATGACTATCTTATAGAACTTAATAGGACGGTTTGCTATATGATCAATCAATAGTTATTGCTTTCTCTATTTCTCCAAATTGTGCCATTGTTTAAAAGTCGATGCTCCTACAATCTTCATGCTAACTTGACCAAACTAGCCATTACATTTCTTTTGGTATATTAAGATCAACATTTTCTTTGTTTCAGAGGCATCTTGTGCTTGGAGTGATATCTCAAATAATAAAGGTAAGTTTATTTCATGACTAACTTGTCCAAGAACTTTGACTTTTTAGAATCTTAAATTTAATCAGGTAGATATTAGATTACAACTCAAAGCATTATAGAACCATGGATTTAATCAAATTTGATTGCTGGAGGTTGAATATTGTAATGCATTCTCCTTCAGATACAATTACTGGCAGACCTCGATTTGAAGAAAACACCTCAGTTGGTAGAATTGGTTGGTGATAATCAGGTGATGAAAATTTCTTTCAATAGGATGTGCTTCCTGCAATGAACACACCCCATCTCTTCCAAAATACAAGAGCACAAAAACTTTCTGAGTTACTATTACGAAGGAAAGTGCTGCTTTCATTTTGGAATACGATGGGAAGAAGATTTGTCTAATACCCTGTTGTTCCTTATTTATATCATCAGGATGTGGAGGAACTTATGAGTCTACCACCAGAGAAGATTTTGCTTCGATGGATGAATTTTCATCTAAAGAAGACAGAATACAAGAAAACAGTGACAAACTTCTCTTCCGATGTAAAGGTACACTATAATGTCCTCCATGGGGTTTAGTGACAGCTGGTTCTTGATATGCTACTTTGCACACCTAATACTGGGTCAGGGCCAAACCCACAAATATTAAAATGGTTGGAGTTGTTGGACCTAAAAACAACGGTTTGAAGTATGTAATCGATGGTTATACCCTATACTTTTAACCAGTGATGTTGCATACTTGCATAACCAGGCATGTCTCCGAAAGCTGTACTGTAGTGTAGAGTGTAGACACAAAATCTGGCTTCCTTTCTTAGTTTCAAAGAAGATCCAAATCTCTGCTGTATCAAGAGATTCAATCCTTCTATCCTTGCACTTAAATATCACATCTTCACTATTCTTGCTTTTTGGATAGCATGTAATTCAAAATTTCATGATTCTATATGAGATTACTAATATTGCTGATCCCTATTCCCTTTAAGATAGGGGAGACTACTTTACGGATTCTTGTTTTTGTACTGATCAAGAATGAACACTTCTTAGTCAACCTTTGTTGTAATCTCTTAAATCTAAGCAAATCTTAGGAATTTACATTGTATAGATGAAGAAATGGCTGGTAGTGAGTCTATATTTCTTTTGTGCAGGACGGAGAGGCTTATGCCTACCTCTTAAATGTTCTTGCTCCCGAGCATAGTAATGCATCAACCTTGGTTGTTAGAGATCCTTTAAAGAGAGCAACATTAGTTCTTGAACATGCTGATAGGATGGGTTGTAAGAGATACTTGACGGCAAAAGACATTGTAGAAGGTTCTCCCAACCTTAACCTTGCTTTCGTGGCTCATATTTTCCAGCACAGGTGAGTTTTTACTTAAATGTGATTCTTTTCTACAAAATAACCATAATGTGTGGATTACATAGAACATCAAGTCTACCACCTTTTGTTCCAAAAAGTGTACTATAATGAATTTTTTGAAACTTTTGGTTAATTTAAAGCACCTTTGGTGTGAACATTTAGGTTAGTAAAAGAAGATCATTTAGCTTCATAGTGATATAAAATTTTCACTTCTATAATGCTTACATAGGATGTAGGAAAAAAAATTCATATGTGGGGACCAAAAGAAAATAACACTGTCCAATGCCAGGTTCTATGAACGTAGCCACATGACCCATAGCTCACGACAATGTTTATTTCTGACCTTCCAGTTCCATTGAATCCTTCAGGTTTCTCCTGCAAGTAAAGTTTGTAGTTGATTCCACTGCAATAATTATACACTTTTTTCCTGCAGGAATGGGCTATCAACCCCAGAAAAACCAGTATCCTTTCTTGAAATTTCACCAGATGAAGCCCAAATTACCAGAGAAGAAAGTGCTTTTCGTTTCTGGATAAATAGTCTTGGAGTTGCAACATACATAAACAATGTCTTTGAAGACGTCAGAAATGGGTGAGTATCATCTGGATTGCAAACATGTAATCAACTTGAAGCTATAACTATATTCTATTACCTTATCTTAGAAGCTTGGTATTTTGTCATAGAGAGGTAAACTTGACATTTTAGCGGTGGACAAGTGAAAGTTGAGAATTGGGTTTTACTCCTAATGTTCTCCAAAGCTAAATGTTATACATGATGGACTCCACAATCATCATCTTAATTGCGCAGATGTAATTTGTGAGAATATGGGGAACCTTTTAGCTTTCTCTCCAAATGAGCCCAAGAAGGGAGATTCTAACATATATTAAGAAGATATGGTCTAAGTTTAGCTGATATGTAACTCTAACACTTCTCCGGTGGATGCTAGACAGGCGCATTTATCTAAGAATGTTGAGAGGAGGCCAGAGTGGTAGTCATTGACTCTGATACCATGGACGAATATGTGGAAGCCCATTAGATTACTCTCCAAAAGAGCACTTGAGGAGAGAAAGGTTCCAACATATATTGACCGATGTGGGATTTTTAACATAATCAATCAACTTCAAGCTATAAATATTATTTATTGCTCAGAAATGCCTCTAGGCAAAAATTCCGCTTCATCTTTGAAGCTTGGTGTTTTGTCATGAAGAGGTAAACTTGATATTTTAGTGGTGGACAGGTGGAAGGTTTTCCAAAGCTAAATGTTATTCATGTCATAATCCCTATGGTAGGTAAACTTGATAATTGTTTGTGTTATGTTTGCTAACATTTATCCAAAATTTCAGGTGGGTACTATTGGAGGCACTTGACAAGGTATCACCAGGAATTGTTAATTGGAAAACTGCAAACAAGCCTCCAATTAAGATGCCGTTCAGAAAAGTAGAAAACTGTAACCAGGTTGTTAAAATTGGGAAACAGTTGAAGTTTTCGTTGGTCAATATTGCTGGAAATGATATTGTTCAGGGGAATAAAAAGTTAATACTGGGTTAGTTCTCTATCCTGTATTTAGATCTTTTGGATCAATTTCTTTTCAAAACGATTGGTTACCTATAATATCTGATGAAAATGTAACTGTACATCGTCTCCAGCTTATTTATGGCAGTTGATGCGATTCAACATGCTACAGCTTCTAAAGTACTTAAGATCACATTCACTCGGGAAGGAATTCACTGATGCTGACATTTTAGACTGGGCTAACACCAAAGTCAGGAGTACGGGAAGCCAGAGTTGTATGAAGAGTTTCAAGGTATCACATCAGATGCCTGTATATATTTGTTCACACACTAGACTTGATATTTTCATTCTGTAGTTTTCAGAATTTACTATTTTCAGTAATTGTAAATATTTGTAGGTTCAAAGCACAATTAAAACAAGACTTCATATATGGATAGTTGTTAACAAATTCATCATCTTGATACTGTCAGCTCTAAGGAAATGGTTTGGTTTTGCAGGATAAGAGTTTATCAGATGGCATATTTTTCCTTGAACTACTTAGTGCTGTGCAGCCTCGGGTTGTTAACTGGCGACTCGTTACCAAAGGCCAGTCTGGTATGCTTTTCGTCAACTTTTTCTTTGTTTTGCTAACTTCACCACCACCACCACCCCCATATACTAGATCAAACACAAGTTTGAAGTACATGTTTCATCATTTTATTTTGATTTGTAAAGTCAATAGATAAATTGGTGCAACTTTTATGAATGGTACAACTTACACGAGACTGTTTTTGGTTCCATCAAATTCTAGAGGAGGAGAAACAAATGAATGCAACATATATCATCAGTATAGCCAGGAAAATCGGGTGTTCAATCTTTTTGCTACCTGAAGACATAATTGAGGTACATTATTAGACACTCTCTATTCGTTTCTTTCTTGATTTTTACTGAATAAATCTTGACAAGTGCATAATTAACCTCGAACATGATGTAATATATATGTTATCAGGTAAACCAGAAGATGATCTTGACGTTAACAGCAAGCATAATGTACTGGTTCTTCAAACAGCCAATGGAAGATCAAAGACCCTGTGGATCATCAGACAGTGATAGTGGAAATCAACTCGAGACAAGCTCAAACTCCACAACATATGATACCGAGTCTGAATCATCAACAGACTGAATAAGTCTAGTGTACTTTAAAAAATATTCTTTTTCTGTATTTTATTCTTTTTACTGCACTAATACTAAATTTTTGTATGATGTTGGGGTTGGTTGATGATCATCAGTCCAAGTGCAGATTTCCTAAAACAAACTGTTGGTGTATATAGTTATAGAATTGTATTTGTATTGATGGAAATGGCATCTTGTTTTCCTTTCCTTAATTGCATTGCATACCAAATGCCTGTTTTAGTTTTTTTCAAAGGATTCCTTAACTCTAAGATTCGATCCTAATTGTTGTATTTAGTTCTCTGTTGCAAATTAACCATCAGATTGTCATTGAATGTAAAAACGCCGATCCATGGTCATCATGGGGAACGTAAATCAACCTATGCAGCCCACTGGCAAAGGAGCCGTACCCAGGTTCGAACCCAGAATCCACTTATATGGATTACACTCGCACTTCTACCGATTGATTAATAAAAACATAAAAATGTCTAAAGAAGGCATTAGGCATGAGTCGTTGGTGAAGCCTAAATGCAAGAAGCCAAATCGGAAAGATAGACTTTTCATGTGTTGAAAACAACGCAATGGACACTTTTCACGCAAGCGGGACAAAGTTTTGGTCCACCATGTGCTTCATTTCCAAACATTTTTGTATTCAACATTTTAACTTTTTATGGGTTAAGTTTATTCCTTGAAATGTCACGTTTGTGTTCTCTAAATTGGGAAGAAGAGAAAAGGAAAAAAAAAGAAAAGAAAAATAAATTTTTTATTTGTGTTCTCAGCAGGAGAAGGGAAAAAAGAAAAAAAAGAAAATAGAAGTTTATAAGATTTATTAGAGAACATAGTGTTGAAGTTTGTAAGATTTATTAGAGAACATAGTGTTGAAGTTTGTAAGATTTATTAGAAGTGTATATTTTAAGTAGATAACTAATTAAGTAAATTCTTTAAAGACCGCAAAATAAAACATAACCAACTTATGGGATCAATCATGCAGGTGAAAGAAAATAAACTCAAACGAATATGTACAAGGCTTGGGTTTTTTCAAGACTGGATTATGGCCGTCTAAAGCCGCTTTCAAAAGCTTGGGCTTTTTATGGCTAGACTGGGCTTTAGAGTTGAAAAATGGTTGTATCGGGCCTTTTAGTTTAACCAGGGTTTTTCAGGTAAGGTCTAGGCCCGAACCTGTTGCCAATATTTTTTAGGTAGTGCCTATGCTTGAGCGGGGTTTTAGGTTTGGGCTTTTTTTGCATCTCTAAACCCAATTTGTGGAATCAAATGATAAAACATCAAACAATATCGATTTTTTCTTTTAGATTATTGTGTTCCATTTGTAATCACTCTGTCCTTTCATATTTGATGGTTCAATTTAGTGCGTCTACTATTTACCATAATTACCAAATACACACCTATAATCCGGTTTTATTTATTGTTATATGTAATCTAATAAGAACATTTTACTAGCAATTGAATACCTATAATGTCATTTTATTAAAAGATAATAGAGAAAGCTCAACGGATCAAATTCAAGGTGACAAAACAACATTTAATAATCGCTAGCAAGTAGATGGATACGTTTGGTTTAAAATCTTACTAAAGGGGGAAATAAAACATTTATTTTCTACCAGAATCAATATTCTTACATGGGACAAACGATTTTGGAATTTATCTACCAGAATCAGTATTCTCACATGGGACAAAGGATTCCAAATGCATGTGTTTATCTACTAGAATCAATATTCTCAAATGGTAACTTTATGTGGCATTATCTGGAGGTATATCATGAAGAAGTACAAAGGTATTGGTTAAACCTACCAAAAGATTCAATCATCGCAAAGTCTATGCATCAAACGTGGTCTATCAAGAGGTTTTCGTGAGACACGTGAGACAACTTTTTTACACTTGAAACTCCACAGCAAAATGCTGTGAAAGTAAATTTCACAGTGTTTTTGTTGTGAAGGTTAGGCTTCTTTTTACCTTCACAGCATTTTGCTGTGAAGTTTCAAAATATAAAAAAGTTGTCTCACGTGTCTCACGAAAACAGCCTTGTCTCACGTGAACACAACCCTACATGTACATGTATACATATACATGTACATGTATGTTCGGATTTTTTAAAACTTCACAGCGTTTTACTGTGAAGTTTCAAATGTAAAAAAAATGGTTTCACGGGTCTCAAGAAAACAGACTGGTCTCACGTGAACCCAAACCTATATATATATATGTGCACATATATGTATATATATATATATATGTGTGTGTGTGTGTATATATGCATATGTATGTATGTATATATATGCATATGTAATATGCATATACAGGGTCCATGGAAAATAGGAGCCCAAAAAAACAGTTGTGTAGTATATGTTATAAAATGTTTAGTGTTATAAAATTAAGTCAACCTTTGTAAGACCAAAAGCCTTTGGGCCCAACCCCAAACTTAATTGAAGTTCAAACTATTCAAACTGAAGACGTGACAATGGAGAAACCAAGAAAATCTTTTCGTCTTCCTTTCTTCTACTTCGCATCGCACGTATCCGAGAAATCTGCTCAAGCCGATGTCGACCTTCCAATTTCCAGCAACGGTCTGGTTTGTTAGGATCCAAGCGCTTACCACTACGCCAAAAGCAATTGCTGGTGGAGAAGGCGCAACTTATTTTCTTATAGCGTAGCAATCAGCTCCACGTTTTGATTTAGAAAGATGTTGGTCAATGACCCAACAATCCCCCCCCCCCAGCATCTGCCAATACTAACACGATCTTCGCTAGAAGTCAATGTTGCACAACATTCCTTTGGCATTATTATGCACCCCATGGGATTTGAACCTGTGACTTATCTGATACCACATGTTAGGATCCAAGCGCTTACCACTACGCCAAAAGTAACTGCTGGTGGATAAGGCGCAACTTATTTTCTTATAGCATAACAGTCAGCGCCACATTTCGATTTAGGAAGATGTTGGTCAATGATCCAACATGGTTCTTTATATCTTTCGAGTTCGATTCGGTATTGACGGATTGACCTAACTTTTCTCCGACCTCCAACATTTGAATTCTCAAATCTCACTTCTTGGTTCTAAATCTCACTTTTTTGTCTTCTTAAGTCGGTTTACCATACCTTTGTAGACACAAGCAAAAACGACGTGCCATCGACCGTTGTGTAATTGTTCGATTATACACATAAGAAAAGGCCGCATCTTCGGATTCTGGGGGGTACGTGACCTCTAAGTGTAACCAGGTCATGGTAAATATCTATATCTTTTAATGTTATAATTGGGTATGTAACTATCTATCTGGTTTTAGTTGCCATTAATTGTTGGGCAAACATTCGAGTCGTTTAAATTAAAATATAAGTGTGTGTGTGTGTGTATGTGTATGTATGTGTGTGTGTGTGTGTGTATATATATATATATATCTAGTTTGGGTTGCCATTTGTTGGGCAAACATTAGGATTGTTTAAGTTGGAAATTTTGTATGTATCACTATTTAGTTTGAGTTGTCATTTGTTGAGAAAACGTTAGGATTGTTTTGGCTAGAAATTTCGTATGTATCACTATTTAGTTTGGGTTGTCATTTGTTGGGCAAACGTTAGGATTGTTTTGGCTGGAAATGTCCCATTTACAACCGTCGTGTTGTCGAAATTGACTCGTAATTTTTTTAAACTATAAGATGACTATTTAATGTGTCTCACCCAGAGATACGGCGATGATCTCTCCATCTATCCCTTAGTTGATACAAAGTTGTGGGAGCAGGTGGTTGGGGGAAGCAAGAAAAGTAATCTATTTGGGTTTGGATACAACCAGGATCCCAATTGGGTCTTGACACACAGGGTGGTCCATCGTCTTCAGATAGTCAGGTGTGTGTCTCTTTTCCTTTGATGATATTTATCGATTTAGTTTATAATTCATATTAAATATTATAACGTTTTCTTTATTTTATAGAAAATTGACACCTTAAGGACCCATGTTAGAGATTTACAGGAAGAACACGAGCATCAATGGACGGAGGAGGAGCTTCTACGGGTGGAGGAGGAGGAGCGTCGGCGGATGTTGGATGAGAGACGGGATAAACAACTTGAAGAGATGGTTGCTTTAGTCAAGCAGCTCAATCAATCTCAGCAGTTCTCGCCGCCATAGTAATGAATATTTGTTTGTTTTGGAACAATTTAGTTTTTGTTTGGAACAATTATGTGTTAATTTGGTCGAGATAATTGTATTAGACATTTCTTGTTTTTTAATTTAATGTATGATATTTAGTGGCATTTCATCTTTTTAGTCTTTTTTTTAATATTTACAGGTTTTAAATACATGTTTTATAAGTTTTAAATATTTACAGGAAAATTATTTTCTGCAGTTGAGTGATTTTTCAATGGATTACCGACGAATAAATCCATCAGAAATGTTTAAAGAATAAAAATAATAATTTTAAAAATTAAATTAAATTTCCGGCCGGTAGTTTAATTCAATTTTTTTTTTAAATCTTGTTAATAATTTCTTAACTTATGGGGTGTTTGGGATTGCTTATAAAAGCTGTTTTTTAACTTATTTCAGTCTGGCACCGGTGATAAGCTGTTTTCTGGTGTTTGGATAAGGAAAAAAACTGCTTATACCGGTGTCAAACCGGTGATAAGCTGTTTTTGATAAGTTAAATCTTTTTTGACTTATGAAAAACTGCTTATTACCAGTTTACAATTTTAACTCTGTTTTATTTAACTCCAGTTTGATACCACATAAGTTGATAAGCACTTTTACAAAAAAACATAAGTTGTTTTAAATAAGCAATCCCAAACACCCCTTAATTAAGATTTTCTTAAATAAACTCAAAATAAAAAGTTGGCTAATTTTCGGCGGCCATTTTCCGCCGAAAAACCAAAAATCTGCTGGAAAAAGAATCACCGGCGCCTAATTTTCCGACGGCCATATCCTCAGGAATCCGCCATAAACTCTGTTTTCCAACGGATATGGCCGCCGGAAAAGATGACCAGTTTGGTAGTGGGAGGTATCGCTCGTCCAAGGCCCATAAAATTTCAAGAACGGACATGTACATATATACATGTACATATATGTATAGGGCATGTATATATGTACATACATGTACATATATGTATAGGGGCTTAATCATTTGAAAACCCCAAAAAATTTAAGATCTATGAAAACTTCTACCTTAAGGTGTTGTTTCACATGATTTTTTTCCGTCGAAATATATTATTTAATGTATTGATTAACATATATTTATTTCACAATGTATTTGTTTCATATGTATTCGGTTCACAATGTGGAAAAAATTTACGTGTATTTTTTGTTTCACAAACACGTAAAAAAAATATTCACATTGTGAACCGAGTACATGTAAAACAAACACATTATGAAACAAATATATGTTAATCGATATGCTAAATCTTAGTCTTAGATGGAAAAAAACCATATGAAACAACACATTATGTGCAAGTTCTCGAAGTTACTACAATTTTATGGGTTCTCAAAAGAAATTTCATATATACATATATGTGTATGTATGTATATGCATATGTGTGTATTTATATACATGAGATCATATGATCATTTACCATGTGGGCATCTTTGACTAAGAAAAATAATTGATCACTAGCTGGTGTCTAAGTCCAAAATGGTCCTTTTGGCCTCTCTCATTTGAGCCATTAACCATCCAAATAGATTTCAAGGATGGTACATAATTTTGGTACAAAAAGAAGCACACTTGCATTTGCTTGGGGCAATTGTTTTCTAAAAAAATATTAACAGTTTTGATAAATATATTAACAGTTTTTATTTCTTCTAACTAAAACAAGCGGTCTCAATCAGATAGCCTTAAAAGGGCATACAAGTATTTACAAAGTCAATCATCGTAGCCTTGGAGTTATGTTGCATCAACAACTGCTACGACAATTACAAGCTCAAACCGAACCTTAACGAATCCTATGCTAAAATAATTGTTTTCCCAAAGCAAGAATCATATTTAAAAATATATTTGAATTTGGTCATTTTGTTATGAAATAGAAGTAGTTGATTGCAACTCTTTGCAATTTGGCAAGTGGTCCAACCAATGCTTGTATGTATCCATATTCCCTAGACCAAGAGTACATTTTTGGACCCAAAAGTAGGTCATAATTGATACAAGTACACTTCAAGCATCTACCTCTACTTAATGATGTGGATATCTTATAAACATTGCAACAAAAGTTAAACCATCTCCTCCTACCCACCCAACTAACATTCTTTCTTAATAACCTTAAACTCCTCATTGTTTCAATCAAAAACATAACCTTAAAATGATCTGCTTCCGGTCTCAGGGGTTGTTTGTTTACCTCTTAATAGTTCCATTAAGAGGCAAACTCTGAATCGTTAAGAGGTGAATCTTGTTTGACAAAAAAAAGAGTATGCCTCTTAATGGTTCCAAAACCCTCTGAATGATTTTGTATCCTAGGTCTCCCTTAACCATTCAACGCCTTAATTTCATTGTAAACAGTTACCAAACTATTATATTTCATTTTGAACTATATGAGAGCCTCTTAATCATTCTGATCACTTAATCATTCTGCACCAAATCATTCGGCAACTGCCAAACAGCCCCTTATGTAATCCACCACTGTAGTATCTTGAAAAACCCTGAAAAGCTAATTTGTAAAAATGACTTTCAAAGACGATCCCTTTTTTCTCAATTACCATATGTTAATGTTATATATAAGGGAGTTTTACATTTGAAAACTTGTAAACTATTTTGAAGAGGTTTCAAAGAGTTTGAGAAGGGTAGATACACCTACCAACCAACCAACCAACTATTGGCAATGTATTTTCTTGAAATTTTCCAACTTGATTTACCAACATAAGTAGGTGACTAAATCTACTAAGTACCCACTTCCCAAATTCTACTCCTACATCATCTGCAAGCAACATACCATCTTACTCATGAATTGGACACTTGTATATGATACACAGAGTAGTCATCCATACATTCAAAACTTGTATATCTATACATCATGTAGTAGTTGTTCTTATTGGATCTAATCTAACCCAATTTGTGTATGCTAATATTGATCAAATCTACAATCAAACGGCACCATGTAATGTCTAGCGTATTGTGTAACGGGATCAAAATTGATAAGGTAAAGGGGATAAGAATGCAATTTATTTCTTATTTTTTCTATCAAAGAAACTTATGACTACAAAAAGATAATTGATTTCCCAACATATGTTTTATGTTTCATATTCATAATGAATTCAACACTCTAAACTAAACACTGTGTCATCACCTGATTGTAACCTTTGATTCGTTGCTCCTCTGTTGGCGTATAAGAACTTACATCCCGTGTGTTTTTCTAAAGAATCTAAGCAATGTAGAACTGAATCTCTGTGAATCATGGCAGCAGGTCACTTTGTCACTTGCTTCTATGGCGTTTTTGTATATGGTGTTTTTCTTCGAGTTCAATCCATTGTGAAAATGTTGCATAGACAGGAGCTGGCATTCGAGACTAGTTTGCAGACTCTACACTATACAAAGAAAACCGAAAAGGAAGCACACCAGATTTTTCGACTTTCTGAAGAAAAGTGCAGGTGCAAGAGATGGAAATACCCATAACTTGATTGAGAAATTGTGCCACTTTCAATCATCTCTGACTTTGAATTCATACAACTGTCATCAACTGTTCCTGATGAACGTTCTTTCTGATTCTGAGCTTTCTTGATAGATTCTGCATATCATATAAAAACAAATAAAGATTAAACTTTGTTGCCAATGTTAGTTCAACATCAGAGTCATGACTCCATGAATGTTTAATTCAAATCAATCATCAAGAATTCACCAAAGATTTTTTTATTTTCATCATTCAATTTCACTCTATTAATCCCAATAAACTTGAAGTGTTTGCTCCAAATACTAGATGCATAACCCAAAACCCATGAACAAGAAACTTCAATCTAATAAAATCAAAACCATATCGACACATTACAATCCAAAATTTAAAACCCCCATTCAGAAACAGTTAAATCTACTAACCCAATAACAGAACGTAGTCAAAGTTAAAAGATGAGTGGTTGGATTACCTTAGGTAGAGCAGCTTGGGCGATGAGCTGATTTGGGGAAGCCAAGCAGTCTCTGGGTGTTTCAAAGGAAGATAGAGAAAATTGCTTAGAAACAACACCGACATCAAAGTAAATCAATCCAGAACTTGGTATATCCACTCGGATTTCCTTCACAGGAAACCACAAAAACAAATCCTGGGCGGAAATACCCGACAAGCCACCGATCTGACCGTAGGTCAACGTTCCGGAAACATTCCGGTCGTAGTGCAATTCGTCTTCGAACTTGGCATTACAAGCTTGATCCAAATGCACCTCGAATCGGCCAGAAGCATCAAATGTGAAATTGGTTACACCTTTGGGTAACAAACCCATTGGCAACCCGTTTGATTTAAGAACTTGGTAAATGGTGGTGGTTTCTTGCGAAGTTGCAATGGTGGAAATCGTGAGGACCCAGAGTAGAAAAACAATTGGGGATTGAAGATTAAACATGTTTGGTCTGTTTTTGGAGTGGGTTTTTGGAATACAAGAGCAAGGCGTTTGATGTTTTTGTGTAGGGTTTAAGGGAAATTGGACGGAGGATATAGAAATAGAACTAGAAATAGAAAATGGAAAGAGGAGAGTGTTGTTGCCAGCAAGAGTACAGAGGGGATTAGGAGAATGATCAATTATTGATGCTTGTATTCTAGGGCTTTGTTTGGGTCATCCATAACCAATCGTCTGAATCCATGTGGACGTTTGTGCTCCCAATTAATATACTATGCATCAAATCACTATCACCCCATTTTTACAAATAATTATTATAATATATTTGTTTGTTAGGGGCTTTTTAGCAGTTGCTGAATGGTTTTATGCAGAATGGTTAAGAGAGTCAGAATGGTTAAGTGTTGAATGAAATATGGTTGTTTGGTAAATGTTCTCTTAATGACAACAAATTACCATTTTAACCATCTGTATGCTTTGGTCCTGTTTTTGTATTGAACTAACATATACCAAAAAAGAAATTAGGGTTTCACTCACTCGATTTCAAAAAAGGGAAATGAAAACAGAGCAGTAGGAGTAGAGAGCAATTCTTGTTGGTTCCCATCTTCACGATTCCTTTGCTTTCCACCCACGAATGCTCACTCTCTTGTCTAATTCCTTAATCCATCCCCTTTTTCTGCCTCGATTTCTGAATTTCATGTATGAAACGCACGCATATAATCCTAATTTGGATAAATTTATGGATCATGATCGATGATTCTCAAGTTATATAGCACTTGCGTCTGCTACTATACAAAGATCCCAGTTCTTGAAACCGTTTATTGATTCAATTTATGTCTGGGTTATGGAGATGGACGAAGTTTCGAGATGTTGTAGTTGCTAGAACTGCAGCGGCGAGATTTTCTTCATTGAACACATCGAATCGTGGGGTTATGAAAGGGGTGTTAAACGCCGGAGTTCCTGGTCCGTACATTCGTCGGAGGTCGCAGATGGATCTCRTTTTTTCYGATAACCGACAATGGAAGACCGACGAGTGGRACCGACAATGGAGGGGGGGAAGACGGTGATGGAGGGGGGATGCGATGTGAAGAACGGAGGGCAGAGTTGGAAAAATGAACATATGAATGGTTTAGTGAAGCTCTAGGTGCAAAATGGTTAAGAGGTTAATATAACCATTAAGAGCTTGTTTTTTTTCCAAATACTCTTGACCTCTTACCGATTAAGAGGTTAGCTCTTAATGTCACCATTAAGAGCCAAACAAACAGACCCTTATATATAGTTATAGGGGTTGTTATTTGCGTTAAAATCAGGTTAATTCATGTACTGAAAATGTAAAGAAAAGAGTATTAGGTAGGGGTACATTTATCAGTGTATAAGGGGTGCAATTAGTCTCCCCCATAGTTCTTTATAACTTCATTTTGTCAGAATTGTAGATGCATATATGATGAGATGACTATTGTGATCTTTCTCTAGCTTTATGTTTATATAAAACGAGGTTAGCATGTAGGTCTTTTGGATTAACTGTGAAAGAATAAGGTTATGTTATGGTATGATCTGGTGGTGAATCGAGATAGATAACTCTTGCTTCTCAAGCGAGCAACCCGAGACACTTGGGTAAAGTAGAGAGACTCTCCTTTCATCCAGGGGTGGACTTGTTAAGAACCAAGGGGGTTCTGATACTCCCACTCGATCAATTATAATAGGAGAAAATAATTTAGACGTTTGAAAGGTACATCTGTTTGGTTTTGATGGGTGTTTTCAAATATTTTGAAACCAAATTGGTAGCAATATCAGACATGGTTAAGGGTTGTTTACTTGTGACTTAATGGGCTTAATGGCTCAACCGACTTATTCGTGCAGCCATAATGGAGTGTTTACTTAGGGCTTAATTGAAAATATATCGGCTTATTCGCACAGCTAGGTAGGCTCATTTGTCCCCATTCAACCATAAAATTTACCTTCCCTGCCCTTGGAATAAAAAAAAAGCCTTACGCGTTTCTTTCTTTCCAAGAGCTTCATATCATCTTCCAGACCGAAATCTTCATCTCCTTCCAGAGATTAAGATCTGCAGTTGTTCCCTAAATCGAAATCTACATCTCCTTCCAGAGATCAAAACTTGCATCTGTTCCCGAAAATCAAAACCTGCATTTCCTTTCAGAGAACAAAACTTGCATCTCTTTCCCAAGATTGAAACCTACATCTCCTTCGGAAACTGAAACCTTACATCTCCTTTGCAAAATTGGTGCTTCTCTCCTCATCTCTCTCGACTTCGACGCGTCACCAAGAACAAGAGCCGAAAATCGAAACCTTAATACCCAAAATTGAAACCCTCTTCTCCAAAACCGATTACCTATTTGAACTCCCCTTCATCACCAAAATTGATTTGAAGTTTCTTCAAGTTTGGGATTCAAGTAAGTTTCAATCAATCTTTTATGGGTTTTCCTTATGTAGGTTTATTTATGTTTTTCATTACCTGTTTGATTCCCATGCATCACCAAAATCGAATTGAAGTTTCTTTCAAAGTTGGGTTTTTAATGGTTTTTTCACATGTGGGTTTGTTGGTTTTTCTTCAATTGGTGTATCCTTTAGAATGTGGATCACCTAATGTTGATTTTTCTTCATGTTTTGATAAATCTGTTAATATGATGATTTTTGGTATTAACGGGTAAAACGATCATTTCTATCTTTCTGACGGTTAATTCAGTAAAAAAAGTAAATAACAATACATTTTTATTTAGACAGACAAATTTATCTTGACAGACAAATTTATCCATACATAACTTAATAAATTTTTTGGTAAACAGCCACTAAGATGGTTTAGATAGTTAGATTAAATCATGATTTACTATAGTCTCCGGTTCGATTCTTACATTTAGCAAAATATTTAATTTTTCATTACTAAAAATGTTAACAATAATGAAATCTATATATATATATATATATATATATATATATATATATTAAAGAAGAAACCAAGCATAATGAGGTGGCACCTTCTAATGCTTAGAACTTCTCCTATCTTTTTTCTCAATTTTTTTATTTTTTTAAATGTTGAATATATTAAAGACTTTTCTACCCCTGTATGAAAATGTATAGTTCATAATTAATTGGGGTTTTTTGTAATTTTGTATACCCAAGTTTAACCTCCAACTCTTGATTTGCTCTTTCATTTACTTTCTTTTATTTCTTAATGAAATTTGTTTCTCAAAGTTTCAATAATAAACAAAATGAAATCCTACAAATTYTTTTAGTRAGGGATGAAGAWRATGAGAGTTGAAGAAGAATTCAAAGATTTTGAAAGGTATGTAGAAATTATATTCATTAAAAAATGTGATTTGTTATTACATATTTCTTTTTCAATATTGTTGGATTTGTTGTTATCATAGATTATGTTTGTGTTTATTATTGAATCATATAAATTCGAATAAAATTTTGATATTTTGTAATCACAAGATAACCTCCAACTATTGATTTGCTCTTTCATTTACTTTCTTAATTTATTTCTTAATGAAATTTGTTTTTCGGAGTTTCAATAATAAACAAAATGAAATCTTACATATTCTTTTAGTGAGGGATGAAGAAGGTGAGAGTTTGAAGAAGAATTCAAAGATTTTAAAAGGTATGTCTATATCTATATATACATTAAAGGAGAAACCAAAGTTGATGACTTGGCTTCTCCTAAAGGTTAGAAACTTATTTATCTTTTTTTTTTCATTCATCCTTCTTTAATCTTTTTTTTAAAATTTATATAAACATTGATTATTCATTTATGTTTGCATTTAAAATAATCTTTTCATTTTCTCTAACTCTTTTTCATGAATTGTTCATCATTCAATTTATTTTTCTCCATCTCCGTCACTTGATTTGTTTTTTATTTCATAAATTGTTAGTTTTCAACAAATATATTTTCAAGTTTATTTCGAGAAGACTAATTCAGGTATGCGTTCCTTTTTATTTTTGTTGGGATTTTAGAATTTTTTTTTTTACTTTTCTCTTCTATAATTGTCCTAAGTTTTCTCAATGAAACAGAGTGTTTGTTCTTGACAACATTTTTAGAGTTTTCATGGCAACAATGGTTCGATTAATGATCTGATAATGGAATCTTGAAAGTACTACCAACCAATATCATAATGTAGCCTCAACAAACTTCAACATGTTTTTGTAATGATTATTTTTTTTTCAAGTATACTTTAAGAAAATTAATGTGTGTATGCATTTTTTTTTATACTTTTTTGATATTTTAAAGTTTATTTTGTTATAATTTTTTATGTAGCATCACCAAACTTCAATATATCATTTTTTAATGGTTACATTTTTTTTTCAGGTTTATTTCGAGACGATTAATCCGAGTATACAATTCTTTTTAATTTTGTTGGGATTTTAGAGGTCTTTTTTTAACTAATGTCTGAGGTGGCCTCTTCTAAAGCTTCCTCATTTTTCTTTTTTCTCCTTCATTCTCTCAATATCCACTACTATATTTTATTTGTCAATTTATGTTTTTTTTTTCTTAAATGTTTGCATTCAACTCCAAACCATCCATTTCCTTCTATATTAATCTAATGACATAACTCCAAACCATTCATTTTTTCCAATCAATCATTTATTTTTATATATAAAAACAACTATTTATTCATCTTCATCTCTCACATCCTCTTAAATCTTATCTCAATCCTATACATCTCTAAATTTATTTATTTTTCTCTTTGGTTTTTCTTCTATTTTACTATTAATAATATTCATAGGTTTTTTTATTTTTTCACTTCTACCATAATTTTATGTATGTTTTTATCGTTATTTAGATTGCATTATAGTTTTTATGCATGTCATGAAGATTTGAAAAAGTCTTCGAGTTCAATATTTGATTTTTTGGTTGCAATATAAGGTAATAATTTTATATTGATTTGTTTCATGATTTTGATTGCATTATAATTTTATTTATGTTTGTATCGTGATTTTTGTTTGCAATATAACTCTTATGTATTRKGTGAAGATTTAAAATATTCAAGTTCACTATGTAATTTTTACTTATGTTGAACGTTTTTTGGTTTTGCAGGTTTTCGAGTTCTTTAACATTTATATATCAAGTTTTGAACAATTTAAAATTTTCAAGTTTGAGTTGTGGGAAAAATTTATGATTATGATCTAAGGTAAGGATTTTATGCAAGTTTGTTTTGTAATTTAGAGTGTATTAGAATGTTATGTATGTTTGTATCAAGATTTTGATTGGATTATATTTTTAAGTATGTTCTTATCGTAAGTTTAGTCGTATTATAATTTTATTTATGTTCATGTTGTGATTTTGATTGCATTATAATTTTATCTATTGGGTTATAAAGATTTGAAGTCTGTAAGTTTGGTATATAACTTTTTACATATCGTACGGTTGGTTCATTCACTATTGTGTTTTTAAAATCAAGGTGTGTGTTGAGGATGAAAAATGGTACATGTACATCATCCTTTGAAAGAGACATATCTTTATGTGGAGTATTTTTTATTATTGAGTTTGTGTCAGATTTCTTAATATTCCCGTCGTCATTATTACTCATTTTATTTAGTTTTACAACTTTATTACTAAACAAATCTCTCTCTCTCAATATATATATATATATATATATATATTAAAAATTCACAAACTATATTTTATTTAACTTTTTCGAATTATTTAAATACGATTTATTGATGATTCTATTAACAATTAATATATACTTATATAGACAATCCTCAGATCATTAATTAAAGTACTCATACTACCGCGCAACGCTCGATTCCATACTAGTAACTATAAAGATTGAACTCACAATCATAAGTGCAATCATCTAAATAACTACTATTACACCAACAATGCTCTCTTTATTTTTCTCTCATTTTGTTTTTATTATTTTTCTTCATAATTTATTTTCCTTTTTATTACAGATTCATTTTAAAGGTCGTCGTTTTTATATCTTTTTTCAAGGCAACATGTATTTATTTTAAGGGAAATTGACTTAAATAACCATATTCCACAACCAAATTAACCTCCTAACCATTTTCTCTCCAACCTTTACCCAAAAGTCATTAGGTCCGCAATTATTACTAATGCACTAAATGATAAAAAATCAACGTTTTTGACTCAGGTCCGTAACCACCGGTGCGCAATTATTACGGATCCGACACAAAACTCATTTTCCTATGAAAGTGGACATATACGAATCTGGCATTACGGATTCAAGGAAAATGCATTTTGGACCCGAAACCGTAGTAATTACGGACCCTGTGGTTACAGATCTGGGCCAAAAACTCTAAAATTTTGTCGTTTAGTGGGTCTACAATAATTGTGGACCTGGATATTGCGGACTTAGTGACTTTTGGGTAAAGTTCAGAGAGAAATGATTAAAAGGTCAATTTGGTTGTAGAATATGGTCATTTAGGTCAATTTCTCTTATTTTAAACATCAAGGTTGATTTCATTTAAAAAAAACGTATTTTATTCGTCAAATCAATAGAATTGACTTTCCTCGTATCAAGTTGTGTTGACTTTCCTCTAACTCAAGTTATTACTTTGTGGACCCTTGATCCACCTTAAGTTTGCATCCGCTCAGAAAAATTCATGGGTATGGCATTGTTTTCATCACAACCACCATGGCCACGAGGAGCCATAACAAGGTCTGTTCGTTTGGAGTCCACATGGATTCTGAAAGATCATATTGTCCGACGATATACGAATTAAACCTCATTAAATGTGAAAAGTGTACATAAATATTAGCATACATGAATGTTTAATGCCCAGACCTCCCCTCCTTTAGAAAAGGTCGTCCACATCAGCGTTCTTGGATCAATACGTGCACGATCTCGATTATGGGCGCTATATGTTTCTACGATTCTCATAAACTTTAAATTACTATCGAAATCCAGTCATAGGTCCACATACACACACTTATATATTTAAAGAGCTTATAAAAATGCTATATGAAGAGCTCATAACAAACAAAAAAAAAAAAGAATGGTTTATTAGTGGTTCAATTGTCTGTAACATAAAATCAGATACAAGTAGTTCATATATTTAGAGCTGCCACATAAGTGACGTACAAACTTGTTGCAAAAAGGATATACAAGATGGCGCAACTCAATTCATACCCGTATGAGTCAAAAGCTTGAGCTAATACGCTCGATTCAATTCACACGCACATAGATCTAGAATAACTTAATTGGTATAAAAAAACAAGAATAGAGCAAACATAAGAAACAAAACACAAAACATTATCAAACAGCTCATTCTGAGTTTGGACGCAGTACATTGGAATTCTGAAATAACACCAAGAACGCTATCGTCCTTTACAATTTAAAAGATATTTGAATTCGTCATTTATCAATTAAAAGACATGTCAAAATTGTTACATATGTTTTGACAAATAATTTAAATGCTTAATTACTTGTGAAATATCAAGAAAGATAATATATATCTGTGTGTTGGAGTTCAAACAAGAACCTCTCTGTTTTGCAAAAATGCGAGAACAGTTATGGGTTTTTAACATTTTTAACCAATAATTTAAATTATAATAAATAAAAATAAATCAATAAGGATTATTTTTATGTTATTGATATTAATTGTAACTATCCCATGATTTTATGGAATTTGTTCACGTCGATCACGTTTTCATCATTTTATGTATCTATTGTGATATTATCAGTTTCAAATTCCTTTTTCCATCCAAGAATGGAAAATTCCAATGGTTTTGGTAAGAAAGCTATTGTGATATTTGTGTGATAGAGTATCGAATACAACCCATGTTTGATTATTCTATTGTGATATCGACTATGCTGTGATAAACATGTGATACCCTTAAATACGACCCCTGTTTGATTACTTTATTATGATATTGACGGTGCTCTGATAAATACATGATACACTTGAATACAACTCTTGTTCGATTACTCTATTTACGATATCAAATGTGATGTGATAAACATGTGATACAACCCTAATCGATGACGAACAATGATCGAGCCACAATCACCAGAAAACCAACGTCGACGATGTTATCACTTCCCCGATGATTGGAGTAATCTTTATCGTGTTATTTGAATGTTATCATTTCAATTTCCAATTTTATCCTTCCACGTCAATATATTTTTGAAATTTTTTTAATTTTAATTTTAAAAATCTCTTACCTTCTGTTAATTTGTGATTTAAAACCTATGATTGTAATCCATCCTTAAATAGTAGCAACAATAATACAATATAAACATTGAAATTTGGAATAGTGTCGTGCTTCATGGAATCTTCACAAACCAAAGTACCAAAGCAGCTTCAGATTCTAGCCTTCTACCCTTTACTTTCCACAATAAACAAAGACCTTCATTTACAAACAACTCTTTCATAAATCTTGGAAAAAACATTGTTTAATCTTTCAGATTTTCACCCATCTCTGGAAAATAAATCCACTTATAAAAATTAATTTAAGGGGTTGTTTGTTTACCTCTTAATAGTTTCATTAAAAGTCGGTTTCTAAACCGTTAAAAGTTGAATCTTGTTTGGTAAAAAAAATCTAACTCTTAAGGGTTCTAAAACCCTCTGAATGATTTTGTATCTAGTGTCTCTCTTAATCATTCAGTGCCCTAATTTCATTGTGAAAGCTTATTAATAATTCATATCACTTAATTATTCTGCACCAAACCATTCAGCAACTGCCAAATAACTCATAAGTAAGAAACTAAACTAGATGAATTGTCTTGTATTAAATAGTAAACAATAAATAAATTCCCTTAAAATAAAAATAATAAGATGCATTAATAATTAAATATAATTCACTTAATTGATTTTTTTTAATAAATAACTACTATATAAATTAACTAATTTAATTATTACAACTGATGATACAATTGATTGATTTAAAATGATATAAATTAACCATAAGGGTGATACATGATTTGTTTGAGTTTGACCCCAAAGGTCAAAAGTGTCTGGAGATCTCAGGTTCAAATCTAAGAAGGAACAAAAATTCTCTTGTGGCCACATAGATTCAAATGTGGTGATTTCGGGCTACCTGCAAAGTAGGCGGTCGTCCTGAGATTAGTCGGCTCGTATAACAGGTTGGATATTCAAGTTAATAAAAAAAATGATTTAAATTTAAGAGCCCTAATTACAATCAAAGTTAGTAACACCTCGTAACAACTATTATTGCATGAATCAAACAATTAGTCCCAATATATGAATAATGATTTACAATAAATATTTAATTAATTGAAAAAGAAATATTTTAATTTTATTTTGATGAATGAAAATGAGCAAATATTCTGGTATCTATCCGGTTGTCATGGCTATCCCCATGTGGATTGGATCGTACAGAGTTACACGCGCCAAGAGGGAGCGTGGGGATGGAGAAGGAGATAAAAACAAAATTGCCTTACACGTGGCCCAATCATTTTCTTGGAAATGTGTTGGAATAAGTCAAAAAGTGGGGAGAAGAGGCATGTGCTAGTACAGCTGGCAATAGCATCATGATAATTATGAATGTATGGTGATTTTGTCTCGCCATGCTGGACCACACGTCACTCCTTCGTTTGATGCCACGTCTTCTTTTATTATGCCACCTCATACAATGTTGGCTTTATGTAATATAGCATCCAAATTACCAATTACCCTATATTTTTAAGTATATAAAATTTACATATAATAAATAGAACAAATAAATTTACATATTCTTTTTATCTTTGATAAGATTTGAATTCCTGACATCCTAAAAAACCAAAGACTCACATACCGACTCATAAATCACATTTGACACGAGAATTAATTTGGTACATCTCATCCTAATATGCATCCAAGCATAGAGATTCGTTCTTAAGCTTCTCACCTAAACTCTCATTCTCAGCAGAACCCAACTTTTTAAATAAACTAGTAGATAAAAGATGATAGCGTAAAATAAAAGGGTAATAATTAAAAAAAATTCTTAAGATTCGATTCTTTAATGCCTAAAGATAAGTTCAAGTAAGAAATGAGATTCTTATATTTCAGTTTTGAAGTAACGTTTCATTCCAATAACTTCTGTACCTAACATGTTTTAGATTTTGTTTTCTTTTATCATATTAGACCTTTTCTTGTTTGATCTGATACACATACTTGATTACGTATACAACTTATCCAATTAATCATCAAATATAGTTAAACAGAAATTTTACATAAATGGATAAACTTTCATCTCAGTTTCGCTCATTTTTAGATGATATTTTTCTAAATCTTAAACACCCATAAAATAGATAAATTTGATAGAATAAACGACAGGTTTAATGCGTCAACAAGTCATTAATCATATTAAAGTGTTAGGATTTTAATATAATATGAACATGAGTTGTATGCAAAGAAAGTCCCGACTAGTAGTTATCATAATTGATTCAATATATTATCATTATAGCATTTATTACTTTATAAAATTCAATACATAAAATCGATCTTGTTAAGTGTTATCAAATTTTGCCATTGATCACAGTATATAAAATATGTTGGGTTCCGTTGAGAATGAGAGTTAAGGTGAGAAGAATAAAAAAAGATCTTCATCCTTAGATGCACCGAAATGTACGGGCTAATCCCCATATTAAGAGCGATTAATGAATGAGTTTGAGATTAAAGATGATCAAAGGTTTAGATCTTTTCTTACGTTTCTCATCTTAACTTCAATTTCTACACAATCCTTTGCCATATAAAATAGCATAACGATGATAAAAAAATATAGTATGAACGATAACAAGATTAAATTATATATGATGAAATTAAACGTCGATTTAAAAAAATAAAAATAAAAATAAAAATGAATGAAATCCAATATAGTTGGCTGTTGAAAATAGGGCATTGGTCACATGAGAGGATGTAATTTTCAAAAGGTTGGGTACAATGATACAGATTCCATTCAAACTATTTTTCTCATAAAAATATAAATAAATAATTAATTAATTTGATGTATAATGTAATAAATATTAATCACTAATAATTTTATTGGAACGGCAAAAAGGGGAGTCGAAAAAAGCAATTTTTAATGAGATAACTAATTATATAAATCGTACAAACCTCATTTAATTAATTATTAGTGGAGAGTGTTAATCATATATATTATCATCTTCATTATTTTAATTTTAGAGAAATACATGAAACAGTTTCATTAATGTTAGAGAAATACATGAAACAGTTTCATTAATGTTAGAGAAATACATGAAACAGTTTCATTAAGTATTATATAAAACAATTTCACAACCATATATGAAACAACTTCATCAAAAAAAGTATTATATGAAACAATTTCACAAGATTAAACAATTT
>NC_037529.1:14909906-14912031 GCF_001531365.2 Cynara cardunculus var. scolymus | reverse complement strand
TATATATATATAGGGTTGGGTTCACGTGAGACCAAGGGTTTTTCATGAGACTCGTAAGACCAATTTATGTTCATTGATCAACTTTATAAGTTAAAGATCTAATGGTCTAAATTGCACGGTGGCAATTTTGTAATTATTGAGAAGTCTTATGGCGTTTATAAATGTCTAGATTTTCATATTGTAGATCTAATCCAAGGGTTCAGAATTGGTCTTACGGGTCTCACGAAAAACCATTAGTCTCACATGATCCCAAGTCTATATATATATATATATATATATAGATTAATTTAAGGAAGAACTAATTAGTTTGTTTGATAACTATGAGATTTAATCTCAACAACAAATCAATGAATAAATTAGGAAACTAATATTTTTGATAATTTGACTTAAATTTTTAATTGAAGAGCATTTTAGGTATTTAATTTTTTTTCCTCTCCTCTATCTCTCTCTTGCTTCCTGCCTCCGGTTCCTTATTTTCACGAACACCATGTGATACCCAAAATATATACAATGTGATATCCAAAACATACCAAGTAAACTTCGAGACCACTATGATAGCAAAATCATTATGATACCAACTGTAGTACCACTATGATACCTACGTTGTATATATATATATATATATATATATATATATGTGGGGAGTCACTCAAGTAATTAATCTAATTAAAGTAAACTGAATAATCAACCCAAGTTACTAATTTACCCTGCTATTTTATTTTAAGAAAAATATTAATTATCTTAAACGATTGGCTCACATTGGATCTTCACATTTACCACAAACTAATTAGTTCTCATTTAATTAGACCTATATATATATGGGCTAAATCAAATGAGAACTGTTTTGTTTGTGGTAACCGTGAGATCCAATCTCAACCAATCATTTTAATATATTAATTATTCTTTTCAAATTAATGTAAAAGGGCATGTTAGTAAATTACTAAATTTAGATTAAATATTTATTTATTAATTTCATACGTTTCAAACTTCTAATTAATTTTGATTTTACATTCCTAAATTACCACATGAAACCACAATCTTTTAGGTAGCACATGAAACCACAATCTTTTTTAACACAATATAACACAATATCTTGTGTTACCTAATACACTATTGGTATTGTAACACATTGTCCTGCATCAGTAACTATTGGAATTTGTAGCCCCTTATGACTTATGAGTTCTTGGTTGTAAGCTACCAAAAAATTCTTACCTTGGGTTTTAACACAATGGGTTTAGTGGTTTGAGTAGCACATGAAATCACAATTTTTTTTTACCACAATGTAACACAACATGTTCTAACAAAGCATACAAATTGTTTTCAACCTCTTCTCGCACAACCAACATGATCTTTTGTGTTTTTGTTTTGATTTGATGAAATGTAATTTTAGAAGATTAACGGTTTTCTATGGCGCTCAAAATAGTCTCATTAAATTAAATTTTTTTTGACCCTTTTGCCCTTATTTACATACTCGCATTAAATGTTGGAAAGTTATTTTTGAAATTTCAGTAATTAAATTTTCTTCTATTTTCAACCATTGATTATTAATTTGTGTGATTGAGATTGGATCTCACAGTTATTACAAACAACTCAGTTTTTCCTTGAATGAGCCCATATATATATATATATATGGTATATTTCTTTTACAACCTTGTGTATTTGTACAACACTTGCAACCCAATTAATTGAGATTTTTATAGAAATGATGGGAGTTCATTTATTATGATTTGAATATTTATGTAATAAGAAATATAGTTCATTAATTATGATTAATACTTTATATTAGAAAACAATCAAAATTTCTATGAAATCACATATTCATCAAATGAAATGAACGGTTGAGATTGGGTTGTATTGGTTGCACAAATATCAAAGAGTTATATAATAACCAACCTATATATATATATATATATATATATATATATATATAATATCAAAATCTTAAAATTTATCATACTTTAACAACTATTTTATTTTAGAAAATTTAATATTAGTTATAATATTAAATATTTAATAGATTTTTTATTTCTCTCTTATAAACATTTAACTTCAAATCAAAAGGCCATTGGCCTACCGCCGGTATCGCAGTCTAGAGATGGCCAAAAACCGGTCCCGGGCCGGTCCC
>NC_037529.1:14906951-14909571 GCF_001531365.2 Cynara cardunculus var. scolymus | reverse complement strand
CGGTCCCGGTCCCACGAAACTACCAAAAACCTTAACCGGTCCCCGTTTTCGGTCCCATAACCGGTCCTTACCGGTCCCGGTCCCGGGCCGGTCCTTTGTCGGTCCCGGTCCCGGTCCCATAACCGGTCCTCACCGGTCCCGGGCCGGGCCGGGCCCATTTGGCCATCTCTATCGCAGTCATTGCCTCTTAGAAGGTCAGAGGTTCAAATATCACCAAATGTGAAGAAAGTATGTGAGTTTATTTGTTGCATTTGTCGTATATAAGTTTTATATACTTAAAAAAACATTTAACTTCGGTGTTGCTATTGGTGAAAAATAATCAAATGTTATTTTTTTTCTCTTAAATATAGAGTTTTAAAGGTTTCTTCAAATTTAGGAATTTCCATCTTTTTTCTTTATTTTAATATACGTTACATAGTTGTTGGAGTAAAACATCTTTTAAATCTACAAAACCTCAATTTTAGCATGACTAGACAAGTATTTGCGCAATACAGAGAAATGCAGTGAGTTATATCTCGATTTTAATATTTCGTTTTATTTTTTTATGTGTCAATATAATACGATTTTATATGATTTTGAGAAAACTACAATATTTTTATTTTTGAATAAAATATAAAGTTGAAGATATCATAAAATTTTGAAAAAAAAAACTATATCGATGTTACCATCAAATTAACTATTTAAAAATTCTCATTTTTTTGCGTAATTTTTTAATCCAATTTTTTATTATAATTTAATTTAAGTTTAATAACAAAATAATTTATTTTTGGTTTAGTAATATAATTTTTTTTATAAAGATAATAATTAAGTTTCTATTAGATATCTATAATTATCCTAATTACATTACATATTTTTTATACATTGTTTAGGTTGTTTATCCTATAAAAAATATGTGTGTTGCAAACTATATACAATTTAATTACCTATTTTCATGCCTCCTACTTCAACAACAAAAAAAGAGTTGTATAGATATGTAACACCCGGATTTTTTTTGTAAAGTTTAATTGTGTGCGTATTTATATAATAATTTATATATTTATATATTATTGTTTAATCAAGTTTCCTTTTCTTAAGAAAAGGGGAGGGGTAATGATAATCTGTAGAGTGTTAGATTTGGGGGGGGGGGGGGGAAGGTTGGCAGCAACTTTCTAACCTACCCTTTCCATCACAAACCTTACCTAGTGAGTCTCCTTCTTCCATTTAAGTCCTTAACCTCCATGTAAAGAGTGAAAAACCATGGGGAAGGGTGTTAAGAGGAGGGGGCTTCACCATGGGGGAGAGGGAAACAACCTTAGGAAAAAGAAAGAAAGAAAAAAAAAGAAAGAAGAAAAGAGGAGGAGGGATCAACCTCGTTCTGGTCAACAGCAGCAAGCAGCAAGGTTGCTGCGTTTTCTTCGTCCAGCATCAACAGCAGCAAGCAGCAAGGTTGCTGCGTTTTCTTCGTCCAGCATCAACAGCAGCAAGCAGCAAGGTTGCTGCGTTTTCTTCTAGCATCAACTGCAGCAAGCAGCAAGGCTGCTACGTTCTTTCTCGTCCTGTAACAGAAGCAGCAAGCAGCAAAGCAGTTGCATTATTCTTTTTCACTGAAACATCAGTAGCAAAACAGCGGGTCAAAGGGGCTGTTTCTCCGTCTGTTTTAGCTGAAACAGCAGCAGCAAAACAGCGGGTCAAAGGGGCTGTTTCTCCGTCTGTTTTCGTCGAAACAGCAGCAGCTGTCAAGACACTTGCTGCGTTTCACCTTACGGCAGCAGCTTACGACAACCGCGTGCAGTAGCGACAACAGCGAACAGCAGGTGTTGTTTCTTCATCTTTCCTTGCCCGGACAGCAGGCTGTTGCTGTGCTATCCTTCGTCGCCCCGCCAGACAGCAGCAACTGCTGTAAATCTTCCTCGTTGCTTCGCCTAACAGCCGTGTTCGGTGMTGTTTTTCTTCGTTCTCCTYGCCCAAACAGCARCCACTGCTRCTGTGCGCAAAACAGCAGACTGCAACAACAAACTGCAGTCTTTGGTGTGCTGTTTTCTCCGTCTTCCTTGCCCGAACAGCAGCCGCTGCTGCGCCACGCCAATCAGCAACATCAACAGCAAGCCATAGTCTAAATTTTAGGATTTCTTCTAAATCCTACAAGTGAGTTCATTACGTCCTTCTTACGAAACCTTATACAAGCAGTGACGGTATACCTTACTTATCATATGCTTTAGTTTTATAAAAGTTACTTGCGTTGATGAAATGAATGTTTTAGGTTAAAAGAGCATGAACTTGGGAAATTTCGTTAATCATGTTAGGAGGAGTTGAAAAGGGGGTTTTGCTCATTAAGTAGGATACATATTACTCATGTAGTATTGACCATAAAACTTCAAAAACCCCTTACGATCTTCATATGGAATTTTTCCCTAGTAAAGTAAAATATYTCATTTGATTAAGGACTCATGTAAAAACCTTATTGTTGAATAAGTGCCAACGTGCTTAGGTTACCGCCTTTACGCATATTTCTATGAGGTAATGGGTTATGGATATGGAGGTAGTTMTATTTCTTTTTCGTGAAGGATGATGTAAGTTGGATTTAGGCACTGCGATTATTGTGTAATTTCCAAGTCACCCTCTCACCCCACTCGGAAATAGG
>NC_037529.1:14897950-14905426 GCF_001531365.2 Cynara cardunculus var. scolymus | reverse complement strand
CTAATGTAAAACATTTAAACTAGAACTAAAAACTGAGAACCAAAATTTTGGTATTAAATTTTCCATTAGAAGGGCAATAGTATAGCATTTACAGTACAGTTAYAGAGAGGATAAATAACAACCTACTAATCTAGATTATTCTATCTCTAGATTAAGGACGGGTGTTTCTATCAAACTYCAAAAATACCGTAACATCAAAACGYAAYGCTCAAAGTAACGAAGGCTAAAACTAYAAAAGAGCCTCTATCGAACCGACATCTCTCTCAACCCCTTTGAGCCTCGCCGCTAAAGGAACCTGATATACAAGCCATATCAAGAAGAAGTGTTAGGCTTACGCCTAGTGAGTCCACAAAGAAAAAAATAATCAAACTATTTAACCAACAAGAGTGCGTACAAAAATATGTATATACATGTACAACGTAACCTCAAACGATACAACAGTGAACGCTTTACTCCAAAAGAATTTCGAGGTGAGGCCAAAACATCCGAAGATGATGGGGGAGACCCGATTTACCGCTAATCATGACGGAACACAAAGTAAGTCATAGATCAACGTTATACAGCATCACTTATGGGTATAAATACCATCGACATCAACCTAAACCAGTCATGTAGTCGGTCGTAATCATAAGCTCTTTACCTCGGAAATTACATAATAATCACAATGCCTATTTCCGAGTGAGTGAGAAGATGGTTTGGAGATTACATAATAATCACAATGCCTATTTCCAACTTATACCATCCTTCCCACAATGCAATGAGAACATTTTCATGCGAATAAAACTCAAAACCTTATAGTGSTAGACTTGAAAACGGTAGCATAAGTATATTAGCACTCATCTATTGATAAGATTTTTGCATGTGCCAAGACTCAAACGAAAAGTGCCCATTTCACTATTATAGAACTCCAAAACTAAGGACGTGAGGGTTTTAGAGTTTTGTGACCAACAACGCTTAGGAATGGGTAATTTATCAAGTGATAAGGACCATGTACCCAAATTCATCCGATCATTAGAATTAGGATTACTCAAGCTCACTCTTTAGACGTATAAGTCTTCATTTCATCTAACAATTAAGTACATGTAATTTAGGCGTAAGGTGAGCTAAAGGATGTATTTCAATTAGTATAAGGTTTCCTAGAATGATCAAGATGAACTCACATGTTGCTGTCGTTTGATACAGATCAAAAAGGGTGCAACAACCCTTCCTCTTGCTGTTGGTGTCGTTGTTTGGCATGACGCAGCAGCGGCTGCTGTCCGGGTAAGGGAGACGGAGAAGAAATGGCGCAGCAAAGACTGCAGTTGCTGTTGCCGTTTGCTGTTTTGTGCACARCAGCAGGGGCTGCTGTTTGGGCAGGGAGAATGAAGACTAACGGCCTGCGACCTACTGTTTGATGTCGTCGAAACTCCACACGGTTTCCATAAGCTGAAAACACAGCAAGTGCCWTGACAGCACCTRCTGTTCGGGCAAGGAAGGGTGAAGGTAGCAGCAGCTACCTGTTGCTGCTGTCACGGTGGAGGCGATGGTGATCAAGGTAGCGGCAGCTACCTGTTGCTGTTTGCTGCTCGCGAAGAACCCGCAGCTCTTCCTTGCTGCGACTGTTTTTGGATAGTAAGAAAGAAAGCGAAACCGCTTCCTACCGCTTCTGCTGCTGCTGCTGGATGATCCGAGAGCGCAAACCGTTTGCTGCTGAAGATGGGCTGATATACGAAGGCGTGCAGCAAGCGCACAGCTTGCTGTTGCTGCACAGCTTGCTGCTGCTGCTTGTCGAGAAGGAAGCAGGTAAACCGCCCTTTGATTGCTGTTGGTTTGCAGAGGAGGCGTGAAATGCAGGCAGCGATTGTTGCTGTAATAGGTCGTAGCTCCGAAGAAGAAGGGCCAGTCTCTCTYTCCCCCTTTCAACAGCGGCTAACTTGTTGCTTCAACACAGATCTCCACCCGGCTCTAACCCTCCCTCCTTTTTCTTTCTTTTCTTCCCTCTTCCCTCTTCCCTATTCCCTCTTCCCTCAGATTTTCTTTTTTCTTCTCTTCTTTCTTTCTTTTTTTTCCTCTCAAACGACTCCAAAAAGAAGGATTCAATCCCCAAACCCCCCCTTCCCTAATAATCTTACTTTACACAAAAAGGGATGGGACATGGTAGGGTTATAGGGCTGACAACCCCACCTCCTTAAGTCAACACTTTATATCTCTCTATTCCYAAAGCATTAAAAGACTATATATATATATATATATATAAATATATAAATTTATATATATATATATATATATATATACACACACAAGGAGTTAAATAAATGAGTCATATGCTTCTAAGTTTTTGGGTGTTACAATCCTCCCCACCTTGGATCAAATTTCGTCCTCGAAATTTTGGTTCAAGCGAATAGGTGAGGGTAACGCCTCTTCAAATCCTCTTCCGCTTCCCATGTCACGTTTCCCCTTCGATGATGCTTCCATTGGACTTTAACCAATACAACTATCTTGTGTCTCAGCACTTTGGTCTTCCTTTCCAAGATGGCTTCCAGTTCTTCTATGCATTGCTTATTCTCATCTATACGAATTTCCGAAAGCGGTATCACACTATCTTCTTCCGCTAAAAACTTGCGAAGGTAACACACATGAAATGTGTTATGGATTCCGGCCATCTCAGGTGGTAATTCTAATCTGTAGGCTTGGAGTCCTACCCTAGCCAGGACCTTAAACGGTCCAAGGAATCGGGGACTTAGCTTCCCTCGCTTTCCGAAACGGATAATGCCTTTCCAAGGGGACACCTTTAGCATCACACGGTCGCCCACTTGGAATTCCATAGGTCGGCTCTTCTTGGCTGCGTAACTCTTTTGTCGATCTTGAGCCGCCTTTAAGCGTTCTCGAACACACTTCACCTTATCGGTCGTTTCCTGTACAATCTTGGGACCAACAAACTGCTTCTCACCCGCTTCAAGCCAACACACTGGAGTTCTACATTTTTGTCCGTACAACGCCTCAAAAGGTGCCATTCCTATGCTGGAATGGTAACTATTGTTATAGGCGAATTCCACCAGGGGTAGGTGAGAATCCCAATTCCCGCCAAAATCGATAACGCAAGATCTAAGCATGTCTTCCAAGGTTTGAATGGTTCCCTCGCTTTGACCGTCGGTTTGAGGATGGTAAGTTGTACTCAACTTCACCCTCGTTCCCAACTCCTTCTGTAAGCCGCCCCAGAAATGGGATGTGAATCGGCTATCTCGATCTGATACTATTGACAACAGTATACCGTGTCTTGAGACTACTTCGTCGATGTATAACTTGGCAAGCTTTTCCATGGGCAACGTTTCACGCATTGCTAAGAAGTGAGCGCTCTTGGTCAGCCGATCAACCACCACCCAAATCGTATCGTGGTTTCTTAGGGTCTTCGGCAGTTTGGTCACGAAGTCCATCGTAATATGTTCCCACTTCCATTTGGGAATCCCCAAGGATTGGAGACTACCATAAGGCCGCTGGTGTTCCGCTTTCACCTACAAACAAGTCGCACACCTTTCTACGTAGCGAGCTATATCCAGTTTCATGACAGGCCACCAATATGTCAATTTCAAGTCTCGATACATCTTGGTGCTACCCAGGTGAATGGAGTATTTAGACTTGTGCGCATCTTCTAACAATAGCTCACGATTTCCCCCAACCTTGGGTACCCATATACGGCCTTGAAACAACTTCAAGCCATGACTATCCTCCGTAAGAAGTACGTGTTGTTTCACCATAACCTCGCTCTTGAGGTTTTTCTCCAAAAGTCCTTCGGACTGTGCCACCTTGATCCGATCGATCAGACTGGACGTTACATCAATCCTTGTGAGCACAGCTTTAGTCCCACTACCGTACTCTTTTCGGCTCAAGGCATCCGCCACTACATTCGCCTTCCCCGGGTGGTACAGCAACTCACAATCGTAGTCTTTGAGTAGTTCGAGCCAACGCCGTTGTCTCATGTTTAGTTCTTTTTGATCGAAAATGTACTTCAAACTTTTGTGATCAGTGAAAAGCGTACACTTGATACCATAGAGGTAATGCCGCCGAAGCTTTAAGGCGAACACCACAGCTGCTAGCTCCAAGTCGTGGGTGGGATAATTCTTCTCGTGGTTCTTGAGTTGTCTTGATGCATATGCTATCACCCTTCCTCTTTGCATTAAGACACAACCCAACCCCATGTTCGAAGCGTCGCTGAAGACTACAAAATCTTCGGATCCTTCTGGCAAGGAGAGAATCGGAGCTTCACATAGCTTCCTTTGGAGAGTTCTAAAAGCATTTTCTTGCTTCTCTGTCCAGATAAACTTTACATTATTCCTAGTCAATGCCGTTAAGGAAGAAGCGACCTTGGAGAAGTCTTGGATAAATCTTCTGTAATAACCCGCCAAACCCAAGAAACTTCGAATCTTCGATGGGCTCTTTGGTGATTCCCAGTTCATCATTGCTTCGATTTTGGATGGGTCCACCTTCACCCCGTCTCGTGTGATAACGTGACCTAAGAAATGGACCTCTTTTAGCCAAAAGTCGCACTTGGAGAATTTTGCATACAATTTCTCTCTTCTTAAAACTTCGAGAACTTCACGGAGGTGTTGTTCATGATCTAAATCGTCCTTGGAATACATGAGTATGTCGTCAATGAACACTATCACTGACTTATCAAGGAATGGTCGGCACACTCGGTTCATTAAGTCCATGAATACTTCTGGTGCATTCGTCAAACCGAAGAGCATGACCAAGAATTCATAGTGTCCGTAACGCGTCCTAAAAGCTGTTTTTGACACATCATCATCTCTTACACGAACTTGGTGATACCCCGAGCGAAGGTCGATTTTAGAGAAGCAACTTGCCCCCTGAAGTTGGTCAAAGAGGTCGTCAATCCTAGGAAGGGAGTATTTGTTCTTCACAGTTGCCTTATTGAGCTCCCTGTAGTCAATGCACATTCTCAAGGTGCCATCCTTTTTCTTTACAAATAAGACTGGATCTCCCCATGGTGATGAACTCGATCTAATAAACCCTTTCTCTAGAAGGTCTTGCAATTGAGACATCAACTCTCGCATTTCGGATGGCGCCAGACGATAAGGGGCTCTAGCAATTGGAGCGTTTCCCGGAATGAGATCGATCCGGAATTCCACTTTCCTATCGAGTGGTAATCCGGGTAGGTCTCCCGGAAATACGTCGGGAAATTCGCTAACCACCTTCACGTCTTCTATTTTCCTTAACTCAAGCTTGGTGTCCAAAACATACGCAATGAAAGAGGAGCATCCCTTAGCTAGGCACTTACGTGTTTTCGCCATGGATAAGAGTACTACACTCCCTTTCCTTCCTTCTCCATATGCTAGTACTGCGTCACCACTCGTCAAAGGAATTTGGATTAGCTTTTTAGAGCATAAGATTTCCGCTTGGTTCTCAACTGGCCAATCCATCCCGATTATGATATCGAACCCGCCTATAGCCATGGGTATGAGGTCCACTCGGAATTCCTTTCCTTCAATCCCCAAAACACATCCTCTAACAATTTCGCGTACCAAGACTTGACTACCGTTTGCTATTTCTATGATTAGAGCATCTTCTAGAGTGCTAGGTGGCGTATGCAAGTGTTGAAAGAATGCAGTGGACACAAAAGAGCATGAAGCACCCGAATCAAAAAGTACGTGAGCAGGTACTGAGTTAACAAGGAACGTACCAGACACTACATCTGTCGATGCCTTGGCTTCCTCGGCCGTCATCTGAAAGGCTCGGCCGGCCGCTCTAGGGATATTTTCTTTCCTTCCCTGGCCCCCTCCCGTCTTCATCTTCGGACAGTCACTCTTGAAGTGGCCCAGTTCTCCGCAACCAAAACAGATGGGTCCTTTGATAGGACACTCATTTCGAGTGTGGCCGGGCTTTCCACATTTAAAGCATTTTGTAGGGGTAGAGTTGGTGGTGCACGGGCCGTGGTGTTTAGTGCGGCATTTGGAACACCACTTTGCCTCTTATCTAGGATAAGCTCCCCGATTGCTGTTGCTGAGATGATTTGGTCTCTTGGAATGTGTATAATGACTTTCCCACTTTCTTTTCTCATCACCTGCCATTTTCTCCTCTCTTCCTCTAATGTAAGTCGTTTCCATGATCTTGGCCTCTTCGATTGCCTCCCTTAGGGTGGAGGCTCTGGAATTTCTAACCATAACCATCATGTCCGCAGGCAACCACTTGAGATAGGCCTTCATTATTTCCTTCTCTGTTGGGGCCACGTGCCCCACTAAGTTCAACTTTTCCATAAAAAGTCGCGTGTAGTCTCTCACTGACAAATTTCTTTTCTTGAGGGCTCGAAATTCTTCTTCAATGCGATCCATCTCTTGTTCGTTGCAAAATTCCTCCAACACCTTCCCTTTAAACGTGGCCCAACTCATCTTGGCCAAATCTGTAACCTCTATGGTTGATATGACGATATTCCACCACGTAAGGGCTGCACTTCTTAGCATTTGAGAGCCAAATTTTGCCTTTTGACCCTCATCGCAGTCACAAGCCCGGGAGGCATGTTCGATCTCCCGAAGCCAGTTCATGCACGCTACTGGATCATCTGACCCTACAAATTCCGGCGGCTTGCAACTCAAAAACGTCTTGTAGGAGCAACCCTTACTCACTTGTCTTGCCTCAATCGTTGCTAACTCCTGGGTTGGTATCCCATTTCCGGTACCCCCCAGATCCTACAATGGTTACGTTCTCGGCAACTGCTTCATGTTTACGATTGTTGGCATCTCTATCATCCAACAATTTCATAAAGAACTCTTGTTGTTGGACCATCACCCTGTTCATAGCGTTCATCATTGTTCCCATCATTCTTGATTCCGGGGTTTCTTCTTCCATCACAGGACTAGAGGTGGCAATGTCGACTTGGGGAACATGGTCCACTCCACCGTCCAAGGTGTTTTGTCTAGGGTGAGCTCTGGCGATGGTGATTTGTGGCGGTTGATCCGCAGTAGATTCAGTCACCGCATGACCTTCCGGAGAGGTATCTCGTCTACTCCGAGTATTCACCATTAAAGGTTGCCAAACAAGAGAGTGAAAGGGAGTTATAATAGGACGAACATGGAATTAACGTAATACATACTGATGCGTTCATAAATTCTTGTAATAACAGTAAGTTCAAGCACGCTTGTGTAATAACCTACTCAAAATAGCATTAGCTAAGTGAAATTTTGAATAGATTATACATAAGAATTCTTAACACCATCGTCACAATTCATGAACGGGATAGCTCCAATGACCCTAGTGCTCTTCTATCTTAAAAGTCTCTACCCATAGCTCACGAACTTATGCTTACAAATCTCAGCTTAAGTCTAGGCGTCTTAGTTTCTCACCTAGTTCAATTAAACTAGAGCTCTGATACCAACTTATAACACCCCGACTAATGTAAAACATTTAAACTAGAACTAAAAACTGAGAACCAAAATTTTGGTATTAAATTTTCCATTAGAAGGGCAATAGTATAGCATTTACAGT
>NC_037529.1:14889719-14895820 GCF_001531365.2 Cynara cardunculus var. scolymus | reverse complement strand
TGGTAGGGTTATAGGGCTGACAACCCCACCTCCTTAAGTCAACACTTTATATCTCTCTATTCCYAAAGCATTAAAAGACTATATATATATATATACATATATAAATTTATATATATATACACACACAAGGAGTTAAATAAATGAGTCATATGCTTCTAAGTTTTTGGGTGTTACAGTACCGGAAACAGAATCCCAACTCAGGAGTTAGTGACGATTGAGGCAAGGCAAATGGGTAGGGTTTACTCCTACAAGACCTTTCTATGTTGCAAACCACCAGAATTTGCGGGGACGGATGATCCTATGGCGTGCATGAATTGGCTTTGAGAGATTGAACAAGCCTTCCGGTCTTGTGACTGTGAGGAAAGGCAAAAAGTGAAGTTTGGCTCCCAAATGCTGAGGGGTGCAGCTCTTACCTGGTGGAAAATTGTTATCTCGACCATCGAGGTTACAGAATTGATCAAGATGAGTTGGACCACATTCAAGGAAAAAGTAATGGAAGAATATTGCAATGAACAAGAGATGGATCKCATCGAAGAAGAATTCTGAACCCTGAAGAAGGGAAATTTGTCAGTAAGGGACTACACCCGACTCTTCATGAAAAACCTAACTTGGTGGGACACGTGGCCCAAACGGAGAAAGATAAGATGAAAGTCTACCTTAAAGGGCTACCTGCAGACATGATGGTAATGGTTAGGAATTCAAGAGCATCCACCCTCAGGGAGGCAATCAAAGAAGCCAAGGTCTTGGAATCAGTTTATGTTATGAGAAAGGAAGAGAAAATGTTGAGTGGTGAGAAGAGGAAGTGGGAAGGGCCCTACGCGCCATCCAACAAGCCAAACCACTTTGGCAACAGCAATCGCGGAGCCCATCCCAATCAAGAGACAAGATGGTGTCCCAAGTGCCGCAACAAACATCACGGCCCATGTAGCATCAATCCTCCCCCCACCAAATGCTTTAAGTGTGGGAAGTCAGGCCACACACGAAACGAGTGTCCAATCAAGGGACCCATATGTTTTGGATGCGGGGAACCGGGCCATTTCAAGAATGATTGCCAAAAGTTGAAAACAGGTGAAAGTCAAGGAAGAAAAGAGGGTGCCCCGAAAGCAACTGGTCGAGCCTTTCAGATGTCGAGAGAAGAAGCTAAGGCGTCGACGGATGTAGTGTCGGGTACGTTCCTTGTTAACTCTGTGCCTGCTCACGTAGTTTTTGATTCGGGTGCTTCATGTTCCTTTATGTCCACTGCATTCTATCGACACTTGCATACACCACCTAGTACATTAGAAGATGCACTAATCATAGAGATAGCGAATGGTAGTCAAGTTTTGGTGCACGAAATTGTTAGAGGTTATGTTTTAGGGATTGAAGGAAAGGAATTTCGGGTGGACCTCGTACCCATGGCTATAGGAGGATTCGATATCATAATCGGGATGGATTGGCTAGTTGAGAACCAAACGGAAATCTTATGCTCTAAAAAGCTGATCCGAATTCCTTTGACGAGCGGGGACGCAATGCTAGCTTATGAAGAAGGAAGGAAAGGGAATGTAGTACTCTTATCCATGGCGAAGCACGTAAGTGCCTAGCTAAGGGATGCTCTTCATTCATTGCGTATGTGTTGGACACCAAGCCAGAGATAAGGAAAATTGAAGATGTGAAGATAGTCAATGAATTCCCCGATGTGTTCCCTGAAGACCTACCCGGATTACCGCCCGATAGGCAAGTGGAGTTCTGGATCGACCTCATTCCGGGAACCGCTCCAATTGCTAGAGCCCCTTATCGTTTGGCGCCATTCGAAATGCGAGTGTTGATGTCCCAATTGCAAGACCTTCTGGAGAAAGGATTTATCAGACCGAGTTCGTCACCGTGGGGAGCTCCAGTCTTATTTGTAAAGAAAAAGGACGGCACCTTGAGAATGTGCATTGACTACAGGAAGCTCAATAAGGCAACCGTGAAGAACAAATACCCTCTTCCTAGGATAGATGACCTTTTTGACCAACTTCAGGGGAAAAGTTGCTTCTCTAAGATCGACCTTCGCTCGGGGTATCACCAAGTTCGAGTAAGAGAAGATGATGTGTCGAAGACAGCATTTAGAACACGTTATGGGCACTATGAGTTCATGGTCATGCCTTTCGGTCTGACGAATGCACCAGCGGTATTTATGGACTTGATGAATCGGGTGTGCCAGCCGTTCCTTCATAAATCAGTAATAGTGTTCATTGACGACATACTCATCTATTCCAAGGATGAGACAAAGCACGAGCAGCACCTTCGAGAAGTTCTCGAAGTGTTAAGAAAAGAGAAATTGTTTGTAAAATTCTCCAAGTGCGACTTTTGGCTGAAGGAGGTCCAATTCTTGGGTCACGTTGTCACTCAAGACGGGGTGAAGGTGGACCCATCCAAGATCGAGGCGATGATGAATTGGGAACCACCAAAGAATCCGTCAGAAATTCGAAGTTTCTTGGGTCTGGCAGGTTATTACAGGAGATTTATCCAAGATTTCTCCAAGGTCGCTTCTTCCTTGACAGCTTTGACTAGGAAGAATGTGAAGTATATCTGGACAGAGAAACAAGAGTATGCTTTTAGAACTCTCCAAAAGAAATTGTGTGAAGCCCCGGTCCTCTCCTTGCCAAAAGGATCTGAAGACTTCGTAGTTTTTAGCGACGCCTAAAAAATAGGATTGGGTTGTGTCTTGATGCAAAAGGGAAAGGTTATAGCATACGCATCCAGGCAACTCAAGGATCAAGAGAAGAATTATCCCACCCACGACTTGGAGCTGGCAGCAGTGGTATTCGCCTTAAAACTTTGGCGACACTACCTCTATGGACCAAGTGCACGCTTTACACTGATCATAAGAGTTTGAAGTACATTTTTGACCAAAAAGAGTTAAACATAAGATAACGTCGTTGGCTTGAGCTGCTCAAAGACTACGATTGTGAATTGCTATTAGGGATGGCAAAAAAACCCGCACCCGATGGGGAATCCGATACTCGTACCCGATTTGACCGGGGAATCCCCGAGTTGACCGGGGACGGGCATGGGGAATCCCCAAATTTAAAAACGGGGATGGGGGGGGATGGGAATACCCTTCGACTCCCCGACCCCGGCCCCGAAATATATATATATATATATATATTTTTTATTTTGATTGAGAAACTTTGTTAAGTTGAATTGTTGGAACTTTTTATGACGTATTTGGCTAACATTACTGTTGATAAGATAGTAAGTTGGTTTTTATTAGTGGGCTAAACTTTATGGTTGATAACTTGTCGTGATAATTCAACTTGGTTTTACTGAAATTTCTAGCTTTAAACATTTACAAATCAATAAATATAATGCTCTTTATTCAAGAAAAAAATGCAATTTCACATCCGGGGAAAAATCCCCGATTCCCCGTGGGGATGGGGATGGGGATGTAATCACATTCCCCAGCGGGGATGGGGACGGGGATGGGGATAGGGAGTAGGGATCGGGGACGGGGATGGGAAGTGCAATCCCCGATGCCCTCGGACCCGTTGCCATCCCTAATTGCTATACCATCCGGGTAAGGCAAATGTAGTGGCTGATGCTTTGAGCCGGAAGGAGTATGGTAGTGGGACAAAAGCTGTGGTTACCAGGATCGATATAGTGTCCAGTTTGATCGATCGGATCAAGGTGGCGCAATCTGAGGCACTCTTAGAAGAGAATCTCAAGAGTGAGGTAATGATGAAACAACGCTTATTTCTGACGGAGGATGGCCGTGGCTTGAAGTTGTTTCAAGGACGTATTTGGGTGCCCAAGATTGGAGGCAATTGCGAACTGTTACTAGAAGACGCACACAAGTCCAAATACTCCATTCATCCGGGTAGCACCAAGATGTATCGGGACTTGAAGCTGACATATTGGTGGCCTGTAATGAAGTTAGATGTGGCTCGTTATGTGGAGAGGTGCGTGACTTGCTTGCAAGTGAAGGCGGAGCACCAACGACCTTATGGTAGTCTTCAATCCTTAGAGATTCCCGAGTGGAAGTGGGAGCATATCACGATGGATTTCGTGACCAAACTGCCGAAGACCTTAAGAGGCCATGATACGATTTGGGTAGTGGTTGACCGACTGACTAAGAGCGCTCACTTCTTAGCAATGCATGAAACGTTGCCCATGGAGAAGCTTTCCAAGTTATACATCGACGAAGTTATCTCAAGACACGATATACCATTGTCCATAGTGTCAGATCGAGATAGCCGATTCACCTCCCATTTTTGGAGTGGCTTGCAGAAAGAATTGGGCATGAAAGTGAAATTGAGTACAGCTTACCACCCTCAAACTGACGGCCAGAGTGAGCGGACCATTCAAACACTCGAAGATATGCTTAGATCGTGTGTTATCGACTTTGGCGGGAATTGGGATTCTCACCTACCCCTGGTAGAGTTCGCCTACAATAATAGTTATCATTCCAGCATTGAGATGGCACCTTTTGAAGCCTTGTATGGTCGAAAATGTAGGACTCCTGTTTGTTGGCTTGAAGGGGTGAGAAACAATTCGCCGGCCCCGAAATCATACAAGAAACGGCCGATATGGTAAAATGTATTCGGGATCGTTTAAAGACGGCACATGATCGACAAAAAAGCTACTCAGACAAGAAGAGCCGACCTATAGAATTTCAAGTGGGGGACCGCGTAATGTTAAAGGTGTCTCCATGGAAGGGTATTATCCGTTTTGGAAAGCGTGGGAAGCTAAGCCCCTGTTTCCTTGGACCGTTTAAAGTCTTGGCTAAGGTGGGACTCCAGGCTTACAAATTAGAACTACCACCAGAGATGGCAGGAATACATAACACATTCCACATATGCTACATTCGTAAGTGCTTGGCGTAAGAAGAAAGTGAGATACCACTTTCGGAAATTCGTGTTGATGAGAACAACCGATGTGTGGAAGAACCGGAAGCCATCTTGGAAAGCAAGATCAAGGTGTTGAGGCACAAAGAAGTTGTCATGGTCAAGGTAAAATGGAAGCATCATCGAGGATCAAACGTTACTTGGGAAGCGGAAGAGGACTTGAAGAGGCGTTACCCGCACTTATTCGCGTTAACTAAATTTCGAAGACGAAATTTAACCCAAGGTGGAGAGGATTGTAACACCCAGATTTTTCTTTTTTTTTTGTAAAGTTTAATTGTGTGTGTATTTATATAATAATTTATATATTATTGTTTAATCAAGTTTCCTTTTCTTAAGAAAAGGGGAGGGGTAATGATAATCTGTAGAGTGTAAGATAAAGGGGGGGGGGAGGTTGGCAGCAACTTTCTGACCTACCATTTCCATCACAACCCTTACCTAGTGAGTCTCCTTCCATTTAAGTCCTTAACCTTCATGTAAAGAGTGAAAAACCATGGGGAAGGGTGTTAAGAGGAGGGGGCTTCACCATGGGGGAGAGGGAAACAACCTTAGGAAAAAGAAAAAAAAAGAAAGAAGAAAAGAGGATGAGGGATCAACCTCGTTCTGGTCAACAGCAGCAAACAACAAGGTTGCTGCGTTTTCTTCGTCCAACATCAACAACAGCAAGCAGCAAGGTTGCTGCGTTTTCTTCTAGCATAAACTGCATCAAGCAGCAAGGCTGCTGCGTTCTTTCTCATCCTGTAACAGAAACAGCAAGCAGCAAAGCTGCTGCGTTATTCTTTTTCACTGAAACAGCAGTAGCAAAACAGCGGGTCAAAGGGGATGTTTCTCCATCTGTTTTCGCTAAAACAGCAGCAGCAAAACAGTGGGTCAAAGGGGTTGTTTCTCCGTCTGTTTTTGCCGAAACAGCAGCAGCAAAACAGCAGGTGCTGTCAAGACACTTGCTGCGTTTCACCTTACGGCAGCAGCTTACGGCAATCGCGTGCAGTAGCGACAACAGCGAGCAACAGGTGTTGTTTCTTCATCTTTCCTTGCCCGGACAACAGGCGCTGTCAAGACATTTCCTGTGCTTCGCCTCGCGGTAAACAACAACAGCAAACAGTAGGCCGTAGGCCGCTGTTTCTTCGTTCTCCTTGCCCGGACAGCAGGCCGTTGCTGTGCTGTCCTTCGTCGCCCCGCCAGACAACAGCAACTGCTGTAAATCTTCCTCGTTGCTTCGCCTAACAGCCGTGTTCGGTG
>NC_037529.1:14873790-14888802 GCF_001531365.2 Cynara cardunculus var. scolymus | reverse complement strand
TAGGCTTAATTGTTCACCTTGTATCGTTTAAAGTTACGTTACGTGCATATTGACATATAATGTTTTTTTTTGTTTATAGATTTATATTTACCACTGTTTGAACTCACTGGGCGTAAGCCTAACACTTCTTCTCGATATGGCTTGTATATCAGGTTCCTTTAACGGCGGGGCTCAAATGGGTTGAAAGGAGCGTTGGTTCGTGAAAGACTCTTTTGTAGTTATAGCCTTTGTTATTTTTTGAGCGTTGCGTTTTTTATATTATGGTATTTTTGGAGATTGATAGAAACACCCGTCTTTAATCTAGATATAGAATAATCTAGATTAGTAGGTTGTTACTTATCTTCTCAATARCTGAATTGTAAACGTTATACTATTCCCTTATGTTGGGTGAAATTTTATATCAAGATTCTGGTTCTCGTTGAATGTTTTCGATCTAAATTATCTTTTTAATTAGGGTGTTACAAGATACTCATTTAGGTGTTTTGTAATTGTTTAGCCACATTTACCTCTTTATTTTTATTAATTTGTTTAGTTGTTGTCATTTTAAATCAAAACTCCAATTTTTTATTGATATAAAAGTATATGTCTAAGTTCTAAAATGTCACCATATTATACTTTATGTTATGAACAAACACGATGTTTTCATATGAATATGATTTTCTTTCTATATGTTTAAACTATAAACATCACTCTACTATGCTTAATGTTATAATTCACGTATTGTTTTTATATGTGATATCATAATATATACTTTTATGAAGATTTGTTGTTCTTCAAAATCATATATATTATGATCTTTACATCAACTTATTTGATATGTTGATCTAATATTATGGATGGATAATAATATTTGAATGAAATTATCTGGGTATTTGATTATTTTATTTAAATAATTATTAATTTAATCATGTATTAGTTTTTTAGTTGATTTATCCATATCATATTCAAATGTTTATTCTAATTATAATTTTATAATTTATTAATCATTTTTGGAAGTTACACTCCTAACTCCCATAACTTTTGATCTTTTATCAAAAGCTCCAAAAATTAACATGAAAATGTTAAAATATTATTCAAATGCTTATTTTGATTATGGGATTCGACTCATTGTTTTCAATTTTAATTAATATTTCAAAGTTACACTTTCAACTCCATATTTTCGGTGTCTTGCCAAAAGCTCCCGTAATGTCGATATGACAGTAATTTTTTTTAAATTTGATCTCATTTTTGACCTTATGTCAAAAGCTACCAAAAAAATAAGTATTATCTTATGTACTTCATAAATGAAATAATCACAATATATTGAAAGAGTTTTGTCAAATGGGTGTAAATAACCTAAAGGATTGTAGGGATTTACGTAATCCACTTGATTCCTCTCTTATCCGGGAATCCATAAATGTTGAGTGATTAATTTCAAATATTGAAATACTAATATTGAACAACTCAACATCGTCATGATGATGAAATTTCAAGTGTCTTCTAAATTATTTGTCTTATAAAAAAAGTTCATATATCATCCCTTATTTACGTAAATGATTCAATCAACCCATCTGTGATTCAGGTCCTAAACTCTAAAGAACTTGAGTATAAATATAAATATCCAATGCAAAGACTACTTTTGTCAGAAAGATATAAGAACATACCTGAAACCTTTCAACTTCCTATTGGCCCTAAAAAAACCAACCTCCTGAAGAGGTACAAACAAACACCGTCATGTTTTGAGACGACATATTAGTCCTAGCTTTCATAGGGAATATCTTCTACTAGAAACCCCCAAAGAACTGTGGATGTCCTGAAAGGAAGAATCAGGAGTATTCGTGACATGTATTTCTTGAACTAATCGTACAACGGAATGAAACTCATTTACTCAATTACAAGAAGGTAACTGATTTCAATATAGAAATGTTGTGTCTCAAACCGCATTCCAATCTTCGTGGTAAGAAACTCACATATGATGACATGATTCATAACATTATTTCCACCTTTCACATATATCAATAAATATTAATGAACCAATATAAGCTAGAGTATAATCTTTAGACAAACTCATCAACCTACTGCAAGTGGCTGAGAGACATAACAAGGTTTTTTCAAAAACAATGCTAGATATGTTGGGAGAAAGAAAATCCCCGAGATCAATAATGAAAATGTTAGAGGTGGAAAAAACTAAAGAAGATTGTGAGTTGAAAAAAATTTCACAATGTTGTAATAAGAAATGTCACGTCAACAGTTTAGTGCATGTGAACGGCCTACATGGACAATGATGTGGCATGAAAACCTAGTATAGTGGATAAATTTAAGTCAAAAAGTTATCTAATGCTATAGTAGGTAAATTATTCAAAGTACAATGTCCTAATAAAAAATAGTTTGAAAATACATTGTTGTAATAAGAAAAACTAAAAGTACAATGCTATAATAAAGAAATTCATTAAAGTAGGTTGCTATTTTATGCATTTTGTCCTACTATATATGCCTCAAAGTACTAAGGCAAGTTTGTATTTTGGTAAAAAATATACATGACAACATCACCTGAAGTAGGTCTTACAAGAGACATCAATTGTTGATACCAATAACACTAAAAGTAGGTTTTCTTTGCTCAAACATGTGTTTGGTGCATTCATTTGCTTCAATAATTGCTCTTTTTGAAATCGTTCAGCAAACTGGCATTCAAGAAGGAGTAACTGATTTGAATGAAAATTAGGATAAGTTTGAAGATAAAGGTAAACAAAATACCAAATAACTATATTGTCCGCTTGATCGGTTTTTAATTGGATCAGTTCTATTACTTGGTTGGATCGTCTTTTATGCCATTATAGTTCTCTATTGTCTGCTGGTGTTTGTATTTTGTTTTTGGAGCTGCTTTTGGTTTTATGGTTGTTGTATAGGAAGTCATTGATTATATGGTTACTTTTTGGAATTTAAAAACTTGTGACAACAGTTGTATTTCTCTATAGGTTGTCATTCTTCTTGGACATTTCAAGCTTGGCAGGGCCCTAAATATGTGTTTATGATGTTTCATAAGTTGCAAACTTTTTGTTATTTTCCCAAGGTTATGAAGCTGCTCTTTTTATTTGGTTGTTTTGGGAGCTTATACATCTGTTGTTTAGTTTTGGGGTGGAAGATGTTGTCCTGATCTCAATTTTTGGGTTGTTATCTCTAGTATTTTGGCTGTTGTTAAAGGGTTGGAACTGCAACAGTTTTTGTTTCATATCTTGTTGTTGATATGGTGTTTTAACTCCTTTTTTGATTTTGGCTCAATTTCTCTCATGGTTAAAGTTTGTAGTTGTTGGTATTCTTTGGTTTGGCTTGAGGATTGCAATGGTCTTCGACCAGATTGCAATGCTCTTGGAAAATGATCTGAATGGAGGTTTTATTTATTTTTTATGCCACATGGTTGCTGTTTTTAAAAGAGAATTCCAGCTCCTGGTTTATAATGTATCCTATTGGATTTTTCTTGATTCACAATTGCTGCTCTAATATGGGTTTCTTATTTTTGTGATATGGCTGTTGGATTTGTATTTGACTAAGGGTAATAAGATTTCTTTTGTTCCAAATTGCTTATGGGTTGTTGAATAGTTGGATGAGCCTGATAAGATTCTTTGGAGTATGAGATTGTTCTATGTGTTTCTAATGGTTTCAGAGCTCTTTGAGTCTGTTTTTGGTAATGCAGTTGGCCAATGATACTGAATCCCAATCCATTGTTGGATGGTGCAAGATCATGGTTTTCCTTTAATACTTCATGGTTGATGGAGGTATGATGTTTGGAGCCATCTTGGTGATTACCATTTCTTGGCATATGGAAGGGCATAAGATTTCAAGGATAATATAGAGGAAATAAGGAAGTTGATAGCTGATTATAAATAGACTGATAAAGTTTATTTGAAGCTGGGTTTGATTTTAGTTTTAATTTATGGAGAAAAGAGGAAAAAAATGGGATCTATTGGGCTTTCACCTGCACTGCCTTCGCCTAGGACATTAGAAAGGGCGACCCCCTATTTGTTCGTTTACCAGGTTCAACACGAAATCATAAATAAGCTTCGTGATACGCTTCTAAACTGGAATCATTGTGCAAACTTTGGTTTTTGTTTATGCAACCTGTTTGCATCGCTTTGCGCTGAATTGGATGTGGAGAATTGAGCCTTTTTTCTATTAATTAGTAGCTTATGTGAAGACTAATGGTAATTTAAAATATGCGAATCATATTAATTTCTTTGTGTTAAGGTCGTCTTTCGAGCACTTYCGGTTCGCTATTCCCTTGTTAATTAATGGGCTCCTAAGTCTAGAGTCATTGATCAATTATCGGGCTGGTTTGCAATTTTTGACCTCATGAGTCATGGATAAAGTTTTATATGTTTCTTATTGGGCCAATGATAATGAAGATTTTTCCATTTCAAAGTTTTTTTACTCATAACTTGGGCTTTTATAATCATTTATTTAATTTCTCGTCTAAAGGTCTTGTTTGTTTTTTTTGAAATTTCCTCTTAATCAATTCTTAAGTCTAAATCGTTTAGACATTTTCATTTTCAGACTGTTTGTTTTTATTCAAAATAAGAGCTTAAATGATGTTTCTTTTTTCTGAATTTGTAAATGATAAACCAATCACTTAATACCTCTTAAATCAACTCTTTCTCGCCGATGACTCATCTTACTATGATCCACGATTCTCCTCACGACCAACACAATACATAATCAAAATCTGAAGGTGATGAAGAAGATCCCTGCTGATATCCCAATATCCTTTTTTACGAATCTCATGATAAAATTGTAATCGACGAATTAGATTCAGATTCCATAAAACAACTGATTTCAACTCCACCTGCCATAAGGAAAACTCTGAATTTTTTTTGTTATTTGACTAAAACCTTGAAAGAAATAAATACAAATCCATGTTGAAACAGAACATCGCTATAACCAATATGACTGATTCAGGTTTCAAACTTCAGACGTAAAAACAAACAGTCTGACTGATTCAGATTTCAGACTTCAGCACCACCTCTTAAAAATCAGAAGTAAAATCACACTTCAGACTTCAACACCTTTTAAAAAATAAACTTCACCTAAGTATTTAGTTTTGGTGTTTAAGTGGCTCCTATACTCTATTGTTGGGTTTAGAATTAAGTCGTTGCTCGGTGTTTTTGAAGCATTTCTTAGGTGGTCAATATGTAATTCGAGGGGTATGTCCTTTGTATTTTTGTTATATTTGTTTTGTTTAATGAAGTTTTTCGTGGGGTGCCGTCCCTTTTTCCAAAAAAATATTGTCCGGTTGACGATATGCAAAATGTGACATAACCGCAGTGGTAAATTTTTACATAGTTTATGTTGGTGTCAAATTTAAAAAAAGAATAAAATGAGAAATGTTGTTTGTACGATTGTTTTGAAATTATTCTGATTTGTTCAATATTTTTATTCCAATTGAATATATTTTTTGAAGATTTTTATTAATTGTTCGTAGTTGGTTGTGGAACCATCACATACTGCTAGAATATCTGCTCTCATAGATGGAGGAGTGAAAAGCCTCATCGTTGTCGTCCTAAATATATGTCTGATGTCTCGCAAATCTGGAAAAGAAAGAAGGAAAATCCGAGGAATAATCCCGTATTTTGAGGTATCTTTTAGGATACATATTTTCACAAACTATCTTTATCTGTTTTTTGCAGTTATTATTTTTATCCTATTTCCGTTTTCAGAAATTTCTGATTTTCTAGTTTTTTTTTCCTAATCTGGGTTTTATATTATATGGATTCTGTTGTGATTCACAAGCAAATACCCAATATGAAAAACGCCAATCTTTCCTTCCAATTTCTTCTTGTATCATGTTAGAGAGATTACTCTTAAACTAAACCGATTATTATGGAAATTGATCAAATATTTTTGCAATGTTACGGGCTGTTTACCCAAATGCTTACAAGTGTATATTTATAGGAGTCAACACTGTAATTTATTTTGATGATTAAGATTTTAGTACATCAAAACGTATTAAATGCAACAATTTACCGGTAAACGCTTACTTGGGTAAGAGTCGTAATCTTCACTTATTGGGTAAGATTCTCAATTCTTCTTATCACTCTTACCCGGTAAAATTCTTGGTATTTGTCCATCCGATAAGGAAATTTATTCGATAAGCACTTACCAAGTAAACGTTTAGTAAACGACCCCTAAAAACCACTAATTAATGCATAAGTCGATCTTTAAAATACAAGAACAACAAATGATATGGGTTAAAAAACACCGTTATCGAACTATTTGATTTCAAAACCTTTGACCAACGGAATATATTAAATTTGAATTTATACGTCATCTGATTTACAATTAAATCGCAAGAAATAAAATTAGCATCGAGAGAGACGTAGAATAAAACAAAACTTGAAACAAAAATGCCTTTTCGGGTTCTCGGCTTCATAATCGAAATGATTAGCACAACATCTTATACGGGTACGTTACTAGTAATTTCTTAAATAAGACCCTAAAAATTTCATAAATTTCAATGGATGTACTTGGTTCTAGCTTGCGTGTTTCGAGTTCGAGCTTGGTTCAAGTTTGAGATTGGTTCATTCAAGCTTCAAACGAGTTCGGGCTTTAGTTCAAGTTTAAAATTATGTTACCGAGTTCGAGTCGACTTCAGCTGTAAACTACTCGTAACTTTTTCGAGTCAAGTTCGAACCTGAAAAATGACTATTATTTTGCATCTAAGGGGTTGTTTGTTTACCTTTTAATAGTTCTATTAAGAGGCAGTCTTTGAATCGTTAAGAAGTTAATCTTGTTTGGTAAAAAAAGTCTGTCTTTTAATGGTTCTAAAACCCTCTGAATGATTTTGTATCATGGGCCTCTCTTAACCATTCAGCGTCCTAATTTCGTTGTAAATAATTACCAAATAATTATATTTCATTTTGCACTATATCATGAAAGCCTTTTAATTATTCCAAACTGATGGCGTCTCGACGTTCTCCTTGAAGTCGTCCTGTGGAACGGGTATAAGCCTTCTAAAGTAATTTCTCGCTTGTCGAATATTCCAACAGGTGACAGAAAGAATGCAGCTAGATAGAGAACTATATGACCACTTAATCATTCTGCACAAAACCATTCAATAATCAACATACCTACTCGCATCATTCACATCCCTTAGGTAGCGTTTGGTACGCAGACATAATTAGACTGGACAGGACAAGAGGATAGGTTAGGACAGGACATGACTGGACTGGACTGGATGGGACAAGACTTGACATAAGAGGAGTATGTCTGGTGTTTGGTACGACTAGGACTGGACGAGACAGAACTAGACAAGCTACCTCCAAAAGTTATTTGATGATTTTAAATATTATATAATAGTTATAATTAACACAAATAAAATAAATAATTAAAGAATTTAATTTATAAGTATTTGTACATAGTTTTCATATTTGTACCAAATTTAAATGAAAAATTTGATATAAACTATGGTAGTAGTGGTGATGGTGGAGGTGGTTTTGGTTATGGTGGAGATGGTGGTGGCCGACGGTAGTAGTGGCACGGGCGGTGGTGGTCGGTGGCCGACAGTGGTTATGGAGGTAGAGGCAGTAGTGTTTGGTGGACGACAGTGGTTATAGAGGACATGAAGATGGTAGATTGTGGTGGTGCTGGCGGATGACAACGGTGGAGGAGGTAGTTGTGGTTGATGTAGTAAAGATAGTGGTGGTGGTGGTTATGGTGGAGATGAGGTGGCAATGAATGGTGGTGGCCGATGGTGGTCATGGAGGAGGTTGTTGCAGTAGAGGAGGATTTGAAGGTGGCCAACGGCGATAGTGGTGGTGGCAATGGACGGTGGTGGTCGGTGGTTGATTATAGTAGAGGTAGCAATGAACTTGGTGGACGGTGGTTGTGGAGGTGATGGAGGATGATGTTGTAGTGGAAGAGGAGGTGGAGGTGGCCGCTGGTGACTGCCGGTAGTGGTGGCGACGACCGAAAGTAGTGGTGATGACCATCAAAACAAATACCATATTAAAGTTATATATCAAACTAGGGTAAATTAGTAATATTTTAATTTCTGTCTCATTATTGTCTCGTCTTCTTTCACCTATTTTGGTTGAACAAGAAAAAAAACTATTTTGTATTATTTATCACACTTTATCACAATTCTTGTCTCTATCTCGTGTTATCCTAAACATAAGACAGTGAGTTTTTGTTCTACCCCATGTAACACCAAACATGAGACAGTGAGTCTCGTCCCGTTCCCAATACCAAACTTAGCCTTAGTTCTAGATTGGAGATTTGGAGGAGTTGGGGTAGGGGTGCTCAAAAACCCGATGAACCCGATGAACCCGACCAACCCAACCCGAATTTTTAAAAAAACACCCAACCCGAGGTAACCCGATGCATGATCGATAAAAAAATTAGCCAAACCGACCTTATTGGGTTGACATCGGGTCAGGCCCAAAAAAGCCCGACCAACCCGATGAACCCGACCTTAACTTTAGCTTTGAATTATAGATAACAATCATGACATGACCAACCTCAACGTCAAGAAAGCGAAAGCATCGGGGTTGGAAACGTCTAAAACTATTGTTATTGATTGATGTATTATCATTTAGTTTGAATATTTTTATTGTAATATCTAAATATTTGATGAACGTGCATATTATCTTGAATAGTCGGTCGTATTTTAAAGGAAAGTTTCCTTTATTTTTATGTGATTTTACATTGTTTAAACACAACCCGATCAACCCGACCAACCCGATCAACCCGAACGGGTTGGGTTGGGTTGGGTTGAACTTTTGTTTGGGTTGGGTTGGGTTGAAAATTTTCAAACCGCCAACATTGGGTTGGGTTACTAAAACGGCTCCAAACCGATCAACCCGGGCCGTGAGCACCCCTAAGTTGGGGTATGGGCTGGATGTGGACGTTGGGGTTTTACAGCATTTTGGGTCCAAGACTAGACTCCTAAACTGTTTCAGATGGTACTTTGAACAGAAACACAACGGTTGATGCCGCCATTTCCGATGTTGCGGAGGCGCTTCCTCTGCACTCAGACATCTAACTTATCCTTGTTCAACCAAAAACCCGTCGGTCGACAATGGCCTATAAAACAGGTTACAAAGTCCAATTTCTCAGATTCACTCCATGAATTGAAAAACAAAATATCCGATTCCGATTTCGTGGCGGTTTCTTTGCAGAACACCGGTTCTTACTCCTCCCCGTGGCATCGACTTCTGCCCTTTGACACTGCTGAAATCGCATACCTGAAGGCCAAGTATGCCGCCGAGAGGTTTCAGATTCTTCAGTTCTCTGTTTGCCCTTTCTCCGTTAGGGCTTCTAATAAGCTTACAGCTTACCCGTTAGTCACTGATACTCCTCTCTCGCCATTTATATGCATACGTCTAATCCATATATATTAAAATGTTGTTGTATCGCATCTTCATCTTGCCCCCAATTTATTTGACTGCAACTTGAATTGGTATTTCTGAGTTTATTGATTGACTCAATAACACTTATCAGGGCTTAATAGATAGTTGGGATAAGAAAACCTTGTATATCACCTTTTGAATTCATTAATGGCGTCAATGACAGGGCTGACATTATTAATCTCATCATTGCATTTTTGGATTTCCTTAAATATTTGATTCACTGCAGTTTGCCATTTCTAGAGGATCATCAAATATTGGTTAGGTGTTGGAAGCAAACGAATATCAGTTTCAGATTGTTGTAACCATGATAGAAGCTGATTGTTACAAGTAGATAGATCCATTACTCTTTTAGATTATACATCAGGTATTAGAAAATGCACTCAGATATCACTTACATGAACTCGCTGAGATGGGGATATACAGGAAACCATGAAGGATTCTGTTCATAATACTCAGAGAGTTCAATCAAAGGAAGTGCTACTTAAACCAGGAAACGGAGAGCTATTTGAACTGCTACCCTTATTTACGTAGAATATGAAATTCTTTCATCTAGAAAGTTTAACAAGGTGAAATCTTGGTCACCCCGTCTGCTGGAATTTCATGGCCGGGGACTTGGACCTTTACAGTATCGATATGCATATGCCGCTGGAAGTTGATCATGTCTTTATGAGATTGATTGTTAGTTCTCTAATATCTTCAGTGCTGCCATCTAAGCATCCAATATACATAGTATATTAGTAATCTAATATCTTCAGTGGTTCTCTCAATCTAGGTTTGTGTTTATGGCTGTAGATTTAATGGCAAAAGGTCAAATGGGAAATCCAGTTTCAAGTGTATTTGTTGAAAGGATTAAATCCATAGTTGTTAAAAGCGGGCCTGAGGCGCGCCTAGGCTCTGAGGCTCATAACGCTCAAGGTCGTGGGCTTTTTTCAAGTCGAGGCTCAGCGTATTCACGAGGCTCACTAAGGCACGGTGCCTTGGCTGAGGCGCCTTGTGGGCCTAGGTTCGCCTCATAAAGAGTTACTTAATACCTAGTTAAACCCTAAAGATTAAGTAAGTTTTTTCATCTTCTCATCTCTTAGATTTTTAAAAAAAAAGTTTATTAAGTAGATGACATAACTCAAACCGTAAGTCTCCTTCTCTATAAATACCCAGACCTTAAAACTTCTCCTTCACGGCTCACGCTTTAAACCCTTCTGCCTCTATCGAATTACTGTTGGTTGCTGCATAGGAGACTTGTTGTGTGTAACTGTGTGTGTGAGTGTGTGTGTGTGTATTGATAAGATGCGCCTCGCATTCTGGAGGCCCGCGCCTTACGCCTACTCCTCGCGCCTAGTCCCCAGGACCCTGTTGCGCCTAAGTGCGCCTTGAGCCTTTAACAACTTTGGTTGTCACTCGTTAACAATAATAAGTTGATGGGTATCTGCTATGCTTTAATAATTCTTTATGTCTACTTTTCAAGTTATAGTTATCACTCAAACTAATGATTAACGCTGTTTTTCACTTCCTGTGTAGGTTCAACTTCCATTTGTTCCCTAGGGATGAGCATAAAATAGGGATGCCGTGTTACAGTTTTTCATGTCAACCATCCTATTTAACTTCTATGGCTCAAGAAGATTTTGACTTCAATGTCTGTATATATGATGGTAAGATTTTGAGCTTAAAATGGTCTGACTTTATGATGGCATGCTTCTCTCTGAGTTCCGTTTTCTTTACTCTCGCGTTTAAGGTATATCATACTTGTCCAGAGCACAAGAATCAGCAGCAAAAGGTCAAATGGAAAATCCAGTTTCAAGTGGTTACGTGGCACAATCTCCATCCTCTCGTTCAGTTGCAGATAATGTATTTGTTGAAAGGATTAAATCCAGAGTTGGGCACTGGATAAGTGCTTGTAAACATTCAGACACGAGAACTAATGGTGAACAAATACCTTTATCACTTCGTTATGACTTCACTTGCTTTTTTTAATTACTTCTTGTTGTCTGCAGATGTTCTAGTTAATTCCCTTAGGAAACTTATATTAGGAGGTGAAGATTATGGATTGAGACCATCTCTGAACATAGATGTTTGCAGTGAACGTCAAGTGCAGCTTGTATTTGAGGTCAACTCTTGTTAATGAAACAATTTCAATATATATCTTTCCAATTTCAAATATTTAGTAACAATGGGTACGAGCTACAGATGGTGAAGTCCGGATATGAAAATGTTGTGCCTTTGATAATCCCAGCAAAAGGAGGCGGAGCCCAAGCTGTCCGAGTTGTTTTAACAAGTTCAAAAGAAGATAGAGATCTGTTAGAGGTATTAATACGTGGGTATGTTTCAGTTAGATTATCAATGGAATTTGATTTTGATTTCCAAATTGCAGAAAGAGCTTCAAAATATGGAAGAGGAACAAAGCAAGCGTGTTCGTGGCTTTCGGGAGGTTATTGATTTGATTTCCACTTCCCGGAAACCTGTTGTTGCTCACAAGTCCCTTAACGGTCTATCTTCATATTAACAATTTATGATAATCTTCTACTCTGTTGTTGAAAATTCTTATCACTAAATAAATGTCAGATTTTTTTTTTGCTTCATGCAGACTTTACATTTATTCATTCCAAGTTCCTGGCTCCACTGCCATCCACAATGGACGAATTCAGAAGCTCGTTGCATTCAGTCTTCCCCAACATACTTGACGTCAATCATCTAATGAAGGAAATCGGTCCTCTAAATAAATACACCAACGTACCTGCAGCTATTTCCTACTTGAAAAGAAACTTCTTTGCACCTATAGAAATAGAGATACCTCAAAAAGGTCAGTCAGACATGTTAACTGCAGCGTAATTTATACATCACATGCTTTTATTTATTCCTTTCATCCCAAAAAGCATCTATATTCGGCTTGTGAGCATCAAGTATGTTGATTTCTGACCAGATTGATAGATCATAATATATTAGTATTTACAAATATTTGGTCATCAGTCATCCAGTTATACCTTGAGACAGACTTTGGATGTTACCCACATCCAATGTGCATATGTTTAAGTACAATAGACGACTACTTACCAAATTCTTTAGAGAACTTAAACTGCTGCTGACTAAGTTTTGTGCAGGAACTTGTATCCAAAGTGCATGTTTTTGTGCGCAATTTAGACGCTTGTTCATCAAATTTTGTGTAGAATATACTATAAATGAAGTGTTGTGAACCTATATCATCAAAAGTTCTTGAATCTTGAAATCCTAGGATTAAATATCATGAAACAAAAAGAAAACTGAAATTGTGGGGTCAATGGAGCATTTCTTTTAAAAAATACCGTAGGCTAGTGAAAACAATCCTACATGATGTGGTTTCTTTAGGCTGCTAGATATGTGTTATTATCTCCTTACTTCTATGTTTCTACAGCTAGTGTGGAGGAAAGCAAGAATCATGGCCATAACGTTGTGAGAATAAGCGAGTTGTTTGCGAAACTCTGCTTTATCCTAAAAATCGCTCCAGAAACCGAAACCCACAACCCTGATGGGCCTTCAACACTTAAATGCTACTCCAATGTGTTAAATCTTGGTTCCAACAGCTTCCAAGACTCTAACGAGGATGATGACATCAGTGCATGGACTCATAATCCAACGAAAATCAGCATCAACAATCTGCTTTTCTTGTGGGGTTTCAGAAGTGGCACATCTGCCAGAAGATTGAAGAACTTGCTCTGCAAGTCCCACGAGAAGTTGTCGGAAGATGTTTTTGATGTTCGACTAGTGGACAAGAATTGTGCTGTTGTTGTGTTCTGGAAAACAGGACTGTCGGAATGGTTTCTGACCACCATTGATTCTGGAGATGGCGAACTCAGGGAACTGGCAGCAGAAGGGTTGATGGCGGTAGGCTACGAAGCATATAAGAGGGTCTGTAAATCTGAGATTTTAGGAGCAGATTTGGCAGATTCATTAGCGGAGTTTGATAGGGAGGCCTCGGAGGCTCATACAGAGGAGTCTGCCGAAGTATACTGGAACAATGAGCTGATGATCAATTTGGATGATCTTTGAGGTTCATAGGGTGCATCTTTCGACTTTTGAAGTTGAACAAACTAACTTATTCGAAGTAGATATAAGATTTTGATTTTTATATTTTATGGTTAATGCTGCTAACTTTCTGTTATAGTAATTATTGTGTATTTGCGATTTGGTGTTTGTTAAATTTCAAATCATATCGGTACAGTTTAAAGATATTAAAAGCTTAGTTAGATGGTCAAGTTGAAAAAGTTTTCATCTATTATCAATATGCATATACATCATCTCCTCGCTTGTCTGGTAACCCTGATCTACCCTCTGTCTTTAGTCTAGGGTTCTTTGAGTTCCCAGATCAGAAACACTTGTAATGATTTGATTTGGTTTGATGCATATTTTAAAGAAATAACAGGTCATCAAAATCGATTTCTGGAGTACCCAGTTGCAAAATTTTTCAGTCAGCTTGATTTTCAGCCTAAGATTCATACTTGGATCTAGTTCAGGTACTGCTACTGCTTTTTAGTCTTTGTTTTGCATTGAATTTGATCTTGTTTTTTACTGAATTTTTGGCTTTCTAATTAATTGTGGGTCTTTATCAGAGTTGAAGTTTCTGTTTGTCAGATATTGACAAAGAATTGGAGGAAATCAACGGATATGTGTTTCTAAACCGTCTGTTATGCACTGACCCAAGCCCATTAGTGGGAATATGTTCTAGAAGGGGTAGTTCCGGTATTATTTTTATCTAGAGTTTGTTATGGCTGTTAGCAAATAGTATTAGTGTTCTTAGGAGAGTTCTGCCCTCTCGAATAGACAGAAGCCTTGCTGAAAAAGCTTGGCAGCAGGTGTAGATGTGTCTAAAGCTAGGATGTTCTAAGTAGCCTCTTCCACAAGTAATTGGATGAGAAAGGATAGTATTTTTGCATTCAAGCTGAGAAGAAATCGCAGTTTTGAATGAATGCATAGTAGATTCTGCTGCCTCCTTTTGCTCATCTGCAATCTTCCGTTGATTCACTGCTGGATGTCTGACATCTTAGTGTGTTTCACAGTTATTCAGCTTTGAGATGTATATTTCTACTTCCGCCAATGAATCTATTCCAAGAATTGAATCTTTGTTGACCGCCAAATCTGCAATTTTCAACTTAAGAATTGAAGAGGGTCGTGCAATGCCAAATTAGCATTGCAATCATCTTTGAGTACAAACTAAACCCTCTGAAAGTAACAACAGGACGTAAGCTGTAAATTACGTCCGATGTATTGTAGATAATATTTGGCCGTGCTAAGAGTTCTGAGCCAAAAGATCATTCCAAGAGTAACATTGAGCATTGAGGTTTGTCTAATCATCAATCTTTCAAACTCGGCATTAATCAGAATTTGGGTGTTGATTCGATGATCGAGAAACCGTGTATAACATCCGAGGTGACAAGTCTTGCCCCACAGCGGTCGATGTTTCCAATCAACTGGACTTAGGCTACTTTGTGGGCTTAACCCAGTGTCCTTTAATGCTGCCTTTCTTGCAATACAGGTTGCTGAATCCGCTCCATTCACCACGCTTCTCTCAGTCGAACTTGAGATTGTAACCGGTTCCTTCGATGGACCCAACTAGAGGTGGTGGGGGATATATATATAGAGGGATGTTATTCTACACCCTTTGCCATTC
>NC_037529.1:14870221-14872570 GCF_001531365.2 Cynara cardunculus var. scolymus | reverse complement strand
TATATATATATATATATATATATATATATATATATATCTCTGGCGGAGCGATCCTAACTCTCCCGATTCCCCATTGTCGACAGAAAATTCTTTTGTTGTATTGAAGCCTCCGTTGTCAAAACATGGATTCTAGTCCCCTTCTTCATTTATCTGTTTCGCTCTATCAGTGATTCCTTCTCCCCTTTTTCTATTTTCTTCTTTTCTTTCCCTCCTTCATTGACAGTTGCTACTGTGACCATAAGATTTTTGTGGCTGAGATCAGGGGTTTTTTCCATGTGAAACCTTCTCACACTTCAAGGCGGAACCACCGGATTCCATCTCCAACTGTGGAGAATCGCCCGGTGTCGGTGGTGGAGCGGTGTGGAGGACTGCTTACATCTTCACAAACCGTAGCATGTAATTGAGCATTATCTGTCAGCTTCTGATTGAAGGCGTGACTGAATATCGTCATCGGAGCTGTTGTGGAAAATCGGAAACTATGGATTGGATTCCATCTTTGAAGAATCAACCCCTTGGGAACTCTAATCAAGAACCATGTATTCAGACTGTCTCGATTGGAAGAAGTCAGCAATTATCAAAGGATTGCTGGAATTCAGAGCTCTCCTAAGAACACTATTACTATTTTCCTGGATGATCCTTTCACTCTTTATTCCCTATTTACTAACGAACTGTAGGATAAAAAAAAATACCGGAACTACCCCTTCTAGTGCATGTAACATATATGATTTATTATTCTCCAAGGCTTTATCATATCTTATATATGATTTATTATTCTAAATCAGAAATTTATACCATATAAGTAACATATATCAGAGGGGCATAGGAAGGGAAAAATGTAATTACAACCACCCCTCTCGTCCATATAATCTACGTGACAAAGAAATCAACTTGTACCGCAGGTGTTACTGCGACTGTTCTCATTCATGTGATTACGCACTTCACAAGTTTTGTGTAGATCTTCCTGCAACATTGAAACATACCTCCGATCGTGCTCTTAATCACAACACATTTACCCTCATTCAAAAGCTTATCTACTGGTGGTGTAGTATTTGTCTAATCCCATTACAAAAGTGGAGAACGCGGTTAGTTGTGTCTGGAACATGTATTTCACAAGGACGCAAAATGTGGCAAGGAATACGAAGAAAATTGTAACACCCGTGTTTTCGTTGGATGTATTACGGGTTAATCAAATTGTATTTGATGTATTAATGTTGAGTTAGTGGGGATAACTATAGTGTTTATTTGCTTTGGGTGTTTCGGGATCAAAAGAATAGTGAAATCGAGGATTTTCTGGCATCAAAAGCGTCCCAACGACTTGGGTCACTACCGAAGTCGCCTAACTCACTAGAGCGTCAAGCGGAGCTGAAATCCTGAAACAGAGAATTAGGCGACCGAATGCGTGATCAGGGTCTCAGTTGAGGTAGCATATATTGAAAGACAGAGTTAAGCGGCCGGATGTGCGACCAGGGTCTCGATTCTAGTCACATATATGAAGTTCTGAGTGAGATTTTGGGTGCGGGCAACCGTATATGTGATGTGGGTCGCTTATAATACCTCGTATGTAGTAAATCCAATCTCGTGATCAAAAACCAAATTGAGTTCAATGTACGAAATCGTGTTTTAGTGACTTGTCCCTTAGTCTCCAAGAATCGTGCATTAGACTAGGTTTATTATATAAATTACTCTTAAGGACCAATGTTGAATGACATAATCTTGGTTAAGGCCAAAATTGTAAAGGAATTGCCAAAATAGGATTATACTGAAAATAAGATGGAGAAGTTTGGTTTCAAACCCCGATTCGAACATGAGGAGTACGCCATGATCAAGGGTTATATTCTAAATCTTCTAAATATATATATGAAATTACTTTTTTTAAACCAAAATCAAATTCACTCTCTCTCTCTCTCATCAATATCTCCTCCCTCTCTCTAGAAACCTCTCAATTTCTCCTCCAAATCTCCAAAATTTCTCTTTAAATTTTAAGATTCTTGAAGATTGAATGTCAAAAAGGTGGAATTAGGAGCTCAAAGTAAGATATGTTCATGTTTTAATTTTGTGATTTCTTCAATTTTGGGACAAACGGTTAAACCCTAATGGGGTGTTTGGTTCACATAATGGAATTTGATGGAATTGGAATCCATCAAAGGAATTTGACTTTGAAGGAATTAGAATGGAATTTGATGGAATTTGACCATGCATTTGGTTGGTAGGAATTGGAATGAAATCTCTCAATAGAATTGGAACAATCGTCTTTGTTTGGACCATCCCACATATCGCCCCACCTACACCCTACCAACCATTATGTCACTACTATCGTCATCACAACTATCACCCCGCCCCAACCCCACC
>NC_037529.1:14867222-14869601 GCF_001531365.2 Cynara cardunculus var. scolymus | reverse complement strand
TGGTGGGGTGGAGTAGGGTGGGGGTGAGTGGCAGCTGTGATAGCGACAATAATGGTGTGGTGGTGGGGGTTAGGTTAGGGACGTGACAGTAACGGTAGTAGCATGGTCATAGCAATTATGTGCAGTGAGTGACCGGGGGTGGGTGGGTGTGATGACAACAATAATGGCATGGTGGTTAGTGGTGGGGTAGGGTGGGTGGCGGTGACATTAGTGGTGTGGTGGTGGTAGTAGGGGGTTAGGGGTGGGGCATCACAAACAGTAGTAGCATGGTCGTTATGGGTGTTGATGGAATTCAATTCCTTCCATTATGCTAAGGAATGATGAATTCCTTAACTTGTGGAATTCATTGGAATTTGAAGGATTCCATCCATTTCAAGATATGAACCAAACAAAGGAATGTAATTTGGTCAAAGGAATTTATCATTCCAATTCCATCAAATTCCTTCGAATTCCGCGAACCAAACGGCCCCTAAGTATATTTGTGATCATAGGTAGAAAGTTGAGAATTTGTGATGGAATATCTTCAAATTGGTGCAAGGATTAGCTGATTCTTCACAAAAATCAAACATATGTTTTATTTTAGTGATTTTGTGAATTCATTAAACTTGAAAAAATATATGGTTTAGACTCTTATAAATTTGGAACTCTTTTATGAAGTTATCTTCTTGAATGCTTACGAATTTAAATGATATTGGCGTCGTTGGTAGATGCAGAAACATTCTAGTAACTTCAAAAATTCGTAGAGTGTCAACCGTTTGTCAAATGAAGTGTGCTTTATATATTTAGAAAGCTATATGTGTATAATACAACTCTGTAGTTTACATCGAAACCTAATTCCAACTCCAAGTGGCTTGAAATCTCTGATTTTCCAGACCTGATCTGCAGCCACTTGATTGTGCGTTCTGTTCGTATAAATTCTGTAGTAATTATACCATAGATCCAAATTATGTGAATCCAATTGCTATGAGATCCTAAGAGGTAAAAGATTTACTAATAAGTGTAGTAATACGGAAGGAATGAACCTTGTCATAAGCCTCAAATTTTGTGTGAACATTTCTAAAACACTTCCAAGGTACAAATATCTACTTTCTTTCAATACGTGGATAATTAATTGTGGTGATTATACATTCCAGGAAATCTTGATCATGAAATACACCCACAAAAGTGGAGATTATCCAATTGGTATTCGGGATTCTTTTATGGTTTATATGATGTCTTGGTTTAAAGATTTTGTGTATTTGAGAAATTCAAACAAATACAGTATGTTTTAAGACTCATGGTCGATTTTATATGGATTGGAATCCTTCATGGTTTTATTAGACTTGTTATCAAATATTTAGTTATTGATTTGATTATCTGAGTTTGAGTTTATTAAATTAACTTTGAATAGGCTCAATACTTGGACACGAGTGTTGAGACACCTCCATGATGGCTAAAATAGTCATGGCATTCTCGTAAAGGCTAGGGCCAAGCCAAATAGAAAATGTTAGATGCATCCGATGAACCGAATACCAGTTATATTGGTTACCTGATAGAGTTGAATACCAGTTATATTGATTACTGGATAGAGCCAAATACCAATTATATTGGATACCAGATAGAGCCGAATACCAGATACCTCTAGTTACTAGGAAATTTGACGGTGTAGTGCCCGACACTTTCATTCCATTACAACGCCTTATTGGACTGATCATCCATTGGGAACAATGTATCCTCATGATACGGATGGCCTTCTTGCCTTAAATTTTTTAACTATATAAGTTTCTATTTTAGAGATTCACATTAAATCGATTTCAACTTTTATCGTTGTTCCTTCTAGTTACCTATTTCTTATCTCGTATTTCTGGTGTCATTATTTGTTCATTGGGCAATGTTGCTCAGCTGAGATCTATTTCGTTTTACCTCGCAGGTTCAGGATCTATCCTCGGGGCAAGATAAACGGTCGAGATGGCTTAGGATGCAAAAAAGACTAGTGGTTTAATCAGTGCTTTTGCTATGTAAAATATGTTAATTGTATGATTATTGGTGGATGTAATGTTATCTTTCAGAGTTCTGTTAGAGCTCTTAGGGGTGTTCGCGGTCCGGTTTGGGCGGTTTAAGCCCTCAGACCACAAACCAAACCGTAATGGCGGTTTGTGAAATTTTCAGACCGAGCGGTTTGAAACCAAGTGCCCAGACCGGTCAAACCAGACCACGAAAAGGCGGTCTGGTCTGACCGGTTTTGGCGGTTTGGGTCTTTAATGGGCTTTAAACATTAAAACCAAAAAACCTAGTGTCATATTTACTATTATAAATTTGAATAATAAATATTAATCACCCATCATAATCATCTCCCATGGAGATTTGTTTTCTACAATAAAAGTACTAAAAAATAAGTGT
>NC_037529.1:14863643-14867102 GCF_001531365.2 Cynara cardunculus var. scolymus | reverse complement strand
AAATAAATATGTAAAACATACCAAAAAACAAAGTCAAAATAGAATCCAAATCTTAGTGTTCATTGTTTAAAAAAAGTCAAAACACTAATATGTAAAGTGCAAACTGCAAACAAAGTCCACATCTTCAGTTCTTCAAAATCCATAAAGATTYWWTCTTTATCAAACAGGAATGAGTAATCTGTAGAAAAAAATGACATCATATAAATTAAAAGGATAAAAGATTGTATGAAATGTGTGAAAGAAGTAGGGAACCAATCGAAGCTTACGTTATAGCGATCCAACAAGTTTCTAATCATTATCAAGACTCCCAACTTCAGCCTTCAGATGGGGTTTCGATGGATTTATCTAAATGAAAACAACGTAATCTAAATTTGAAGTAATGTGACATTAATTTAAATTGATTAGCCGGTTCCATATTTTCGTAAACATCCATCTCTTCCAAAATAGAAGCCAAATCTAACGGCAAATTCGTGGATCTCAACCAATTTTGACAACAAATCAAAGTTTCAATCATTGAAGAACTTAATGAACTCCGAAAACAATCAAGAACTCTCCCTCCGGTGCTAAAAGCGGACTCCGAAGCCATTGTTGATACTTGGACAGCAAGAACATCTCGAGCCAATRCAGACAAAATAGGATACTTTGATGACGCCACTTTCCACCATTCTAAAATAYTGAAGTTSTTATTTTTCCTATCTTCATTGCGTTCACTTAAGTACCTTTCAAGTTCATTTTGCATGTTCAAAGAGTCATCTTCATCACATTCTTTGTCAAACTCAGATTCAAACATCCTGACTGAATCTTCATAATCGAAATCTACTATTGGCACATGATCTTGTGTTTGATTAACACTATCTGCTTGATGCTCTACTTTAAGCTCACTAGTATAATGAACTACTAGCCTTGAAAGACAACTTTTAATGGAATCCGTGATAATGGTAATTTCATCCTCACTATAAAGTTGTCTTAAGCAAAATGTAACGTATTTTAATTTGTATCTCGGGTCAAGTACAATAGCCACATAAAGAATCACACTTTGTTTGTTCGTGGTCCCCCAATAATTATCAAATTTCTTTTTCATCCTTAAAGCCATTTGTTTCAAGTTCTCTTTATCACTTGAACACCATTTGTTAATCAACCCATGAACTAACGACAACTCGTGAAAATAAACATTTGAAGTAACATGCTAAGAAGCACTGAACTTTAAAGTGGCATCATAAAAAACCTTCAAAAACTTACAAAACATGGCACATTGCTCCCAATCCTTAGACGTCGGTGGCCCAAGCGGCTTTTTTCCATTTCTATCATCTTCAATAAAGTACTGAATGAAGTAATCATCCTCTTCTTCTAATAACTTAAAAGCCTCCTCATATTTCAAAGCATGATCTAACATCAAATATGTGGAGTTCCACCTAGTAGGCACATCCAAACAAACAAGTGCTTTATCTTCTTTACACGTATTTTTTACACAACTTTTAAATCTTGCTAACCTAGAGGGGGAAAATCTAACATACCTAACTACATTACGAACAACAGCTATAGAATAGTCCATTTCTTTCAATCCATCACCCACAATTAAGTTTAATATGTGGGCTGAACACCTAACATGCAAGAATTCACCATCACAAACCGCACTCTTCCAAATTTGCAATMTTTTCTTGATATGTTGAACAACCCCATTGTTAGAAGAAGCATTATCGACAGTGATAGTGAACACCCTCTCGATACCCCATTTTTTTAAACACGTCTCAATAGCTTTTCCTATTATCTCTTCTTTGTGGTTGGACACCTGACAAAAGTTCAAGATCCTCTTTTGAATTTTCCAATCAGAATCTATGAAATGGGCTGTTAATACCATATATACAACATTCTGAATCGATGTCCAAGTATCCGTGATGAGAGAAACTCTTTGTGAATTTGAATGAAAAATGACCTCAATTTTTTCTTTTCATCATTATAGAGATTCATAATATCCCTACCTATTGTAATGTGCGACGGAAGTTCAAATTTAGGACATGCAACACTACAAAATGATTTGAACCCTTCTTGTTCAACAAATCTAAAAGGCAACTCGTCAATCACAATCATTTTTGCACAAGCTTCTCGACATGCTTTTTGACTAAACCCCACAGATACAAGACTACCACTTTCATTTACGTTGTTCTTTTGAAAAGACAAGAATCTTTGCTTCTTATCCTCTAATCTAAACGGATACTTTTTACATTGATGGTTAAGATGGTTCCAAAGGGTGCTAGTTCCATTTTTTTCTTATCACTTGCGTAATCTTTACCACAGTAATTACACACAGCCCTTGGGTCATTTTGGTTACTCTTATTTCTCGTAAAATGATCCCACACTTCAAAACATTGTCTACTTTTTTTCTCTCTTTGGTGTTAGGTGGCAAAGGAGGTTTAGAAGCACCAGTTGAGTCTATACTTTTGAGTTTGAGAGGGTATTTCCATCTAAAAGACATAAATACACACAAACAAAAAAAGTAGAAAATAAACATAAGTTACAATATGTTCAATACAGTTATATAGAAAATAGGACTTCATAGAGACATCACTAATACTCTGCTAAAGGCTTAAAATATAGATAAAATTTCTTAAAGGTTAAAGCAACAAAAAAGGCAATCGTTTAATATCTATAGTCATGTTAAAACAATCATTTAGAGACAGTCATACAAATCCAAGATGGATTAACAAATTTGTGTATCTATTTAAGTATTTAACAATCATAGTCTCATAGATAGAAATTTGGTAAAACATAGTCATGGATTAACATATTTGTGTATCTATTTAAGAGTCACAGATTTGTGTATCTATTTAACAGTCATAGATAGAAATTTGGTAAAACATAGTAATAGATAGTTAGATAATAGATACTATTTAACAATTAACAGGTTATTGTCTTAACTCTTAAGTCTTAAGTCTTAACAAAGAACTGTGTCTTAACAGTTAACAAATATGTACTAGAACAGTTAACAAATGCTAGATACAAATATGTTAAAGCATAGATACAAATAGAAATTTCTTAAAGTTAAAGCAACAACACATGACTTACAATTTACAAATATGTTCGTGAGGGATTTCGATTTCGACTTGGGTAGACGGCAAGTCGGCAACGGCAGCTAGACTAGGGTAGGGCAGACGACGACGCAGTGGTGAAGTGGCGGCAGACGCAGGCGCATCAACGACAAGTTTGTTCGTCGTTCGATTTCGATGAATTAGGCGACGTTGACGATTAGGAACGAACACCCCTACTGGATAGTGGATACCGTGGAATCGTGGTGTGGACGGTGGATTACTGGATGTCTGGATGTTTGGATTAGCCGATTAGGTTAGGAATTACCAAATTAGGGATTTAGATTTAGGGGATTTAGGAAATCTTTTGGATAAGGCTTTATGTTTGGGCTGAATAATTATAGCCCATAAGGTATAAATTAAAGTTGGGTATTTA
>NC_037529.1:14861503-14863418 GCF_001531365.2 Cynara cardunculus var. scolymus | reverse complement strand
TCCGGTTTGACTTGGTTCGGCCGGTTTGAGCGGTCCGACGGTTTTTTTTAACACCCTTAAGAGCTCTATAATTTTAGATGGTAGACTTTTGATCCGCTCTCGGTTGTAACATGCCTAGTCTTAGGTCTATTACGATGGTGGTGTTACAAATTATTGTATCAGAGTTATAGGTGGTAGTACAGTAGTTTGATCAGTGAAACTAGGTAGAATTTGGTGGGTAGTTGTAGAATTTAATTTATTTCTCTCATTTGAATATGAAATATTTTAACTTCATTATCGACATGGATTGGTTGTCTAATCATCGAGCAACCATCAAATGCGATACAAAGAGTCATTTTTGGAGATTTGAGACAACCCGATAGTGTTTATTAGGGAGTTAAACAAAAGCCCAGAACGAAAATCGTATCTTCTTATTCAACGAAATCTTTTGCATGTCAAGGATAACAAATCTTTGTTGTAGCACTACAAGACGTCAATGAGGTACTGCTCGGACTTAGATCCAGTCCTGTAGTGAATGAATTTACATACATGTTTCTAGATGAAATCTCTAGGCTCCGTCCCAATAGGGAAGTGAAGTACACTATTGGCTTAATTCTGAGAGCTGCTCCAGTATTGAAACAGTTGTATCAAATGGCTTCATAAAAAATGAAATTTTTAAAGAGGGAAATATAAGATTTTTTGAATAAGGGATACATACGTCCTAGTGTAACACCGTGGGGAACACCAAATTTTAAATGAAAAAGAAAGATGGATCAATGCGGTTATGTATCGACTATCACGAACTAAATAAGATAAATATACAATGCCCCGTATTGACAACTTATTTGATCAACTACAAAGAAAAAAAAGATTCTTTCTAAGACTAATCTCAGATCTGGATATCATCTGCTACGTATCCAAGAGCAAAATATTCCTAAAACAATTTTTAGAGTCCGACATAGTCATTTTGAATTCATTGTAATGACATTTGGGTTAACTGAAGTTCCTATCGTCTTCATGGACTTAATCAACTGAGTCTTTAAGGATTATTTAGATGAGTTCATTATAACTTTCGTCAATGATATTCTGATATGTTCTAAGTCTAAAGTTGATCATACGGAGCATCTTCCTATTGCATTGGGTATTCTTCGAGAGAAGCAACTATATGCTAAGTTCTCTAAATGTCAGTTTGGGTTAGATTAGGTCTCTTTTCTTGGACATATTGTTTTGGTTGACGACATTAAAGTTGACCTTGACAAAGTTGAGGTTATGCCCAATTGGCCGAAACCGACCAATATATCTGAAATTCGGAAGGTTTGGATGGATATTATTGACTCTTTATTGAAAACTTTCCTCATATCGCATTGCTTTTAACTAAATTCCTCTAAAAGGGAGTTAAATTTGAATAGGGTTCGGATCAGCAACAAAGTCTGAATTTTTGAAACAACGATTGATCACAACTCAAATATTATCTTTACCATTTGGGTCAAAAGGTTTTCAGATCTATAGTGATGCCTCCCGAATTGGCCTCTGATGTAATTTATGCAAAATGAAAAGGCATAGCATATGCATCGTGACAACTGAAGTCGTATGAGGGGAACTACCCTGCTCATGACTTGGAACTGTTTGTTGTCATTTTCGCACTTAAAATTTAGCACCATTATTTATATGGAAAATATTGTTGACATATTTACTGACCACGAGACTTAGAATTACATTTTTTCTCAGAAAGAGATAAATATGCGTCCGTGACGTTGGCTAGAAATTCTGAAGGAGTACGATGTCTAGATCCACTATCATCCAGGCAAATGAAATGTAGTCGCAAATGCATTAAGTAATAAAAATGTGGGGTTGTTTTCTTATTATACCATTCAGTCACACTTGATTTCCAATTTTGAAAACTCGGATAAGGATATATATATATATATATATATAT
>NC_037529.1:14855204-14861253 GCF_001531365.2 Cynara cardunculus var. scolymus | reverse complement strand
ACAACTTCATCAAAAAAAAGTATTATATGAAACAATTTCACAAGATTAAACAATTTCATGAAAAAATTTCATAAGATTAAACAATGAAATCGACAAATGAGAGTAGTTTTTACGGTTTTTACAAATTGGAGTGGTTTTCATTTGATCGCTCCTCTATATATATATATATATATCCAAATTCTAATAGTTTGATTTTGGACAGCCTTTCGATTGAGTCAAATTTGATTTCACGAATTAATACAACCCATCGAAATGATGGTGGTATTTGGTCTCTTGTACAGAAAATTGAAAATGATCCGAATTCTGAATTTTGAGTTGATGATCAAGGTATAGTTTGGTTCCGGGATCGTTTGTGTGTACCCAATGATCCTAAACTCAAAGAAGTTGTATTGAATAAAACTCACAATACTCCTTCTCAATTCATCCAGGTTCCACCAAAATGTATCGTGATTTGAAACAATAATTTGGTGGGACAAAAATGAAAAGAAATATTGTCGAATGTGTTGCAAAGTATTTGACCTGTCAGAAGGTCAAAATTTAACATCAAAGAGTCAGTGGTATTTTACAACCTTTAAAGATAGATGTCTGGAAATGAGAGCACATCTCTATGGAATTTGTTACAAAACTACCAAAGACACAGAAAAATCATGACGCAATTTGGATAGTTGTGGACCGTTTAACTAAGTATGTACATTTCTTAGATATTCGGGAAAGTTTTTCGGTCAGCCAATTATCTGAATTATTTCAGAAAGAGATTATCAAACTTCATGGCGATCCTATCTCAATTACATGTGATAGAGATTTGTCGTTTAGCTTATAGTTTTGGAAGGGTCTTTATCGGGCTTAGATATACGACTTAATATGAGTTCAACTTTCCATCCTTAAGTGGACTGAAATATTGAACGGACAATGCAGATCCTTGAAAATATGCCCGTACTTGTGTTCTCGAGTAGTCCGACAGTTGGAACGAATATCTATATATGGTCGAGTTTTCGTACCATAACAACTATTGGTCCAATATTTACATGGCTTCATACTAGACTCTTTATGGTCATAAATTTCAAACACCTACATGCTAAAATGAAGTAGGCGAACAGGCATTTGAAAGGCCCGAATTGGTTCAAATCACAGCTGAAAAGTTGAAGTCGTCCATCAGAAAATGAAAGAGGACGGCAAAAAAGTTATGTGGACCGATACCATAGGAAATTCAGTCAGGTGACCATGTTTTCCTTAAAGTTTCTCTATCAAGGGGTACACGCTGTTTTGGGGTTAAAGGAAAGCTTAGGCTATGTTATATTGGAACCCCATGAAATTCTGGAGCGACTTGGCGAGGTAAAGTATCGTCTCACGTTAACTGCCTAGTTAGCTCATGTTCATAATGTTTTTCATGTATCGGCACTATGTGGTTACTAATATCATCTGTTGCATGTCAGTGATTATTCGTTTGACAAGATTGAGCTGAATTTATCTTAAGTCGAGAAGCCAGAAATTGTTACCGGACAGAAAGAAAGAAAAATACATCACTTATTATTTCCATTCGTTAAAGTCTTGTGGCGGAATCATTCTGAAAGTGAAGCGACATGGGAGATGGAAGAATCGATGAAAAAGCAATACACACGACTTTTAGAAGGTACATAAATTCATGACTCTTACTCTATTCCAGGGAGGAAATCTTTTTTTGGGGGGGGGGGGGGGTTATAATACCCCGTGTTCAATGAACATCATGGAGGCGTCTCAACTCTAGGTTAAAATGGATATCTATAACTTACCTTCGACCATTAGGAGCTCCATAATCACTAACAACTTTAACTCTCTTTGATCTCCCCTTGAGGAGTTCTAAAATCAAGCCCATAGCCTCCAAAATCGCCTAAATCAGATAAGAAATGAAGATGTATGACCAAATAAAGAAAAATCCCGAAATTCAGCTTTTATGCAGGTTTGGGCCTTTATGCGACCTTGCTTGCAACCTAAGTTGCGGCCCAGGTCGCCCGAAAATTTTTGGGCACAAAATAGAAGGTGTTACGACTTTGGTTGCATTCCATGCCGTCGTGCCACACCGTGTCATGTTGCATGTTAGTCGTTCCCCGATCGTTTCCTCAATGTTCTCCGTCCCTTTTTGTAAATTTATATTTTAACAGAAACAACGAAGATACGGGTTTTACATCAAGTAAGTTGGAGGTTTTGTTGGTTAAAGATGATTCAAATGTGCTTTGGGAAGATGGTGATAATTGAATGGGTTTTGTATACATTGCATATTTATTTGAGAATGCATGTTTTGAGTGTGTTGATAATTCAAATTGGAGTCATGTAAGTTGAAATTGTAATAGATCCATAGGCCTATGAGTTGGTCGTATTTGGCATGCGTGGATTCTTGGCGTTGTTTTTTAAATGTTGATCCCTTTTGGTATATGTGTGCTAAATAGTATGGTATTCATGGCATCAGGCATTTTATACACATGGTGTTGTGTATATGAGAAGTGAAAACCTATGAAGTTACTTAGCATGTTCAAGTTATACATTATGAGTTTTATATACTTGTTGATACTAACACAATGATGAAACAATTGAGGATGTCGGAAGGCAAACATAGTGAGATAATGGCAATAAGAAACTCTATAGAGTAGATAATAATATTATTGAGTCTTGAGGTGCTATTCGGAGTAGGCACTAAGACCCAATGAGCCTTGAGGTGCTATCCAGAGGGATATGAACTAAGGACATGAGCCTTGAGGTGAAATACAGATGAGTAGTCACTAAGGTCAATTGAACCTTGAGGTTCTATTTGATAATGTTGATTTATGACCTACTTTTTATTTTTCCATAGTCGATGGAAATGAGTATCCCCCATCACGAAAAATGTTGTTTTGGATATTGAGTTTATCTATGTTTTTGGTGTTAATTTTCTATGAAACGTTTTCCATGAGTTGTCATTTTGGATATCGAGTCTTGTCCATATTTTGGTGTTTTGAATAATGGAGTTTTATCCATGTTTTGGTATATGAATATTTTGAGGTATTCACGTTTTGAGTGGGTATTGGTCTTGGTTTCATATTCAAGTAGACATTTGTATATGGAGTTTTCATCATGGAAATGGTGAGTTTTGAGAAAGATGTTACGTTACGATAAATACATTTCATTTGGGAAATTATGATTTCATACCATTTTTTCGGTCTTACCACTTCATTTATTTAGGATGAAAACCACCTGAGTTCACTAGGCTTTAAGCATAACACTTTTTTTCTCGACATGTGCATTAGATCTTGGTAGGGGAAGTATTAGCATCACTTGAGATGAGTCGAGTGATTGTAGAGGCATGAGAAGGACTTAGCTTTTTGGCATGCCTTGAGTACCTTGGAGATAGTAACTTGTATGTAGGTTTTAGTCTTAGTTCTTCTTAACCTATATATTGTGTAAGATTCTGTTTCAAAACTTCTTGGTGATAACCACTATAAATGAAGTAGATGTATTCGATGTTGTCCCTTGGGGAGAAAATTGCTCTATTTGTGGTGTCTATCAAAAGTTTTAAATTAGTAGCTCTTTTCCTGAATTGAAGTTTTACAAGTTGGTATCATTTTATAAGTTTAAAAATTAGGTATTGATATGAGATGCCTAGACTTAAACTGCAGATTTTAAGTGAAGAAAAGTAAGGATGTTTTGGTGTTAATAGAATCACTAGCATTGAGAATCACGACAATATTATCGATGATTCTCGTGTAAGGTATATTTACAATCACACCTGGCCAATGTGGTTACAAGTTTACATTTACATGAGTGTGCTTGAATTGCTTTGTTCTGGTGATCAATAGGGGTAGCGAGTGGTTAAGTTGGGTGTTGGCGTAATTGATGGTTTGTAGTATTGTCATTGCGTGTGACAAGTAAGCATGACGATTATCTCAAGCCGGCCAATAGGTTAAGGGAGTTGGTCATGTTTGAACCATAAGCTTGTTGAATCATGGATAAATCATTGGAGCATGTTTAAACTATGTACGCTTGAAGATTTATTATAAAGAACATAGTAAACGAAGTACATAAGAAATATTTTACAACTTACTTGTAAAATATCTACTACTGCTTAACCAAGAACTAGAAGAATCCTATTGCTAACTATTAACAAACTAATGAGAATATAGAACAATGAGAGAGAATATGACTGATTGTTAAATGGTAAAAGTGAAAGTGAGCTCCAAATGAGCCGTATTGCTCATTTATATATCTTCCAAAGATTGACATAATTTCCCCTTCAAGTTTCAAAGATGTGCTCCGCTACCCTCATACTAAGTGAGGCACAGTCCTCCTCTTTTGTCAACCAGCTATACTTTTAGAACTTGACACAATCTACCCTATTTTGTTAACAAGGTAACAAACAAGGACAGAAAGTCAAGTTAGATAAAGTCAAGATTGCAATTTATATGAGTTTTTTAACACCTTCCCTCAATCTTAACTTTTAAATAAGTCAATCATTTTCAGCTTAGAACACAAGTAATTGTGATGTGTAATATTTAGGGCTTTGGTTAAAATATCTGTTGTTTGTTCAAGAGAAGAAATTTTCACAATTTTTAAAACACCTCCGCAAATTTTTTCACGAATAAAGTGAACATCAATCTCAATGTGTTTAGTTCGCTGGTGAAAAACAGGATTATTTGCTATTGGATAGCAGATTTATTATCGCAAAATAAACTAACAGGAAGAAGATTATTTATATTCAGATCAGATAAAATCTTAAGCACCTAAACAACTTCACAAGACACAGTAGCCATAGCCCTGTACTCAGACTCGGCGGAAGAACGTGAAACAGTGTTTTGTTTCTTACTTTTCCATGAAATTAAATAATTTCCAAGAAACAAACAATAACCAGTAACAGACCGACGAGAGGATAAGCACTTACCCTAATCAGCATCTACATAAGCAGTAAGATTAAAAATTTTTGACCTTGTAAAGCTGATTCCTTTTCCAGGTGACAATTTTAGATATCTGAGAATTCTGAGTGCTAAATTTAAATGAGACTGTCTGGGAGCATGCATGAACTGACTTAAACAGTGAACATCAAACGCAATATCAGGCCTAGTGGCTAAAAGATAAATCAATCTGCCTATTAACCTTTGATACCTAGTACAGTCAGTCAAAAGAGAATCTTTAGAATTATTTGAATCTGAAATGACTAAGTTTACATTCATAGGTGTAGATGAAGGTTTACACCCTAAGTATCCAAAATCATTTAATAATTCCAAGCAATATTTTCTTTGGGACATACAAACACCATTGATACATTCAAGGATTTCTATTCCTAAAAAGTATTTCAATTTTCCCAAGTATTAGATTAAAATTTTTGTTTTTAAGTACTCTTTGAAACTATTTATTTCTTTTGAACTATTTTCTGTTATTACGATATCATCTACATAAACAAGAAGCACAAGGAAAATAGAGTCAACACATTTTGTAAACAATGAATAATCACTTATACTTTGCACAAAACCATTTTTATTTAAACAAGTAGAAAGTTTGGCATACCATTGACGAGGATCTTGTTTTAAACCATTACAATGATTTAACCAATTTACAAACACGGGTATCCTTAGAACTATAATACCCTTCAGGAAGGGTCATATAGACATCTTCAACAAGATCACCATATAGAAAAGCATTATTTACATCAAGTTGATACAAAGGCCAGCTAAATTGAACAGCTAGGGCTAAAATACACCTAACAGTAACCATTTTAACCACGTAGGAGAAGGTCTCCTCATAGTCAAGACCCTCCCTTTGACTATAACCCTTAACTACTAATCGAGCCTTATATCTCTTTATTTCTCCGATAGATTTATATTTAATATTATAAACCCACTTGCAACCAGTGGCGGACGCAGGAAAATATGTTGTAGGGGCACGATATAAAATAAAATAATAATTAACTTCAATTTCATACAAAAATGATAACAAGTTACCTCTTACAACTGTGCCCTATGACTCTTCATCTTTTGAAATTGCGTAATTACATCATCATTTGAAACTGCGAGAAGTGCTTCTTTTTCTATAGTACATATCATTGCAG
>NC_037529.1:14852974-14853724 GCF_001531365.2 Cynara cardunculus var. scolymus | reverse complement strand
CTACATCCTCATTGCAATCACCAATTAAGGCTAATGTTTCCAAGAACATGCCTTTAGAGATAGACATTTCAGATTCATCGTGACCACGAAAGGGCAATGCATTCTTCAACAAGAACCTACAGGCCTTAATTGAAGCATCTAATCGTATTCGGTGCTCATTCTTCTCCTTCTCAGTTTGCTTATAAAAGGCAATAACAATAGATCGATCTTGGCTCATTAGATCCACACTTTTCTTAAGTGCTCTATTGTGAAAACTATTGATGTCGCCAACATGAAGACCAAGTCTTTCCATTTTATTCCAACTATTAAAACCATTTGTCACGAAAGCATCACTCCCACATTGTCCTGCGTAATTATCTCTAAACAAATAATAACACAAACAAAAGGCTCTATCCGTTTTTACACTATACTCCAACCAATTAGCATATTGATCAAACCAAGTCCGACAAATTTTTTTGGAAATGCATGACCCCGTGGTTGACAAGGTCCTCTAAGCAAATATTTCTCCTTATTTCATCCATTTGATTAGGATGATATTCCGAAATCTTTTTCCTATCGGCCAGATCCCAAGGAAGATCTTTCAAATCAATTTCGCAAGACATCGAAGGAGCAGAGCTCGATTCAGGTGTTGATGCTTTCCTTTTAAAAATCTTTCCATTTGATTTGCCTAATTGCCTACAAAATTACCCACAAAATTAACCAACAAAATTAACCTAAAATACCTAACCTAAAGCATTTACCAATTACCAA
>NC_037529.1:14839614-14852824 GCF_001531365.2 Cynara cardunculus var. scolymus | reverse complement strand
CACAAAATTAACCAACAAAATTAACCTAAAATAAATACCTAACCTAAAGCATTTACCAATTACCAATTACCACAAAATTAACCTAAAATACTACTATATATATGAAGTTGGAAATTAGAAATTTAGAATCTTTACCCAAGAGCCAAGAGGCAAAGTCGGTCTCGGTCAGTCGGCTAGGCTAGGGTTCCTTTCCTCCGACTCCGGCTCAGGCGCAGCGATGAAGATTGAAGATTGAAACATAGACGACAGGCGCTGAGGCGCAGGCGCAGGCGATGAAGATTGAAGAAGAACTCGCAGGCGCAGGCGATGAAGATTGAAGAAGAAGTCTAGAAGAGAAGAAGTGAGAGTGAGGTCTGGAAGACTGGAACTCTGGTTTAGTTGGTCGCATAGCAATTAGCAGGTAGCACCGTGCACCGCAGAGGGGCCTCTTGCCTCATATGGTTGGGGGCCCAAATACATTTAATTAAAAAATACATGTAATTTTTTTTTGGGCTTTCATGTGTAATATTTATTGGGGGCCTAGGACCCCTACCCTCTCAAGCTACATCCGCCACTGCTTGCAACCTATTGCTTTTCTATTATTAGGTAATTCCATGATAAATCAGGTACCATTCCTATGTAAAGCCTCCATCTCGTAATTTATGGCATTTACCCATTTTTGATCATTAGAAGCATCTTTAAAGGACTTGGCTCAACAGATTTATTTAAATTTGAGACAAAACAGAAATTTTCGGCAGACAGACAAGAGTAATTAACAACTTTTTCTATTCCATATTTGACTTTACCCTCTATGATAAAATCATCAAATTTCCGAGGAAAACTACTAGTTCTAGCAGAACGTCTAACAGTTTGAGTTTGGGAGGAATCACCCTCAGAGATATGACCTAAAGAATCATCATTTGTATTTTCGCTAATCCCTCCAATTGTATGAACAGCATCACGAGAGTGTCTGGCAACCATGCTAGGACTGCCAACTGGTAACTCTTCTGTCAAGATCATTTTCTAGAGAAGAATCTTGACTGTATTGAATTTCAGAGCTGCCTAGAGATTGCATATTGTCAGTCCTAGATAGGCTACCTAGATCACTACGGTTACTTGTTCTAGATTCAGACAAATGATTAATATCATCATGAGTAGGTCCGCTATTCTCATCATTGGGCCCCAGAACATCAAAATTATTAGAAGAACTAGACAAAGTATCAAAGAAATTAAGGCTGTTAACACCTTCAGTATTTAACAAATCAGTATCATCATTACTCATCTTGAAAGGAAAAATACTTTCATAAAACTTGACGTCTCTGGAAAAAAACAGTTTCTTAGTGTCAAGATTATAAAGTCTATAACCTTTTTTAGAATTTGCATACCCCAACATAACACACTTTTCAGATTTTGGAGAAAACTGATGTTAGGAATTAAAGCAAAACAGAGACACCCAAAATTTCTCAGATGAGTAAGAACTGGGGGAAAACCATAAACCAGATCATATGGACTCTTACCATTTAGGACAGAAGTGTGGGTTCTATTTATTAGATACGTGGCAGTTAAGACACACTCATTCCACATGTTAAGCGGGATCCCAGCCTGAAACATGAGAGCCCTAGCCACATTAAGCAAGTGTCTATATTTTCGTTCAACAACCCCATTCTGCTGAGGTGTATAAACACACAAAGTTTGATGCAAAATTCCTTTGGACTAAAAAAAATTCAGTTAATCTTTGGTTAACAAATTCAATGACATTATCAGTCTTACAGATTTTAACAGATTTGCCAAACTGAGTTTTCAAAAAATTATAGAAACTTTTGAATGCTTGAAGATTTATTATAAAGAACATAGTAAACGAAGTACATAAGAAATAGAATACAACTTACTTGTAAAATATCTACTATTGCTTAACCAAGAACTAGAAGAATCCTATTGCTAACTGTTAACAAACTAATGAGAATATAGAAAAATGAGAGAGAATATGACTGATTGTTGATTGGTAAAAGTGAAAGTGAGCTCCAAATGAGCCGTATTGCTCATTTATATATCTTCCAAAGATTGACAGAATTTCCCCTTCAAGTTTCAAAGATGTGCTCCGCTACCCTCATACTATCTTCAAAAGTGAGGCGTAGTCCTCCTCTTTTGTCAAACCAGCTATACTTTTAGAACTTGACACAATCTACCCTATTATGTTAACAAGGTAACAAACAAGGACATAAAGTCAAGTTAGATAAAGTTAAGATTGCAATTTATATGAGTATTTTAACAGAGCAGTTGTAAACCTTGCTAAGCCAACGTTTATATAGCGATGATAGAGATCTAGGAGGAATTTATGGAGGAGTAAAAAGCCCCCTTGACATCTATTCATCTGCAAATAATTCTCGATGTGAAAACACAGAGACAAAGGGTTGAGCAATCTTTTACTCTATCAAAGCGGCGGATTAGTAAATCCATTTTTTTATTCCCGTGGAAGTCCACATTTTGGCCTAATCTTCTTCCATAATGGTACGGCACAATAGTATTAATGAGATAGATACACAAATCACTTTAAATAGAAGAAGTCGAGCATTTATAGCACAAACCTTTACTCTAAAGCTGCATTATAATGTGGCATAGTTTGGAGCTTATCTTATGTGTTTAAACATCCAGAGATGGACAAAGGACCAATTAGCTCCATGAACGTGTCATTCCATGCTATAATAAATTATACCTGGATTATATGTTGCATGATTTGGTAAGTAATTTGTTGCATGTAGAAGTGGGGGTCAATATTTTAAAAGGGCATGAAAGTCACTATAGTCTATATTACATGAGTTTCATACAAAGTTCTGTTAAAAATTTATTCATGCCATTTTGGCCCATTATGGAGGAAAATATGAAAACAAATTGTTGAATATTTTTTGTTTTTGGATTTGGAAAAATGTGTTGTTGCACATTGGCTTGTGCGTGTACCATAAGACTATAATAGTTCGTCCAGAGTAATTTTGGCAAGTATTCTTGTGCGGTCGATCTTGTTTGGGTCGAAGATAGGTGTTTACCGTTAGATCACTTGTGAATGGCATCGGCAAGTTGTTATGCATGACTATCCGATGCGGAGTGACGTGTCATTTATGCATGTATGTGTTATGAATTTTCCACGTGTGTCAAGTTTTCAAATCTAAAATTTTATTATGTCGTGGAGTCGACATGCTAGAAACTTTAAGAAACAAATCATAGAGTAAAGTATAATGAACCAAGAGAAGATAAAAAAATACATGGTTGGTGAAAATCACCAAAATAGATGACATGGTCTATACCTGTTATTGACAATGTGAATGAAATAAAAATCCTCTTATGACTACGGAGGTTCAAATCCGATGATTCCAGACTATCTGCAAGGCAGATGGTCGTCCTGGATTAATCAGCTCTCAATAACGAGATGGATATCCTCTTTAATAAAAAAAATGTGAATGAAATAGATGACATGGTCTATACCTGTTATTGACCTTCGGTTCGCTGGTTATTCCCTTTGAAAGGGATCGTCGTTTGCAGTATCGGAAGTTAACCGGAGGCGGCAGAAAGTCAACCCACCGGAATAAACAATTACCAACAAAGAAAACTTAAAAAAATGGCTTCGCTTTCTCTTTCACCTAACCCTGATTGCCGAATCAATGCTACCATTTTCTCCCCTCGGATGCAGTTGCCCCGTCGTGTTGTTGTCGTTTCAGGTGTTTCTGGCATCCATTTGCCCGCAAAAAGTTCCTTATCAGCGTCACTGGAGAAGAATCGGAAAAACAAAGTAGCCGTCGTCCGGATGTCATCAATGTCTCCTGCTTTGCACTCATATGATGTCGTTGTAGTTGGCGCTGGAATAATTGGATTGAGTATCGCCCGACAGCTTCTAATTGGATCGGAGTTGTCTGTCGCCGTGGTTGACGCTGCCGTCCCTTGTTCCGGTGCTACTGGTGCAGGTGCATCAACTCCTCCATGATTTATGGAATCAAATCATATATTTTTAAGCGTTTTTGATTTTATACATTTGTTTTTCTGCTTTCTGATATTGTTGGTCGTCAATAAATACGGATCTATTAGTAGAATTTGGTTCAATTATTACAGTCAAGAGTACTTATTACAGTCAAGAGCACTTATTACAGTAAAGAGTCAACTCACTGAGCTTGGAATGAGCTGCTTGTTTTTAGAATTTTCATAGAAATAAAACATTTAAGAATCTGCAGTTTCAATTTTCATTATCAAATGAATATGATAACCCTAAACATCCACCGCACCGATTCACACAAACTGGAAATTTAATTGCTTCAATTGTTGTAGCTTTTGTGGAAGACTAGCTGAATGATTCCCAAAGTTTCTATAAAAGTTTTATGCTACTTTTTCCAATTTCCAATTCCATGGTAACTTTGCTTCATTATTTAATGTCATTTCCTTTATTACGATTTCACATGATCACACTGTTTTTGAATTTTTTTTATTTAAATAACCAGTAATGACGATAATGCGGTGATGGAGTTGGGATGTTAAGCATTTCGAATACTGTGGTTGGGAAACTTATAGAAAGAATGATATGAATTTAAGTGCATGTTGGAATAACAATGTCTTAGCCACAGAGTTTCTTCCTAACACGTAATTCACTGTAGGATCTCATCATCCTTCTGTGTGTCATTTGCATTGGTTTTAGGACAGGGCTATATATGGATGGTACATAAGGTTCCAGGAAGTGAGAAATGGGAGTTAGCAATGAGAAGCCGTGAACTGTGGGAGAAGTTTGCAGAGGATATTAAGCATCAGGGAATGGATCCTCAAGAGGTTCTTGGCTGGAGGAAGACAGGTATAAAATACATATTAAGTTCATGCTGCAAATAAATTCTTTTTTATTTTTCTTCTATCTTTCTATTCCTTTCACTTTCACTTTCATATCAATTTTGTTTTTCTGTTTGTTCCTTTTCCTTAGTTTTGAATACATAAATACATGTATATTTGCATCCAAATATATGTTTATCAGCCAGAATTCTATTTCTAGTGAAAGTGAACTATTCTTATCTGGAAGCTAGTGTTTCGTTGAGCCGAAGGAAATCAACTTTACTGCTTTGATTAATGACATGATATCATCTTGCCTGAACACTTGATTTAGTATATCAGTTGATATCTGAATGCAGCCAACTGATCGACTTAACCACATTCCTTCATCCTAGAATGCATTATAATCTACTGTAGTTTCCAGATAAAAATTTCAACATTTCCCACCTGTTGCTGCTGTTTATTAGCTTTCAGCATGAATCGTCATTCCTTCCTTGGTCTTTACCAGTACATCTTTGACCACAAATACAGTGTAAGAGGGCATGAGGCCCCATATAAGATATACTTGATGTCTGAACCTGAATCTTACAAACATTTCTTATTTATTACCTTCATGACCTGTTTGTTTGACACCATAAAAGTCCTGCAAGTTCACATCATGTAGATAACCTTAAGCTGAGGCTGAGGGGTCAACTGATATGAATTGTTACTATTTTATGTAATAAGAGGTTCCAGATAGAGAAATGATAGCATCGTGAATGCATAATATGTATTATGTGCTGATCAGGTGTGATTTATGAAGTTTCAGATGAAAAACATTTTCTCTTAACGAGTGTAAGAGGAAATTCTGAGACTTGGATTGATCATGTCTCTGATCACCAGAAGTTAAATTAGTATAACAAAAAGATTAACCAAACTGCCCATCAATACTGTAAGAATTTAGAAGTTGGAGAAATAAAATCCTTTTTCTACTCCTTTTATTACAAGAAAATTGTGTCATTTTCTTTGATGGGAACTTTTCTAGCTACAATTACTTTCGTGCTCATTGTTGATATAACTGGGAAATAAATTCATTAAGATCTACGACCTCCCCTATTTTTTTCATTATTGAAGGCATTTGACCACTTGTGAGTTGAACAATGCAATTTTCACGGAACAGAATGACAACTTGCTTTTCTCTTACATGGCAATATGTGCGTCTTTCATTAAGAATTATATGACCTCAGATCTGACAGAAGCTTACATCGATTATTTGATGTCAGATTGAGTTTAATGGAAATGCTAAAATATGTTTATTGCGAAGTGTTTGGAGGAAAAATCTTGATTAATTTAGTTACTTATGTTCCCTCTTATATTCCACTCATTCTAATTTTTGCCAAGGAAATACAGGTTAAGGTCACTAATATAAAGAGACTGGTATTCATATAAACAGGAAGCTTGTTGGTTGGTAAAACCTCGCAGGATATGGCAGCACTGAAAGGGAAGGTAGATCAGCTATCTAAAGCTGGGCTCAAGGCAGAGCTCTTATCTAGCATTGATTTGATGGAAGTAGAACCTGCACTTGTGATTGGAGAAGAAGGTTGTGCAGCCTTTCTACCAGATGATTACCAACTGGATGCTCGCCGTTCAGTTGCATATATTGAAAAGGTACTCAAAACTTCGTTATGTCAAACTGTCAATATCGCTTCACATACTCACTTACATGAAGTTAAACATTGCTCAACAAATGCTTAGTGCAGTTCAATTACTAAAATATCACTGAGAATGTGCTGCAGGAGAACAGGAAGTATGCAATTGAAGGAAGATATGGGGAGTATTATAATCAGCCGGTGACTGGTTGGTTAAGGTAACATGGTAAATGTTTTGCTGATGTTAAGTTGAGGAACTTGTATCTATAAAAGGGTAAAGGCTTTCTTGTTGCATTTGACAACTCTTTTTTAGGTCTGGTGATGGGAAGATTGAAGCTGTTCAGACTTCGAAAAATTTGTTGTATAGCAAGAAGGCCATAATAATTGCCACTGGATGCTGGACAGGGTCTTTGATGCAAGACCTAACTAGGGATTTGGATATTGAATTGCATGTCCCTGTAAAGCCTCGAAAGGTTAGAATGAAACTCAGATTTTCACAGAACTGCAGCTATGAATTTTCCATCTGTACAGCAAATTTCACTATAAGATCTTTTATTATATTTGTGGGGTCTGATAGAAAAATATGTCTATATCTTGTAGAATGAACTCTGCCTTGGAAATTGGAAAAGAAATGTTCTTTAAAGTCGAAGGATACATTTAATGGATTTTCTTCTTCATTACCAACAGGGTCACCTCCTAGTAATAGAGAATTTCAATTCCTTCAAAATGAATCATGGTCTAATGGAGGTAGGCTACATTGGTCATCAAGATGCAACTTTGCAACCCAGTAATCTAGATTCTGGAGTTGATCATCATTCTGAAACTTCATCTATTTCAATGACTGCCACAATGGATTCACTGGGAAATCTTGTACTCGGTAAGTCTTTGTTCCCTCTTCATCTTTCAGTAGCCAGCTTCAATCAATTTCTGATATCATTTTTTGTTCTATGAATTTATTAATCATTCAGCTTTCAATTTTAAGTTTAGATTAGAGGATGGATTGAGAATCAATTGAAGAATGTAAAGATGATGAACACAATTTGGGGAAAAGCCAGCCATTTTCTTGTATTGTTCAGCTTGTATTGATTTTAAGATAATGACAAAACTAATCCCTAGACTATGCATAAATACACACACACACACACACACACACACACATATATATATATACATATATAATCTAACAAGATTTATTTGTAGCAGGAAGTAGCCGGCAGTTTGTTGGGTTCAGCACAGAAATAGACAAGCACATCATTAATCGGATATGGGAGCGCGCACGGGAGTTCTTTCCTTCTTTAAGGGAATTGTCACTAACAGAATTGGAGAAAAGCAGAGAAGTCAGAGTTGGACTGAGACCCTTCAGTAAGATGCACTGTGATTTGGCTGAAGATTAAAGTTATTGGACCTGCACGGCAACCATAAGGTTGTAATATTATGAATTGATTTACTAGTCTGATATATTATGCTGGTTTCAGTGCCTGATGGAAAGCCTATGATTGGACCTGTTCCTGGATTGTCAAATGTATTCCTTGCTGCAGGCCATGAGGGAGAAGGATTGACTTTGGTATGTTTTCAGTACTCTCAAGGACTCGCTGTTAGTTAGTACAATATATCTTGAAAGGTTAAAAAACTCTCATCAACTTTTCTCATTTCTACAAGTTGATTTTAGTAGATTGCGTTATTTGGCTTTGTATTTTTTTGAAACATAAAGAAAGGGGTTGATTTTCCCAAACTTCCCACATAAAGAAAGGAGTGATCAACTTGTTTTTTTTTTTTTTTTTTTTTTTTGCAAATAAACCATATTCTTGTAAAAATGAAAAGTAACACTATGTTTTACAAGAGTGAAAATTTTTGACAGAAATGCCAAGTATAATAATTCCTTTTACATTTATATTATCATAAGTTGTCTAGAACTGCTCATTCTCATAATGCTCATTTGAGAAGTTAATCAATGAAAAACAAATGGATTTTGTTGTACAAATTACTATTTCTTTGAGATCTGCTCATTTGAAAATTTCTACAGATTCACGTAAATCATTTTGCACTAGTTCTTTTTGCTAACAAAAATAGTGAAATGTATACTATGTAATATCTTTCCGGTCTTCAACAGGCCCTTGGAACTGCTGAAATGGTTGCTGATATGGTTTTGTGCAATCCCAGCAAAGTTGACAAGGCACCCTACGCACTACACGGTCATTGTTCTTGATAGCAGGTGAAACTGGAGATCTCTTGACCTGAAGTTGTTATCCAATATTCATCATACTTGAAGCCATCTTATGATAGAGGGTGGTTGGGGGAAGGATTGGTACCTTTTGATAGAAATAAGTAGTTTCAAAGTACTTTTTAGTTATGTAGGCTCTTGGCTTTCTGTTTTAGTTCTGTCTTCAAAAGAATTTATATTTTTTCCAAAATCCATGGCTTATAGTTGTGCTTTCCATATATTTTACTAAACGTTTGTTGCAAGTCAGTGGTCTTCTTGGAAACAACCTCTCTATCTTTTGGGACAGAGATAACGTCTGTGCACATCTACCCCCAGAACCTACCTCCGTTGGGATATATAGAGTTTGTTTGGTTTGTTTTTTTTTCCTTTGCCCTCCATCAGTTCCTGTTCTTTTTATCTTTTTCGGTGTTTTGAATTTCTTCAGTTTCTCATTATGCGCATGATAGGTATACATGCAGCGGAAGTCTTTATCTTTTATTATAGCCCATTTTAATGAAGCAAATTCATATCATATTTTGTCTTTGTAACAGCTAAACTGCGGTCGCAAACTTTGAATTGTGCTGACAAGAAGACCCGATCTTCCTTATGGTTCACAGAAATAAAGTAAGCTACTGCAGCCTCCAGGTATGTTCTAAGTGACATAGATCACCTGCAGAAATGTGAACCCTTAGAATACCATAACGACACTCTGATTATGGCTGTCATGAGATATCTCATTGTTCGTGTGTGATTGCTTCTTCTGAATTTTCATGGGAATTTCAGTTGTACATGTCAACTTGTGTTAGGATAGTTTGATGATTGGAAGCTATATCTTGTAAAATAGTTCCGAAAGCTAATTAAAAATCGAGCCGCTTGTTCCATATTTTTTTGCGCTTTCCTGCTCTTGAAGCTTTCATCTGCTATGTTAAAATTACGCATTTTCCTTAATCTTATAAACTGGTCTCGCCTTCATAACATAGCAAACTTCTAGGGTTTAAACAAACGATCTTCTAGCGTTGTTATTTGAAAGAACTTTGTAATGTCTCTCAACCATATGCAGTAGATTGATGAGTTTGTTCTAAAGGTTATATTCGAGTTTATACCCGTTCATTAGTATGATTGTTGATATATAAAAGATGGAAAGGATGTTATGAATCATGTTATCTTCTATGATTTTCTTGCCACAAAGATTGAGACGTACAAGACACGACATTTCTTTGTTGAAATCAGTCACCTTCTTGTAATTGTGTAAGTGAGTTTCATTCCAGTATATGATTAGTTTGGGAAGTACTTGGTAATTAATATTCTCGATTTTTCTTTTTGGGACGTTCTACGATTCTTGGGGGGTTTTAATTGACGGTCCCTGTGAAAGTTGTGACTGATGTATCATCTAAAAAGTTTGAAGGTATTTATTTGTACATTAAAAGTTGATTTTTAGGGTCAATAGAGTGTGATGGTTTTTACATATTTGATTGTGTTTTTCCAAACCTATCTTATGGTGGTATTCAAGTCCTTCCGAGTCCAAGATGTCGTAAATAATATACAATTAATGATTTTCTAAAACAATGAATTATGGATCATAATCATGCATGAAATTTCATCATCATAACAATGTTGGATTTTTATATGTTTACACTTTCATGATAATACTTCATCAATATTTCAATTTTCGGAAACAAACCACTCAATCTATTGGATCTCTTGGTAGCAGGGAATCACATGGATTACTTAACTCCTACAAACCTTAACACTATTTGTATTCATTTGACAAAATCCTTTTGATATCTTGCTATTTATTTGGTCCAAAAATCTGATTATAACATTAATAGTTATAAAGTTTTTGGCATGTGACAAAAAATTTGAGTTCATAATTTAACCCCTTAAAAGAATTTTAGGAGCTTTAGAGAAAATGTCAAAAGATATGAGAATTGAAAATGTAATTTTCAAAATTTAATTATGAGATTATAAATTAAGATAAAACATTTAAATACTATGGGGGTGTTTGGTTCGCATATTTTGAAGGAATATGATGGAATTGGAATGTTGAATTCCATTGATCAAATTTCATTACTTTGTTTGATTCATTCTTTTTCAAGAAAGGAATCTTCCAAATCTTAGAAATTTCACAAATAAATGAATTTTAACATTCATTGACAACTACATGATATTTCGATGACATGATATTCTTTATTTTTTATAATACCAAATATGTTTTTAACCCAATATACCCTAATCTCATAAAACCCAACATGACCATCGTCGAACACCTTCGACCACCGTCGATCTGAATCACCGCTAACCACCGCTATCTGAACCACTATCGACCACCGTCATCTAAGCCATCATCGACTACCACCGATCTGATTCACCGGCGACCACCACCGATCCGAACTACCGCTAATCTGAACCACTGTCGACAACCGCCGAAATGAACCATCGTCGATCACCGCCATCCGAACCACCATGGACCATTATCGATCTGAACCATTACCGACCACAGGCGACTACCACCAATCTGAATCACAGCTTGACATCACCGACCACCAACGATTTGAACAACCGTCGCCACCACTGATCTGAACCACCGCGGACCACAATCGATCTGAACCACTGCCGACCATCGTCATCTGAACCATTACAGACCACCACCGATCTGAACCACCGCCGACCACTGTTGATTTAGTAACGTCGTTTGGCTTATGGTTATATTTGGTTGTGTATTTTATATTGTTTACATACTAAATAATTGTTTTATTAAAGTATTCTTAGTTTTGAAAAAATAAAATTTTCAAAAAAAGGCATTTTGGCCATTTACCAATTTCATTTCATTTCAATCCAACAACTACATTCTGTGAACCAAACAGACATATTCTAATTTTTTAACAAATTTCATCCCAATGTCTACCAATCAAACATGTGGTCAAATATGACAACATTTCATTCTAATATCTTCAAAGTCAAATTTCTTTAACATATTTCATTCTATCTAAAAACATTTTGTGAACTAAACGCCACCTTAATTAACTTAATTTTTAAAGATAAAAACATGAGTAAAATGCGTAAAATAGTAACCTACTTTTACAGATTTTCTTATTATATCATTCTACTTTCAGTTTTTCTTATTACAATAATATACTTTTGAAATGTTTTTTATTAAGGCATCACACTTTAAAATTTATACCCGTTATAGCATTGAGTAACTTTTTAAATTAAATTTACTGATTATACCAGGTTTCTTTGCCACCACATCGTCCACGTAGGCTGTCCACATGTACGATAGTATTGCCATGACATTTCTTATTATAACATTGTACTTTCAAGATTATTATAACATCATCAATTTCTATTACAGCATTGTACTTTTAATTTTAATATTTTTATCATTTAAACATTGTAAATTTAATCAAATATGTTTACTAAAAATTATAATAAATATTATTTGAGATTACAGTATCGTTTTTATTTTGTTTTTTGACATATTATAGAAGACAAAAGACTCCCAAATCGATAATTTTTTTAGCATTAACATATCTACAATAATATATCAAATAGTACATGAAATTTAATCTTTTTTGTTTTTTTACCATTATGCAAGCGTTTTCTTAAAGTAAATATTATATTTTTTAAATAAAAAAACACCCTCTCTTGAAACTCTTGCAAATAAATCAAAATAGCTAACATATACAAGCATCATCAATACAATTTAATATTATAATTTTTAGTAAATATATTTGATTAAATTTAGAATGTTTAAATAATAAAAATATTAAAATTAAAGGTATAATGTTGTAATAAAAATAGATGATGTTATAATAATGTAATTTTAAAAGTAAAATGCTATAATAAAAAATATCATGTTGGCACTATGTAACCTATGTGGACGATGCAGTAGCAAAGAAAACTGGTATAATGGTAAATTTAATTTAAAAAGTTACCAAATGCTATAATGGGTAAGTTTTTAAAAGTAGGATACCCTAATAAAAAATATTTTAAAATATATTTTTACAATAAGAAAAACTAATAGTAAAAACACTATAATAAGAAAATTTATAAAAATAGGTTGGTATTTAATGCAATTTATAAAAAAAAGGGAAAAGTCTAAAAAAATCCAATGGACTTTCATGTTTGGAATGATTAAGTTCTTGGACAATTTTTTGGAACAAATAAATCCTTAGGCATTCCAAAACATGTTAAATAACTTTTTGGACTTTCTAAAACCTGTCAGATACATCCTCATGATCTATACAACTGGTTAATGTGGTAAAATAATGAAAAAAGTATGAAAAAACCCAATGAACATTCATATTTTGAACGATTAAGTCCTTAAATATTTTTTGAATAAAAAAATATTTAAATCTATAAAATTAACAAATATAACAAAAAGTACTTACATTTACAAAAAAAAAATTACATTTAAAAAAGATTTTTGATAAAAAGCCAAAAAAGATTTTTGAAAAAAACACTAAAAAAGGCCAATAAACATTATGTTTTTGAGTGATAAAGGACCTAAACATTTTTTGAACCAAAAAAATACTTACATTATATAAAATAAAACAAATATATCAAAAAAAAATACTTACATTTAAAAAATTTATTAATAAAATTTATT
>NC_037529.1:14802898-14839234 GCF_001531365.2 Cynara cardunculus var. scolymus | reverse complement strand
TTTTATCAAGAATATTTTTTTAATGTATTTTTTTTTGTAAATGTAAGTACTTTTTTGTTATATTTGTCTAATTTTATATATCTAAATATCTTTTGGTTCAAAAAATGTTTAGAAACTTAATCGTTCAAAATATGAATGTTTATTGAGTTTTTTTGGACTTTTTCCATTATTTTATCACATTGACTAATTGTATAGGTCATAAAGATGTATTTAACAGGTTTTAGAAAGTTCAAGAAATTATTTAACATGTTTTAGAATGTCCAAGGATTTACTTGTTCCAAAAAATTGTCCAATAACTTAATCATTCAAAACACTAAAGTCCATTGAGTTTTTTTAGACTTCTCCCTTAGTTTTATAGGTCATAAGGATGTATATAATATGTTTTAGAAAGTCCAAGAAGTTGTTTAACATGTTTTAGAATGTCAAATGACTTATTTGTTCCAAAAAATTATCCGAAAACTTAACCATTTCAAACACTAAAGTCTATTGAGTTTTTTTAGACTTTTCAAAAAAAAAAAAAAAAAGTTGAGAAATATTTTACCTTCTAATTTATAACTTTTGAAAATGTTATGGGCCGTTGCAATGGGCTTCATGAAAGCTGAAAACCACCGCCACTCACCGAACCCTAAAATCACCTTCAAATAGCTGCAACCTGCTGTGTGCTCTTCAACATTAGTTCTTCACGATACGCTCAATTTCTATCTGTCTTTCTGCACCATTTCATGTTTTCATTCATAATCGTATTCGATTAGCAAGTCAGCTTCTTGATTGGATTTTGATCTTTCTACGATCCAGTCAGTTAAATTTACTCATACTTGCGATATCAAATCTCAATCAGTATCACTCGCCTGATTCTGATTACTGATGTTTCAGGCCCTTATATTACTGGTACATTTATAATCATTCTTGTAAGTTATATTTCCGATTTTAATTGTATGTGTTTGCGTTGATGAACGTAGATTACTAGAAAGGTTTTAGTAGAAATTCTTGTCAATTTTTTGATTTTCTTCGATGAATTTTATTGACGGAAATCTGAGAGTTGTAAGCGCAAACGCACTCTGTCCCAAAACTCCGATTGGAAATGTTTCGAGGCAATTTCTACGTTTGCGAGAGTGAATTATCGTATCCGGTTCATCTTGTCTGTATGATCTTCATGATTATACTGGACACATGTCTGGATCACATTTTTTTTTTACCAAATGTATGTGATTTTGATTCTAAAGCAGTTGTGGTGTTTATTAGTATAGTTAAATCTTGTACAGGAATGGTTGCTTTCAGATGATGAACCTAATGCCTTATGAAAACCCCTAGTTCTCTTCAGATGATGAAGGGGGTGGGATACATAACTATGAAAACGCATAGTTCTGTTCAGATCCTTGCCATGGGACTTCATTAGGAGGTGCTTATAAGCTGTGATTGTGGTCTTTTATGAATTAGGTAACGACTCACTTCCCTCCATCTCCAAGAGCTACCCTGAACATTGCAAGACAGCCTTCTCGAGTGAAAACCCTCTTTAGAACAAACAAAATCTTGACCAGTAACTGTGATTGCTGCAAAAACGACGGTTGTGATGGATAACTCCTAAGCTTCATCTCTTGAGTCAAATTTCATACCAATTTGTGGTTCTATACTCTATAGTACCAACGCAAGTTAGAAGTCCAGTAGTTTCTGCTAAGGAGTTGTCGGGATCATTTAAACCTAAATCCACACTTTTTGAGAACTCCACATTAACAAAATCTTGATCTCATAACTTTTAGCAGGAAAACTCTCACTTTCAAGAGAATCAAATGCTTGAGTGGATGTGTATTCCACGGTGATCCTAAATTAAGATCATTCATTGCTCTATTGATAATTAGCTGCAATCAGGATTGGATAGGACTGAATAGTGCAGGACAAGATTTAAGAAAAGGTTTATAAACTAGATGAGACATGACTGAACATAATAAAAGTATGTCTGGTGTTTGGTACGATTAGGATTGGACGTTACAGAACTAGATAAACTATCCTTAAAAGTTATTTGATGATTTAAATATTATATAATAATTATAAACACAAATAAAGTAAATAATTAAAGAATAAATATTTGTACCAAATTTGAATGAAAAATTTGATATACTTGATGGTAGTAGTGATGGTGGTGGCCGACAGTAGTAGTGACAATGGGCGGTAGTGGTCAGTGGTCGACAGTGGTTATGGAGGTAGAGGCAGTGGTGCTTAGTGGACGACGGTGGTTATAGGGGACATAAAGATGGTAGATTGGGGTAGTGATGGCGGTTGAAAATGGTGGTAGTTGTGGTGGTGGTCGTGGAGGTCGTAGAAGAGGTTGTTGCAGTAGAGGAGGAGCTGAAGGTGGTGAACGACGGTAGTGGTGGTGGTAATGGACAGTGGTGGTCGGTGGTCGACTATGGTAGAGGTGGCAACAGACTTGGTGGACGGTGGTTGTAGAGGCGGTAGAGGATGTTGTTGAAGTGGAAGAGGAGGTGCAGGTGGCCGTCGGTAGTGGTGGCGGTGACCGAAACTAACGGTGATGACCATTAAAACAAATATCATATTAATGTTATATATCAAACTATGGCAGATTAGTAATATTTTTAGTTTCGGTCACATTAGTGACCCACCATGCCACTACCGTTGTCATCATACCCACCCACCCTCGATTACTCACTGCACATCCATACTATGATCATGTTACTATCGTTACTGTCAAGCCCCTAACCTAACCCCACAACCACACCATTATTGTCGCCATTACAATTTCCACTCACCCCCACCCTACCCCAACCCAACCCAACCCAACCCAACCCAACCCACTACTAACCATCGTACAACTACTGTCATCATCATGCCCATCCACTCTAAACCACCCCGACCACCATCACTGTGATAGCTACCACCTCGCCACCCATCCCCACCGCCCTGCCCTGACGCCCCACCCCATCGCCCTGCCCTGACGCCCCACCTTGCTCCTAACCCCATCCTACACCACTATAGTCGCCTTCATAACCGCCACTCACCCGTACCCTACACTAACCCAACCCACCACTAAACACCATGTCACTATTTTTGTGGTCATACCAGCCACTCTCAAGCCCTAACTACCCGACCACTATCCCACCATTATCATCGTTACAGCTACCACCCTACCACCTACCCTACCCCTATCCTACCCTACCGTCTCGCCCTGCCCCACCACTAACCACCAGCCTACTATTGTAGTCGTTACAACTACCATCCTGTCACCTACTTCTTTTGAGAGATTTCATTCTAATTCCTATCAATCAAACACGTGGTCAAATTCCATAGTCAAATTTTTTCGATGGATTCTGTTGGTCCTGAAAGGGATGGTAATAAACATAAATTAATTAGAGAGGGGGGGGAGGTTAATACAATTACATAAACTTTTTTAACTTTTTAATTATTATTGATATATATCAAGAATTATAACACAGAGATACAATAAAGATTGTTGCGGAACAAAGGAAAGGATAATCTAACCTAAACAATATTTTATTTTGATTAATTTGGATCTCCAACCGGCTATGCAAGCAGACTAATCCCAACACCTGCTTTGCAGATAGACCAGAGTCACCGCATTTGAACCTTCGTGGCCACAAGAAGATTTTTATTCCTCATTAAATTTGAACCTGGGACCTCCTGGTACTTTTGTCTTTTGGAGCCAAACTCAAACCAATTAGGCACCACCCTTGTAGTTTAAACAATCTTACAAATAGAAGAACTTACAAGAACAACATAGAGAGTACTTGCAAGGAAATGAAGAACACTAAGTTTTTCTTCACACATAGAATAGTAAGAGAATAGAAGAGGATAGCCGATTGCCTTGAGAATTCACTAAGAAATCTTTCGAAAAGTTAGTAGTATGCATGGGAGATGCACACTGCCTTTTATACTACCTTTAACATTAAATGCATGGAAACACTTGTCACCTAAGAATAAGAAGGCAGAGGTTGACTTGACCATTGTTGATAACTCATTTTCATCGTACACAGCGTGCATACAACACTGTTCATGTAGAGACAAACTTTTGTAGAGTTATGATCAGTCAGTAAGAAGATTTTTTTGGATGGATTAGTAGCTTCAAACAGCTATTCATAAATCTTCTGTTCATGAAGATCTTCAATCTTCGGTCTACAAAGATCTTCAATCTTCGGTCCACGAAGATCTTCAATCTTCGGTCTACGAAGATCTTCAATCTACGGTTCATGAAGATCTTCCTTCAATCGACTTGTAGCTTCAAAATATTTTCAATCTTCATAGCAGTTACTCTGGAGTCTTGTAAATTAGACAGTTGATCCACAATACCACACAGTGACCTTCTGTCTTCACATTGGCTAGTCTTCGATTTTGCCCATGACTTTAAGTATATAACCCATGTACATATTCTTTTTGGGGTTTTTTTTTTAACTTTAAACGTATATACAAAATAAATAATGAATTAGATAGAAACAAATAAAGAATGAAAAATTTGAAGTAAATACTGAAATATAAAATGCATTTAAATTAGACAACGAATTTAAATACTTATAATAAATAAAGTAGTTTAAGAAGAAAAAATCACATAGAAAAGCTAGCAGTCATCATCTACTTCCATAACATTTGTATCAGCGACTGCAAGAACATCTCTTTTCTTTAGTTCATCTGAGATCAGAGTATAAAAAACTCTTTCGCTTTCACCAATTTTAATTATACTGAGTATCACACGAAGTAGCTTAGAATCAGCATTAGGTATCCCGGAAGCTCGGAAAAATCGAAGGCAGCTATCCGCGTCCCAAAAGAATATTCCATGCTCAGGGGTGGACAAGATAGTTCCTTCTGGATGACAATCATTTGTCGGAAGGGTAAGATCAAGAAGTGAGACATCAGGTGCCTTAGCTTCCTTTGATAACTTTTGAATCAGAGACACTTGCTTCTTGATAGACTGAGAGGCATAAACAGATTTAGATGAGCCAGTGTTATTCAACATTTGCTTAAAATAGGAGAGTTGAGGAGGGGAAGACAGTTTGTAGTGAACCAAGACAAACTCTCTGTACATGATTATGTTCTTCTTAAGAAACTTGATAATCTCTATCCATTCAAATAGGCCATAGGCATTAATCCAAGATAGTTTTTCTGTTCTCACCACCTCGTTTGCTCGACCAATAATCAAATAAATCAGATTGGAATCGTAGGTCAATTTTTGAGGACCTTTGATTCTAGCACTGACAATTCGAGTTTCAATATATCGACGGAGAATTGAGTCATTGAACCATTTTATTCTTTTCTCTTTGGTTTCTTCACATTCTTATCATGGGGCCAAAGAGTGAGATCTGTTGGCTTCCTCAAATTGCTTCTGAAGAGCAATTGAGTTGGCCACATCCTCAACTGAAATGCCTAGAAGATGAAGATTAGTTTCAAGAGGACCTGGGGCTTTAAGTACAAGTTTGTCTTTTGAAGAGGCTTTAGACTGATTTCTTACAACTTTAGCTGCTTTAGCTGCAACAGCTTCTTCATCGGATGTCATAGGTGCCTTCATTCTCTATGAGTTGGGACTATGTTCCCAAAAGTAGTAGGAATATCAACTTGAGAAGCAATAGTACCAATCTGACAAGAGCTGACCTGCTAGAGCTCCCCCTCAACAGATACTGTAGGCCTAGAGCTCGGTTGCTCGCCCTCAACAAGTACTGTGGCTCTATCATTGATCAAACAACTCCCCTTCAGTAGGAGCATCAAAGTCTGACTCAACATCAGATGAGGAAGAAGAGGCTGAAGAGTAAATGCTGAGTCATCCCTATATTCACTGGTAGTAGGATCCATTGTCTTCTCCTCTTCAGTGGGAACAGGGGAAGACACAGAAGCAGGAACTGGGGGACCCTCTACATTGGCAATAAAGGAAGGCACAAAAGTAGTAGCATGAGAAGATGGAGTAAGAGGAGAACCTGTAGCACATGGATACAAGACACACTACGATGAAGAGTGCCTAGAAGACTAGATTCTGACTCAACACGACGACTGATGTTGGCTAACATAACCGTGTCCGATTTCATGAATTGACTGGTACTCAAGTCGATAGCGATTTTCGGAGGCTCCTTGTCTAAGAACAACTTGGATATTTACGTCTGTGCATCCACCTTTGAGTGCAAATCAGACAGAGATTGAAGAATGGTCTGATTAATGTCAACCTGACTGTCTGAGCGAGCATGAAGATCTGCTATATCGGGAGATACTAGACTAGGAGTCGGATAGAGCAGTCATACGAGCAGTAAGAGAATCAACCGTGTTTCCAAGACCTATAATAGCAAGGCCATGAGCTTGTAAGTCCGCATTGTGTTGGTGCATCTCAGAGGTAATGTTGGAGGCAAATAAGTCCAATTTTCCAGATAAATCATTGTTGAGAGAGGCTTGTTGAGAAAGAAGCAACTGCTATTAAGACGAGAAGCCCCAAAACATGTCTACCACCTCAGTAGGTAGAGCATATATTACATCAGGAGGTGGGCGGCATATAATTGAAAGACCGGTGTAGAAGTGGGCCTTGAAGGATAAACAACAGCTGGAGTAGGTGAACAAACTTTGATTGGGCTTGTTGACCTATCCGGAGAAGAGCCGACAACACTCTCAGTACCATCGGTGCCCTGATAGTCACCGACACTAATATCACTGATGTCGGCGTGAGACTCAACATCTTTATCAGCGATATTGGCGTGAGGCTCAATATATGTATCTACGATACTGGAAAGAGGCTCAGTGTCTGTATCATCGGCGTCTGCGAGAGGCGGGTCGCCGATTACCACTGTTGTAGATGTAGTAGGCTGATATGGCTCACCACACACATCCATAAAGAGATAATGGAATAAAGGGATGTCATTATCAGTCGGAGTTGAGAAATCATCCATCCGTGCAATATCATCAAGATCATCGATCTCGGGTGATAGGCCGTGAGCATGTGGAGGAGACGAAGGACCTCGGAAAGGGGAGGTATCCGAGTCATCACCAAGGTTGTAGACGCCAAGTTGGAGTGATGTGGGTCCTATTGAGAGGGAACTGAGGAGCTAGGGGGTGTATAACAAATGTTCTGCGCTCAGTTGGTCCAACTTCAACAACCTTGGACTGTTGAGAGTTCTTGGTTGGAGATGTGTTTTTAGCCCTTTTTGGCTTCTTGGTCTTCTTAGAGGAAGAGCCAAAAGTGGATAATTTAGAGTGTCTCCGCTTTCAGTGAGAGGGATGAGACGGGGTGAGACTCCGAAGGTGCTTTCGAAATCATACCCTTAGAAACGGATGCTATGGATGAGTGGACAAAACTATCTGCCTGCCGTCTCCGAACAGAGGAGGCGGCCTCTTTTGAGGCAGTAGCTCAAGAAGAGGGGGGATGGGCCACCGACATGGAAGAGTGCTGGGTGATCGGAGCAACATGAGGATGGCCCCCAGTTACTATGGTCACAGAGCACTCTCCTTAAACATGGTGAGTAGATGTGGCAAAATAAATCATACCTGATGGAAGAGGAAGATCAATAGATAAGGATGCCTTCTTTAGAGTCTGAAGGCCAACTTGAAAACCGTTAAGATCATAGAAATTATTAGTATCGGCCGGCATGCGTGACCCAAGTTTGTCAGCAATCAACATGGATAAGAATATGATGAATGGCATAGTAGAACATTTGGCACTACCTATCTTCTTTACCAACTCCCCCAAAAATAACCAGCAAAGTCAATCCTTCTTTGGAAAATAAGTGCATGAGCTAGCTGGGTGACTGAACTAGGGGATTGATTCATTCCTCCAATTTTGTAACTCAAACATTGTATAATATGCGAGAAGAAAAAGTTCCAAACACCACCCATATGTTTTTTTTATAAAGTGTGTTTTGCATTTTCACAGCGGGGTCTTGCACATAGCCCATAATGGAAGCAACAATATGAAGGTTATCAATAGAAACAAGCTCATCATAAAAGGAGTAAGCAGGAAGATCCAACGCTCTTCTTAGATCATCAACAGTAAACGACACATCATTAGCAAAAAAAAAAAAAAAAACAGAGGCATGCATAACTTTGGTAGTGACATTATATACACAAGTGGCCCAAAAAGCACGTAGAAGAGATTTGCTCATCCTGGGAGAATAGATAAAATCTTTGAAGAAAGGACACTTACAAAAATTCGGTGATGAGGTAGAAATCCGGATACTTGTCAGTGTGATCCAACAATGCCACAAAGTTGCATGGAGAAAATGTAACACCATCATCAGTGAGGGGAATAGTTTTCACAATCTTGGAAGCTTTGGAGTGAGTTGCACTTTTGGAAGCCATATTGGTGATCTTGGAAGCACACAATAGCTTAGAGAAGAGGAGAGGATGAAGATGTGTAAAAGGGAGAAGGGAAGAAGAAAATACATGTAGGGTGAAAGGGTTTCATCTAAGGAACCCAAAAAGTCAACTGTAAAAGTGATGACAATACAAGAGATATGGGTGAGGGTGTTGTGGAATAGGGAACAAAAAAAGATTGGTCAGGAAGAAGAGAGGTAAAGCCGAAGGGGGTTGAGAGAGAAACGGTTGGGCAGCGTGAATGGCCTAGTGACAGGCCAAACCGGCTCAGCCGCTGGTCGAGCTGCGGCATGGGAGAAGGGGCAACGGTGCAAGGACGGGTGACGTGAGGCACACGGTGCAGCAGGCCGGGCGGTGCAATGGCGGGTGGCGTCGGTGTGTCGACGTTTCGGCGAAAGAGTACTCCATACAGACTGGTTCGACATGGGTGGCGCAGGGCGACGGTCTGATGGCGGTGCAAATAGAAAGAGATAAGAGAGGTCGAAGGGTTTCTTTGGGAGAGAAGAGAGAAAAAAAGAGAGATATGAGAAAGAGAAAGAGGGAGGTTGGATTTAAATTACGGGTGTTCGCGGTCCGGTTTGGGCGGTTTAAGCCCTCAGACCACAAACCAAACCGTAAAGGCGGTTTGTGAAATTTTCAGAGCGGTTTGAAACCAAGTGCCCAGACCGGTCAAACCAGACCACGAAAAGGCGGTCTGGTCTGACCGGTTTTGGCGGTTTGGGTCTTTAATGGGCTTTAAACATTAAAACCRAAAAACCTAGTGTCATATKTACTATTATAAATTTGAATAATATATATTAATCACCCATCATAATCATCTCCCATGGAGATTTGTTTTCTACAATAAAAGTACTAAAAAATAAGTGTCTTTCACATGTGAGTAATCTGTATACCAACCACTAAGCATTGAAGCAACCATTAAAGTTTAAACCCAATTTAAACATCCAAAGTCCAAAGTCCAAATAAATAAATATGTAAAACATACCAAAAAACAAAGTCAAAATAGAATCCAAATCTTAGTGTTCATTGTTTAAAAAAAGTCAAAACACTAATATGTAAAGTGCAAACTGCAAACAAAGTCCACATCTTCAGTTCTTCAAAATCCATAAAGATTCAATCTTTATCAAACAGGAATGAGTAATCTGTAGAAAAAAATGACATCATATAAATTAAAAGGATAAAAGATTGTATGAAATGTGTGAAAGAAGTAGGGAACCAATCGAAGCTTACGTTATAGCGATCCAACAAGTTTCTAATCATTATCAAGACTCCCAACTTCAGCCTTCAGATGGGGCTTCGATGGATTTATCTACAAAATTCAAAAATAAATTAGATAAACAACATAAATGAAAACAACGTAATCTAAATTTGAAGTAATGTGAAATTAATTTAAATTGATTACCCGGTTCCATGTTTTCGTAAACATCCATCTCTTCCAAAATAGAAGCCAAATCTAACGGCAAATTCGTGGATCTCAACCAATTTTGACAACAAATCAAAGTTTCAACCATTGAAGAACTTAATGAACTCCGAAAACAATCAAGAACTCTCCCTCCGGTGCTAAAAGCGAACTCCGAAGCCACTGTTGATACTTGGACRGCAAGAACATCTCGAGCCAATGCAGACAAAATAGGATACTTTGATGACGCCACTTTCCACCATTCTATACTGAATTTCTTATTTTTCCTATCTTCATTGCGTTTACTTAAGTATCTTTCAAGTTCATTTTGCATGTTCAAAGAGTCATCTTCATCACATTCTTTGTCAAACTCAGATTCAAACATCCTGACCGAATCTTCATCATCGAAATCTACTATTGGCACATGATCTTGTGTTTGATTAACACTATCTGCTTGATGCTCTACTTTAAGCTCACTAGTATAATGAACTACTAGCCTTGAAAGACWAMTTTTAATGGAATCCGTGATAATGGTAATTTCATCCTCACTATAAAGTTGTCACAAGCAAAATGTAACGTATTTTAATTTGTATCTCGGGTCAAGTACAATAGCCACATAAAGAATCACACTTTGTTTGTTCGTGGTCCCCCAATAATTATCAAATTTCTTTTTCATCCTTAAAGCCATTTGTTTCAAGTTCTCTTTATCACTTGAACACCATTTGTTAATCAACCCATGAACTAACGACAACTCGTGAAAATAAACATTTGAAGTAACATGCAAAGAAGCACTTAACTTTAAAGTGGCATCATAAAAAACCTTCAAAAACTTACAAAACATGGTACATTGCTTCCAATCCTTAGACGTTGGTGGCCCAAGCGGCTTTTTTCCATTTCTATCATCTTCAATAAAGTACTGAATGAAGTAATCATCCTCTTCTTCTAATATTTTCAAAGCATGATCTAACATCAAATATGTGGAGTTCCACCTAGTAGGCACATCCAAACAAACAAGTGCTTTATCTTCTTTACACATATTTTTTACACAACTTTTAAATCTTGCTAACCTAGAGGGGGAAGATCTAACATACCTAACTGCATTACGAACAACAACTATAGAATAGTCCATTTCTTTCAATCCATCACCCACAATTAAGTTTAATATGTGGGCTGAACACCTAACATGCAAGAATTCACCATCACAAACCGCACTCTTCCAAATTTGCAATCTTTTCTTGATATGTTGAACAACCCCATTGTTAGAAGAAGCATTATCGACAGTGATAGTGAACACCCCCTCGATACCCCATTTTTTTTAAACACGTCTCAATAGCTTTTCATATTGTCTCTTCTTTGTGGTTGGACACTTGACAAAAGTTCAAGATCCTCTTTTGAATTTTCCAATCAGAATCTATGAAATGGGYTGTTAATACCATATATACAACATTCTGAATCGATGTCCAAGTATCTGTGGTGAGAGAAACTCTTTGTGAATTTTGAATGAAAAATGACCTCAATTTTTTCTTTTCATCATTATAGAGATTCATAATATCCCTACCTATTGTAATRYRCGACGRAAGTTCAAATTTAGGACATKCAACASTACAAAATGATTTGAACCCTTCTTGTTCAACAAATCTAAAAGGCAACTCGTCAATCACAATCATTTTTGCACAAGCTTCTCGACATGCTTTTTGACTAAACCCTACAGATACAAGACTACCACTTTCGTTCACGTTGTTCTTTTGAAAAGACAAGAATTTTTGCTTCTTATCCTCTAATCTAAACGGATACTTTTTACATTGATGGTTATGATGGTTCCAAAGGGTGCTAGTTCCATTTTTTTTCTTATCACTTGCGTAATCTTTACCACAGTAATTACACACAGCCCTTAGGTCATTTTGGTTACTCTCATTTCTCGTAAAATGATCCCACACTTCAAAACATTGTCTACTTTTTTTTCTCTCTTTGGTGTTAGGTGGCAAAGGAGGTTTAGAAACACCAGTTGAGTCTATACTTTGAGTTTGAGAGGGTATTTCCATCTAAAAGACATAAATACACACAAACAAAAAAAGTAGAAAATAAACATAAGTTACAATATGTTCAATATAGTTATATAGAAAATAGGACTTCATAGAGACATCACTAATACTCTGCTAAAGGCTTAAAATATAGATAAAATTTCTTAAAGGTTAAAGCAACAAAAAAGGCAATCGTTTAATATCTATAATCATGTTAAAACAATCATTTAGAGACAGTCATACAAATCCAAGATGGATTAACAAATTTGTGTACCTATTTAAGTATTTAACAATCATCATCTCATAGATAGAAATTTGGTAAAACATAGTCATGGATTAACATATTTGTGTATCTATTTAAGAGTCACAGATTTGTGTATCTATTTAACAGGCATAGATAGAAATTTGGTAAAACATAGTAATAGATAGTTAGATAATAGATACTATTTAACAATTAACAGGTTATTGTCTTAACTCTTAAGTCTTAAGTCTTAACAAAGAACTGTGTCTTAACAGTTAACAAATATGTACTAGAACAGTTAACAAATGCTAGATACAAATATGTTAAAGCATAGATACAAATAGAAATTTCTTAAAGTTAAAGCAACAACACATGACTTACAATTTACAAATATGTTCGTGAGGGATTTCAATTTCGACTTGGGCAGACGACAAGTCGGCAACGACAGCTAGACTAGGGTAGGGCAGACGGCGACGTAGTGGTGAAGTGGCGGCAGACGCAGGCACATCAACGACAAGTTTGTTCGTCGTTCGATTTCGATGAATTAGGCGACGTTGACGATTAGGAACGAACACCCCTACTGGATAGTGGATACCGTGGAATCGTGGYGTGGACGGTGGATTACTGGATGTCTGGATGTTTGGATTAGCCGATTAGGTTAGGAATTACCAAATTAGGGATTTAGATTTAGGGGATTTAGGAAATCTTTTGGATAAGGCTTTATGTTTGGGCTGAATAATTATAGCCCATAAGGTATAAATTAAAGTTGGGTATTTATTGGGCTGAATAATTATAATACTAAAATAAAATTATATATATATATATATATATGGCGGTCGGGTTGGTCCAAACCGCCCAAAAAAAAGTCTAAACCGCAAACCGACCTGACCGCCCGGTTTCGGCTATTTTTCAAACCAGACCGGACCGCCAAACCGCTCAAACCGCCAAAAACGGTCTGGTTTGACTTGGTTCGGCCGGTTTGAGCTGTCCGACAGTTTTTTTTGAACACCCCCAATTTAAATAGGAGAGGGAGGGTTAAGTATGAAGGGGATCTGTTTGTAGGGGAAAAGGGGCGGTTTGTGGGATGGGAGGCCGAAGGAGAGAGATTTGGTATGAGGGAGGGGAGTCCGAAGGAGAGAGAGTCGATTTGAGGGATGGGAGGTCGAAGGAGAGAAAGTCGGTTTGGGTTCGGGAGGGGAAGGGAGGGAGCCCGATGGATTGGTGTGAGAGGCAATGACTTGTGTATGGTAAAATCGGTGTGTGGGTGAGTGTGTTTAGTGTGTGTGGTATTTGAGTACGGTGAGTGTGTGTATGTGTCGGCTCGAGGAAAGAAAAAAAATAGAGAAGGGGGGTCGGTTTGAGGCATCAGTTTGTGATGTGTGTGAGAGGTGTGTGTTATCGGTGTGTGAGAGCGGTTTGTGAGGGTAAGGGTTGGTGTGTGTGAGAGTTGTGTAATCGGTGTGTGTGAACGGTTTGTGAGGGTGAGGGTCGGTGTATGTGAGAGTTATGTAAGTGTATGATCGGTTTGTTAAAGGAGAGAGGCTGAAAGCGGAGACACACACAAATCGGTCCGACCCACAGACGGCCCACGCGACACGGTTGGAACGGGCGGCCATGGCTGGAACGGCCGGCACGGATGGAACGGTAGCGGCACAGTTAGGCTGTTTAGCGCGGCCGAGCGGAGCAAACGTTTCAGAGAAGGAGAGTGAGAAATTGTGAGGCCAACAACAAAAACAAATGATAAAATACAAAGAAAATACAGATTTTTACACAAAATAAAACGAAATCACACTGACTTTTTAGAGAAAATATAGAAACTAATTTTCAAGAAAAGTTATACGAGTGTAAAACCCATTAAAAATCAATAATTTAGAAAAAGAGAAAACATATTCACACATAAACCAAGCATTGTCGATTTTTAAACAAATGACACAATCAATTTTTTCATAGAGGACACACAAGCCACAAAGATCAGCTAGTGAATACTCAAAATTTGAATTGTCAACATTTAACATTCTCAACTCACTGATGAGAAAATTAAACCAAGTTTCATCAAGAGGCTTGGTACACATGTCAGCAAGTTGATAATCCGTGGGAATAAAATGAAGTTCAACATCACCTTTCATCACATGATCTCTGATAAAAGTGATACCAAATATCAATATGCTTTGTACGAGAGTGAAGAACTAGATTGTATGCAATAGCAATGGCACTTGAATTGTCACATAAAATAGGAATTTCTTAGAACAACTGATCGTAATCAGCTACTCAATTTTTCATCCACAAGACTTGTGCATAATAGCTACCTGCAACAACATATTTACCTTCCGCTGTTGAGGTGGACATAGAGTGTTGCTTCTTGCTAGTCCAATTGACTAATTTTACACCTAACAACTGACAACTGCCAATTGTACTCTTTCTATCAACTTTGTAACCTGCATAATCATAATCTGAAAAACTTGTTAGATAAAAACCTGAGTCTTTGGGATACCAAAGACCCACGTTGGGAGTACTTTTCAGGTACCTGAAAATGCATTTAACAGCTACCAAGTGAGATTCCTTTGGATTCGCTTTATATTTTGCACAAAGACATGTGGAAAATATAATATCTAGTCGGCTAGCGGTAAGATAAAGTAATGAGCCTATCATTCCCTTATAAATGGTCATATTTACCGATTTATCATTAGGGTCTGCATTCAGTTTCAAGAGGGTGCCATTGGGGTTTTCATGGAAGAACACTCAGTAAAATCAAATTTCTTTAAAAGTTCTTTAACATATTTGCTTTGAGTTATAAAGATTCCTTTGTCGAATTTCTTGACTTGCAAACCGAAGAAAATGTAAGTTCACCCATCATACTCATTTCATATTTACTTTGCATGAGTTTTGAAAACTTTATACACATAGATTATTTAATGGCACCGAATATGATATCACCTACATAAATTTGTACAATAATGACATTATCTTTATGTTTTCTAAGAAAGAGGGTATTGTCAATTTTACCACGAGATAAGCCGTTTTCCAAAAGAAAAGTGGAGATAGTGTCATACCATGCACGAGGAGCCTGTTTGAGACCATACAAGGGTTTGTCTAACTTATAGACATACCCTGGATGTTTAGGATCCTCAAATCATGGAGGTTACTTCACATAGACTTCTTCAGTAAGTTCGCCATTCAGGAAAACACTTTTTACATCCATCTGAAAAACTCTGAAGTTCTTGAATGCAACATAGGCAAGGAAGATTCGAATAACTTTCAACCTTGCTACCGGAGTAAATGTCTCATCATAATCAATGCCTTCCTCTTGCCTGTATCCTTGGGCAACGAGTCGGGCCTTGTTTCGAGTCACCGTTCCATTCTCATCCATTTTATTTCTGAAGATCCMCTTTGTGCCAATAATCGTTTTGTTGGTTGGTCGGGGACTAGTCTCTAAACTTTGTTATGCTTGAACTGCAATAATTCTTCTTGCATGGCACTGATCCAGCTAGGATCATCAAGTGTTTCTTCAATGCTTTTAGGCTCGATAAGAGATATAAATTTGACATACAAACAGATATTATCAGCACCATGACGTGTTTGGACACCTGCTTGCTGATCACTAATAATTTGCTCCACTGGGTGATCTCTGGCCCACTTAGTAGCAGGAGGAAGAGAAAGAAGAAGGGAGGTAGAGGCACCGTCAGCATTTGTCAGAGGATTGGAGTAAACGGCTACTGAGGTTGGGTCACCGTTGTCCCTAATAGAGGAAAATAGGAACACCGACACCAGTTGACGGTTCCACACAGGAAAGAAGTGCCGGATCGACTGGTTTTTGTTCAAGACTGACCGATGGTATATTCATGTTGAATGAAAGATCTTCATTATCCTCTTCCTCAACAGGTGGAATAATATCTCCATTAGAGTGGAGGTGCATCGATTGGAGTTGAATTTGTAGAGGAGTGAGATTCCAACCACTTTTTAAGCTCAAGATCATCACTTTGAAATGATGATGTTGTAGGCACCAATCCAGATTCATCAAATATGACATCGACAGATTCATCTATGCACTAACAACGCATATTGTACACCCTATAGGCTTTAGAGAATAGAGAGTAACCAACAAAGATTCCTTCATCAGATTTAGGATCAAACTTTCCCAACTGATCTCTGTCATTGAGAATATAACATGCACTTCCAAACACATGAAGGAAGCTGATGTTTGGCTTTTTACCATGGAACACTTCGTAAGCAGTCTTATTGTGTCTTTTCAGAATTATAGATCTATTTTGAGTAAAGCAAACAATATTGACAACTTCAGCCCAAAAGTAGGTCGGAAGACTTACTTCACTTAGCATTGAGCGTGCAACTTCATATAGTGTATGATTTCTCCTTTTAACAACTTCATTTTGCTGTGGAGTACGAACTAGGGGTGAGCATAGGCGGGTACCCGCCCTATTTGACAGCAACCGGAACCGGCGGTTCTTGAGATATTGGAACCGGAACCGGTTAGAGCGATTCTCGAATTTTTGGAACCGAAACCGGTTAGAGCGGTTCTTGAATTTTTGGAACCGGAACCAGAACCGTCGGGAACTGGTTCCGGGTATCCGCTTCCTAAAATATTAAAATTTTGTTATTTAGAAATAAAAAATAAAACATTGCCAAAACACTAAATAAATAAACAAGAATACAAATTATACGGAATAGTGGTTATAAATATTGTTTAACGATTACAAACCATAATAGACTAATAGTAAATGTTGAAAATTTAACGATTACATACTATAATTGTAAATGTTCAAAGTTTAACGATTGCATGCTATGAATCCGATTAAACACACAATTTGAAAAAATACGAATCATTTTATCTCAAATTCTGAATCTCGTTTCAACTGCTTGCATACCTATCGCATCCTCTACCTCGTACGGTACCTGTGAATAATTGAGTGCTAAAAAAACTACACAAACTCGTAAAAAACTGCACATATTTTTAACTAAAAACTAAACATATTTTTAACAAGAAACTACACAAATTTTATATAAAAAATTGCACAAACTTTTTATAAAAAACTGCACATATTTTTAACATAAAACTACACAAATTACATAATTTAGTATTAAAAAAATCTAATCTAGAGTTCTAAGTTCTTGACCTAATCTAAATTTAGTATTAAAAAAATTAATTATTTTTTTAATTGAAAAATACCGGGTACCTGCCGGTTTCAGGTACCCGGTCCCGGAACCGATTCTGGCGGTTACTCGACAGGTAACGGTTCCGAAAAATTGAGAACCGGAACCAGAACCATTCTTAATCGGTTACGTATTTTAGAAACTGGAACCATAACCACTCATATCGGTTCCGGAACTTGCAGTTCCAAGGCAGTTCCGCTTTCGCAAGTGGGTACCCGATTCAGCTGCTCACCCCTAGTACGAACTGCTGAGAAATTTTGAGAAATACCTTTGTCATCAAAGAAGCTTTCAAGAACACTATTTTTGAATTCAGTGTCGTTGTCATTTCGAATTGATCTGACAAGTTGACTATTCAAGACTTCAGTCCGCTTCACAAAGTTGATAATTTTTTCAGATGTATCACTCTTGTGTTGAAGAAAGAAGACCCAAGTATATCTTGAGTACTCATCCACAATAACAAGAGTATAACGTTTTCCACCCAAACTTTGAACGCTCATAGGACTATAGAGATCCATGTGAAGCATGTGCAAAGGAACAAAAATAGATGAACACATCTTGGACTTGAAACTTGCTTTGGTTTGCTTGCCTTTTTCACAAGCAGCACATGACTTTACTTTGACATATGACATCTTCGGAAGTCCAATAACTAGATCTTTGCTAGAAAGATTGTTGATATTTTGAAGTTGAGATGAGACAACCTTTTATGTCATAGCCAATTTTGATCAACAGTAGCCTCGAAGTAGAAACAAATGTTGACGTCAGAAGATCTAGAATAATCCATGTTGATCACATAGACTTTATCCTTATTCGGATACCAATTAGTACCTTATTGCCAGAAGAGTCAAGAATTGTACACTGGTTTTCTTCAAATTTTACAGTGAATTTGAGATCACACAGTTGACTGATGCTTAGTAGATTGTGCTTCAGTCCATCCATATAAGCTACTCGGTTGAAGGTAACCAAGCCGTTAGAGAGAACACCATATCCTTTAGTAATACCTCTGGCGTTATCTCCAAAGGTTACAGAAGGGCTAGGTTCAGACACATAGTTGATCAACAAGGACTTGTTTTCTAGTCATGTGTCTTGAACATCCAATGTCCAAGTACTATACCTGTCGGTGTCCTAAGCCCTGCAAACACAGATACATCAGTTTTAAGGTACCCATTTTACAATGAGTCCATTGGGGTTAAGAGACTTTTCTTTTTTCTCTTTTCTTACTGGCTTAGAGATTCTTTTCGTGGGACAACTCTTAGCCAGATGAAAAGTGTCACCACAATTATAACATTTACGATAAATAAACACAACTTTAATCGAAATTGAAGGTGTGTGCTTAACTATGTTAACATGCTTTTTGAATCTTTTGAAAGAGGAAGAAGCTTTTGAAGAAGAGACAAATGATGAAGAGGGTTTTGGACCGATGATCCCTTTTTCAGACTCAGGGATTAGTTTTTTAGAAGAGGTAGAAACCTTGGGAGTCTTTTTCAAGAATAGTGGTCGAAGAATGAACTCAGTAACAGAAGGTACTGAGGTACCATACTGAGAAGCATCAGCTGACTGAGATGAGGTAGCCAAAGGCTTATGTTTCATCTCTAGTTTATATTTTGGCTTCTTGTTCTTGATAGGCTTGTCAGTTGAATTTCCTTTTTTATGAACATTCGATTTTTGTATTTTGATAGGCTGGTCCACAAACTTTCCTTTCTCAGCAGCAGTGAAACGTCATGGGTTGCTTCAGATGCTCAGATGTTTTAGATTTAAATAAGCATGTATCAGGAGATTCTAGAAGAGAAAGAGAGTTAAACACACAGTCAATAGGAAAATATCAGATTCAGAATTTCAATTTTTAGCTTTGACAAAAATTCTGAATTTAAGAGGTTTTACATTATCCCTAGATCTAGAAGAAAGAGATCCAACACAATCAGATAAATGAGATGAAAATGAGGAAGAGTGAATGTGAGAAGAAATACATATAGAATCATTAGGAGCACACAGATCTATATCATCATAACTTCGACCAGTCTTTATTTCACTTGGAAATTAATCATGTAAGATTTTACCCAAGTTCTTGGATGATCTAGCCCATTTACAAAGAATGACTTTTTCTTTCTCAAGCTTTTAGTAGACCTTGGTTCTTTCTTTGTTAAGAACATTGTTTATTAACTTTTGTTCTTTAAGGTCATTTTTCAATTTATCAAAGTCTTTTAGTTGATTTATGCATTTCTGTAACTGACTAGTTAGACTTTTAATTTGGAGGTCAGCTTTCTCTTTAGTAGATCTAGCATTGTAAAGATCAACAAATAATGAATCAAATGCTTGAACCTTTTCAGATTCAGAAAGAGAAGAAAAGTTGTTTACCTTCTTTGGTTTGACCGGATCTTTGGCTTCCTTGGAGGTAGAAGGTACATCAGCAGCAACAGTAGAGGTGGATCCCTTGTCAGAGTCTTCTATCTCCCGTATTTTAGCCATAAGACACAAATGTGCCATATCCTCATTTGGCGTACCTTTTGAAGTTGGTAGCCATCATGGCCATGTTGTCAGCTAAGTCATTAATTGTGGGTCCATCACCCTCATCATCAGCATCACCAGTATAGCTTTCAGCAATTTCTTCATTTCTGACAGCTTCTTCATCAGATTCAGTCAGATAAGTGATACAAGGTTCACTGACTGGCTTCCTCGTATCATTGCAGAGAAGAACAACATGAGTTCTTTTGGGATCTTTCAATAATGCCTTTTTTAGAAGTTTGGTTTGCTCATAATTATGGATAGTTCCATAAAGAGCAGTAAGAGGCATATTTTCAAGATCTTTGCTTGTCTTGATACAAATACATATGTTTTCCTAGAAATCTGGTAACACTTGCACAAGACTTCTTCATTTTCATAGACTTTGCCATGAAACTTCAGATCGTTGAGGAGACTGTTAAACTTATTGTAGTACTCAGTGAGAGATTCACCTTTCCCATGCACAAAGAGCTCATATTGCCCAACGAGGCCAATCTTCTTATTTTTCTTGACTTCAGTGGTTCCTTCATATAGAAAAAAGAGATTGTTCCACATGTCCTTAGCAGTAGAGAGGTTCACCAGGGAGTGGTAAACATCATCAGGAAGAGACAGGGCAATGATAACCCTTACTTTGGTATCCAAGGAAACTTTCCTTTTGTCATCTTCATTGTATTACGAAGGATCTTTGATGATGAACTTTCCAGTAGAGTTAGATTTCTTTTCATCATCATTAGAATCATTTGAAGAGTCACCTTCATCTTTGTTCTTTTCATGACGAAGCCAGGCTTTTGGAACAATAGAGCCATCCTTGAGAATATAGAGATATTGACTATCAACACCTTCAAGGAAGAGTGTCATGCGACTTATCCAGAGAGAAAAGTTGTTCTTGTTGAACTTAGGAGGCTTGGCAATAGTGCCATTTTCATGGTAAGAAGAAGGAGTAGAGTTGGAAGAAGAAGAGGCCATTCCAGATCTAGCTTATGAGATTAAGCTAACTTCTCTGATACCACTTGTTGGTCCCGAAAGGGATGTAAATAAACAAAAAATAATTGTAGAACGCGGGGGGGGGGGGATGAATACAATTACACAACCTTTTTTAACTTTTTAATTCTTATTGATGCATATCAAGAATTAACACACAGAGATACAATAAAGATTGTTGCAGAAGAAAGGAAAGGATAGCCTAACCTAGACAATCTTATAAAGAGAAGAACTTACAAGAACAAAACAGAGAGTACTTACAAGGAAATGAAGAACACTAAGTTTTTTCTTCACACACAGGAGAGTAAGGGAGTAGAAGAGAATAGCTGATTGACTTGAGAATGCACTAAGAAATCTTTCGAAAAGTCAGTAGTATGCATGGGAGATGCACACTTTCTTTTATACTACCTTCAACATTAAATGCATGGGGACGCTTGCCAACTGAGGATAAGAAGGCATGGGTTGACTTGACGATTATTGATATCTCATTTTCATTGTACACAACGTGCATACAACAATGTTCATGCACAGACAAATTTTTGCAGAGACATGGTTAGTCAGTAGGAAGATCTTCTTTGGATGGATTTGTCCATGAAGATCTTCAATCTCTGGTCCATGAAGATCTTCAATCTTTGGTCCACGAAGATTTTCAATCTTTGGTCCTTGAAGATCTTCCTTCAATCGGCTTGTAACTTCAAAATGTTTTCAATTTTCATATTAGCTACTCTGGAATCTTGGTATGTAAATTAGACAGTTGATCCACAATACCGCATCGGTGACCTTTTATCTTCACATCGACTAGTCTTCGATTTTGCCAATGGCTTTAAGTATGTACCAAGATACAAAGAAACCAATAACTACTAAGTGTTGCTAGGGTAGAGGAACAGATCAGTGGGTCATCACCAAATCAATAGGCGACCCAACATATTCCAATTCCATCAAATTCCCTTTTGTGAACCAAACACCCCCTTATGGTACCATTTTGTACTGACCAATAATCTTACCCGGTATGTGGGGGTGGTGACTTTTACTAGGCCAATGCTTATCAACATGGCCAGAGATGATGATGTTTACCAACAATCTTACTCGGAAAGGAAACTGAGGGTGGTGACTCTCGTAGGATTTATACAAAATGTAAGGAGTTACAATTAAGCAATTAGTCCATCTGTTTTTAGATGTTACTGATTTAGGATGCAATTCAATTTATTAACAACTTTTTCTTATTCCTTGCAAATTGTCCAACTTTAAACTTGATAAATAGAAAATAGATTGTGGGTATTTAACAAAAAAAGGTACAAGATCTTTGTAGTGACTAGCATATCTAAAAGAGTAGCAACTGTGTACCTAAAACAAAACTACATATTGATCTTTTGATCTCTTATTATAGAATTTTCTTCTTGTTCTTTTCATTTTTATTTATTTAATTTGTTCAAAGCCCCTCATGTTGCAACTAAATTGCCTTCTTTTTCTCTTTTTGCACCATGGATACTTGGTTGGCAAAGGGCTAAAACATTCAAAATGGCTAAGTGCTCAATTTAGTACAAGCAATTTTCATTTAGTTATCAATTCTTTATCAGACTGTTTAAAATCCATAAAACTTGAACTCTAAGAATATTCCGTTCGACTTTTCCATTGTTAAACTGCAACTTTACTTTTTGGAGCAGATGGAGTATCATATAATAATTAAAAGCAACATAAATTTTTATAATATTACCTAAAGGTAAAAAAACTAATGTTCATGAAATCATACCTATGTGCCTCACTCTCATGCCATATCTACTTTACCTTCGAGCAATGACCTCATGAATCTAATGAAGCGTAATTTGGAGATAATGGCTCAACTCATAGCCAGTTTTATGGGTACAAAATGATATGACATATATTTCAGGTAACGTTTGGCTATTTGATTCATGTTGTTGCAACCATATGACACCACATTCAGATTCCTTTGCCAACAAACTACCACCACGGTCTCTTCATTCAATCTCAATTGTTGATGTCACGCGCCGCACTGTATCTTTTTATGGACATGTGTCTACTCACTTAATGAACATGTGTCTACTTCATAGTTATACTCACTTAATACGACAAGACTGCTTTTACTACTCAAGAGCCCAACCTTGCTCCTGGTGCTAGATCTCCCATCTACGATCCCACTCAATACTATCAACTTGTTGGGTCGTTAGTCTACCTTCCCGTGACATGACCATATATTGAATATATTGTTCACGTTGTGAGTCAATTCATGGTTGCTCCTTGCTCAGATCATTATGGACATGTTCTTCGCTCGTACGGATTCCATAATGGACCAAATTATGGAAAAGTCTTATAGTTGGGTTTTGTCTAGGTGCAAGGGGAGTGAGCGATCCATTATTGTGGAGGTCCCATCCTATTGACTATTTCAGGTCATTGTAATGTTCCGTTATCACTAGCTGCTTGCTAGCTTTCTATGCAAAACTGGTTGTTTCAAAAAAAATTATGGAGTTGTTCTCCATAACCTTTGGTACCTTAAATGTACCACAGATTATTCTTCTCTGCCAATTTTTTGTCTTTAATTCTCAAGGGTTACCCGGATGCTAATTGGAACGAGAAACAATCCTTTACATCCATTTTCTCACCTTCCAGGTCGTTTCCTAAATCTCGTCTCAAAACTCAAACTTGTTCATTCTTCCCCATCTTGACTTTGATGTGGAGGTGGTGTTAGAATTATATATTGTTTTGTTCCCTTTTAGTCTTTTCTCAATAGTTCAGGGATTAATTTTGTTATTTAGTATAACTTTTTTGTATATACTGTTTTGATTTATTGTCGTCTGTAATCAATATGACAGAGCAATCTTTGGCTCCAAGCTTCATCTCCTTTTATCATTTTTGATAAATCAAATCCGGTTCTAATCTTGACAATTGAGAATCTATTGAAGATACTTTAAGGTATTTGAGGTGAGTGGATGACATGGGGTGTTAATTAAGATAAGTTTTGTTTTTTTAATGATAGGTAAACATTTGGTGGCTTGTACTCAAACTTTAAACAATTATACAATAACAAGTAGTTTATAAAACATACATGCAAAATGACCAAAGTGACCTCATATCACTTACACTTGGAGCACTTAACCACATATGACCCGGGATGATTTTCGTAATAAAAATGAAATCTTGATGACCATCCTTGTAACTTCCAAAGTTAATGGAGATAATCAAAGTTTATTAGATAATTACAAAATACATATATTAAATTAGTTATAAAAGTTGTAGACCACAAACTATATTCTCATATTAGATTTAACAATTCAAGATTCCTTTACAGTTCGTGATTGTCAACTCATTGTTATACGTTGGTGTTCTAAAGTCAATGCAACATCGATGCACTAAAGTCAATCATCATACTTTATTACCATATTTTGCGTTCACTGCACGTTAAAAGTCTTATAACTGTGCAAGTAGTTCCCAACAAGCACCCATCTGCAAGGATTCGATGGTGCTCAACAAGATCATTCCTTCCCTTCTAATACTCTTCTGCGTTTTAAACCATCCATTAGTATCGCACTCCATTAACACAGATGACGAAACCTTAATAGGCATGGGGATTGTTCTAGATATGGAGTCATTAATAGGGAGGTCCATTCACAAGGGCATTGCCATGGCCATATCTGATTTTTATGCTCTTAATCACAGTTACAGAACGAGAATAGTTCTTCACACAATGGACTCCAAGGGAGATCCATTAGAAGCTCTTTCAGCTGGTATATATTTTGTTAGTTTATTTCCTTGAACTCTCACTCTAGATATATCTTTTAATTTTTCTTGAAACTTGTTACTTTTTACTTGCCTGATCAAACAGTAGATCATCTTCTCAAAAACGTGAAGGTGAAAGCCATCATAGGCCCAGAAACGCATCTTCAACCCAAGTTATTGTCCTTGTTTGCTGACAAAGCTAAAGTTCCTATATTTTCTATTGCTGCTTCATCTTCGATGGAATACCCTTACTTGTTCCATATCAAAGACGATGAATCCATGATGGCCAAATGCGTTGCTGCCGTTGTGGAATCATATAAATGGAGGCATGCTATCTTCGTTTATGAGGACACTGAAGATGGGAGGGAGATCTTACCCTATCTGGTTGAGTCATTCCAGGATAAAAGCATCCAGATCACTTACAGAAATGCCATTTCTCTCTTGGCCACAAGTGATGAAATAATTGAACAATTACATAAGCTCATGAATTTTCAGACAACTGTAATTATTGTACATATGTCACCTTCACTTGCATCTAGACTTTTCTTAAATGCAAAAAAGTTGGGAATGATGAGTGAAGAATATGCATGGATTTTAACAGAAAAAACAGTTGACGTCTTGCGATCAACAGACTTTGAAGTTATCGAGTCAATACAAGGGGTACTAGGTTTTAGGCCGTATGTTCCGGCATCAAGCAGGCTGCATAACTTAACAGCAAGATGGCACAACTTCTTTTACAGAAAGTACCCTACATCGGTAACAAAGGAGGTACCTGTGTTTGCCTTACGGGCATACGACACAATCTGGGCACTTGCGGAGTCTTTTGAGAAAGTTGAAGTCCTAGAAAATGGTCCTTTTTTTCTAAACGAGGTCTTGAAAATCAGGTTTAAGGGCATAAGTGGTGAGTTTCAACTTAGTGAAGGAAAAGTTATCTCCAATGGATATGAGATTATGAATGCCATCGACTATGGTGAGAAGCGAGTAGGATATTGGACATTATCAGAAGGTATCAAGGAAGCATACCCCTTGATTAACCGCGGTCATAGATATTCTAGTATGCATACTGAAGCTGTTATCTGGCCCGGACGGTCTACAACTGCTCCAAAAGGTCGGATGTTACACACATTTCCTGGTAAAGAGTTAAACATTGGTGTTCTAAAGATAAAAAACTTTAAGCACTTCATGGATGTAGAGAATGATGTGGAGAAAAATGTTACAAATGCCACTGGGTTCTCTATAGATGTATTCAATGCTTGCATTCGCGCGTTAACATATGAAGTACCTCACAAATTCATTTTATTTGAGAATGCCAGTTATGACGATCTGGTGCAGAAGGTGTATAATCAGGTACAAATGTTTACAACTGCTCTTTAAAACAAAATGTATATATGCTTTTACTCCGAAAGATATAATTTTTTCGTCAAATGGCTTGTTTCTGGACAGGAAATTGACGCAGTCGTGGGGGATTCAACAATCTTGGCCAACAGATCTGAGTATGTTGACTTTACGTCGACTTACAGTGACTTGGGTGTAGGAACACTTGCCAGAATCAAGAAAAACGACATGTGGTTCTTCTTGAAGCCACTGGACGTGGGTCTATGGCTAACTGCTATTGCTTCTCTTATGGTAACTGGCTTTGTGGTTTGGGCAATTGAATGTATGAATCAAGAATCTGAATCTTCACCAGCTCAACGAATTGGAACAATCTTCTGGCTCATCCTATTGACCATTTTTTTCGCTCAAAGTTCTCCCTCTTTCTCTCTAAGATGCTTAATTATTTTACTATCTGAAATAGAATCTAATAAATCAAGATCTAAGAATTTATCGTGTTTGTATTCATATAGGAGAGAAGCTGTCGAACAATCTGTCAAGATTTGTAATGTTTGTTTGGTTACTAGTGGTGCTTATCTTGATCACAAGCTACACAGCAACATTGGCTTCACTGTTGACAGTTGAGCAATTTGAATTGGTGTCAAAAGGGGGAATTGTGGGGTTTCATGGAGGTTCTTTTATGAGAGGAGTAACAGTCAGCAATTTGCACTTTGAAGATAATATGAAGAGGGCATACTACTCATATGAGGATTATGCCCATGCTTTATCAGAAGATGGTGAAGCTGATGCCATTGTTGATGAGATTCCTTACATCAAGATGTTTCTTGGCAAGTACTCATCAGGCGACTATGCCTTGGTTTCGTCTCAACCCATCACTTCTGGTTTTGGCTTTGTAAGTTCCCCTTTCCTCTCCATCACTTGCACTATTTTACATGCACACATATCAAATGAGAAGGTATGTGGTCTAACTTACAAAGAAGTGCGATAAGGGCCAAATCACATATGACTTACAGCACGTCCAGAAGGATGCGGGCGAGTGGTAAATGCGACGCGAAAACTCAGCCGTGCAATAGTTGGCTAATGTGATCCTTCTGAACGTATTGTAAATCACATGTGACTTGCCTTCTCGTAAGTTTTTACTGCCCTTTTGTTTGAACCAACCCCTATACAGACACATCTGGTTGACACGTAAATACATTGTCGTTTCAGATCTTCCAAAAAGGTTCGCCGTTGGTACAAGATGTGTCAAGAGAAATCGCCAAAATGAGATTAGACGGAACTCTAGCAAGTTTGGAGAAGAAGTGGTTTGAGAATCGGCTTTCTATCCCGTCAAGGAATTCTACAATGTCCAAAGCCTTGAAGCTTGATAGATTTGGTGGTTTGTTTATTATTAGTGGGGTGACTTCAGCTTTAGCCCTTATGATCTCTGTAACTTGCGTAGTTTGTGCAAGAATGGAGGTCCAAAATATCATTTCGTTGGTAGTCAGATGTAATTTGATGGGTACTATAAGGTATCTACTGTATAGAAATGTCATCCGGACATGACCTGCCATTGCCAATGCTTTCATTCATCTAACATAATTTACAGATTGTAGACACAGAGTTCACAGGTTTTTTTTTCTAGTGATATTAATTTGTTGGTTGGAATAAACATAAAGCTTGAGTTTACTGCCTCTTTGAAAATTGAAAATTCTAACTTGCAAAAGTTAGGGGCCGTTTACTAAACGCTTAACCCGGTAAGTATTTAGTGGACAATTTACCTCACCGGACGAGCATGACAAGATCCAAGAATCTTACCTGATAAAAATGATGATAAGAATAGAGAGTCTTACCCGGTAAGTGAGGGTGACAACTCTTACTCTAGTAAGCGCTTAACATATATATTGTTGCACACAATACCATTTTGATATACTACAATCTTACCTAGAAAATAAATTATAGTGTTGACTCCAACGATAAACACTTACCGGATAAACATTTAGGTAAACAGCCCCTTAGTTATTTGATGTAGAAATGTTTCTTGAATTTTTCTAATCATTCATTGAAAATCCATCAATATGTCATCTAAAATCTTCAACGGCCATTTATATTAGATACCCAGTTTTTTAATAGCGTTTGCTACATTGTTAATATGTTTGTTTTTTTTTTCTTTTAAAAAAAGTGTCTATTTTTAAAAGTAGTTGTTTAATTTTTCATTCTACATTTAATTAATTATAAGGTGGATAATAAAAGGGTAACTGTCATTTTCTTATTTAAAAAAAGGGTAATAATCATATAAATTTTATGCTTTTTTTCATTGTAGTCATTTAGGGGGTGTTGGCGATTGCTTATTTGAAACAATTTATGTTTTTTACAAAAACACTTATCACCTTATCATAAGTTTGAAGAGTTTAACTTCTTCAAAAACTTCTTATTACTAGTTTCACACTGGTATAAGTTGTTTATCCACACACTCAAAAATGCTTATTACCGATGTTATACCAAAATAAGTCAATAAGTTGTTTTTATAAATAATCCCAAACACCCCTTATTTTAGGATGAAGGAAGGAATTAATTTACCTCCAACCACTTGAGGATTTTCTTGGTTTTCAAAAACAAATTAAACAATTTAACAAGAGAGGGAAAGCAATAAACGACAAAAAGTAAACTAGTTTACGTATAACTAACACTAAATTAGTAGACTACGTACTAAGTAAGGGAAATTACTTAATGTCCATTTTGGATCCACTATGGCTACAAGGTTTCTCAAATGGTATTTAATTATACCCTCTTCCAACTAACAACCAACTACTTTAGTTAACCATCAATCTATTAAAAGGATTGAGCAATTATAAGGTTTGTGTTTGATTGGTTTGTGTTTGGGCTTTAAAGATTAAAAGTGTCTGAAAGTCTCGGTTTCAAATCTAATGAGAAATAAAAATCCTCTTATGGTCACGGAGGTTTAAATACGATAACTTCGAACTATCCACAAAGTAGGTGGTCGCCCTAAGATTAATCAACTTGCATAGGAAAAGACAAAACATCCACAACTTTCCATTGTACCTATTTTCATGGAGAAATAGAAGTCAAACGTCACAATTCAAATTGGACTTTTGTAATCTATTGACTTTTCTAAGTCGATCATTTTTAACCTTGAGTGTCACAACAATTTTGTACATTTACTTCAATTAATTTTATAAGATCTTGAAGATAACAATTAAAAAGGTATTCAAATCTATATATATATATATATATATATATATATATATATATATAAAAGAAAAACCAATACTGCTTATATGGTATCTTCTAACATTAAAATCCTTTTTTTTTAGATTTTTTTTTATTTTTTTAAATGTCTAATATAAGAAAAAGACGTTGTTCTCCCCATATAATAAATGTGTGTTTCATTATGCACAAGTTTTTTTAAAGTAAATTTACATACATCTTGAATTCTCAACATAACCTTCTCCGATAGCTTCCTTTTATCTTAAATATATCTTGAACTTTAAGCTAACCCCCAACTTTCTATATGTTCCTCATAGACTTTGTAACTCCTTATTAGGTAGCATTTGGTTCTTAGAATATTTTTGGATGAAATTGAATCTTTTAAAGGAATTTGACTATGAAGAAATTGAAATTAAATGTTATCAGGTTTGACCACCTGTTTTTTAGTTGGCAGACATTGGAATGAAATCTGTTAAAAAAATTAGAATTTGTCTGTTTGGTTCATAGAATATAGCTTTGGAATTGAAATGAAATATTGGTAAATGACCAAAATGCCCTTCTTTTGAAAATTTTCATTTTTTTAAAACTAAAAATATTTTAATAAAATAATTATTTAATATGTAAAACAATATAAAATACACAACCCAAATATAACCATAAGTCAAAGGAGGTTACTAAATCAACGATGGTCAACGGTGGTTTAGAATCGGTGGTGGTCCACAGTGGTTCAGATGGCAGTGGTTGGCAGTGGTTTAGATCGATGGTGGTCCCTGGTGGTTCAAATGGAGGTGGTCACTTGTGGTTCAGATCGGCGGTGGCCGACGGTGATTCAGATCGATAGTAGTTGATGGTGGTTTAGATCGATGGTGCTCTATGGTGGTTCAGATGGCGATGGTCGACAGTAGTTCAGATCGGTGGTGGTCCATGGTGGTTCAAATGGCGGTGATCGATGGTGGATCAGATAGGTGGTTCAGATTGGCGATGGTCGATGGTGGTTCAGATCGGTGGTGGTCGGCGGTGGTTCAGCTCGATGGTGGTCGGTGGTGGTCGGTAATGGTTCAAATGGCGATGGTCAACGGTGGTTTAGATGGCAATAATCGGTGGTGGTTTAGATGGTGGTGGTCGGCGGTGTTCGGCAACGATTCAAATGAAGGTGGTCAGCAATGGTCATATTGGGTTTTATGATATTAGGGTATATTGGGTTAAAAGCATATTTGGTATTATAAAAATAGAGAATTCCATTCCATCGACTGAAAGGTCCATCGACTTCTGATTATGTGTTAAGGACCCAAAGTGGATCTACTTCAGCACCCGTTTCTGTTGGATCATGTTTCAAAAATGCAAGAAGAACTAATGTAGTTCGCTTACTGTCAATAGTTTCAGTACTCGATAAGTAAATAATTTTTGAGTAAACATCATTTGTTGGATTAGTTGAAAGTGTTAGTGTAATACTCTTACTAACCCTTAGCATTTAAATCCCTTCTTCATCAAATATAAGTCAGAAGGTATTCCGCAAATAATACACATTTAATTACCTCAACATTTAATTATGAAGATCTGTGATGAAAGAAGACTACTCCAGATCTATTATTACACAAATGGAAGAATAAGAGTTTAATTTGCATTCAAATGTCTGAAGGGATACTGCTTCTTAATAGTCTAGAACTCTTTTTGGCATCTTTGATTCACATTATGAAAACATTCAACAAAAAGACGGTCCACGATATCAATCACCTATATGAATCCGTTTATCTTTCTCTCTTTCAGAGTCTCAAAAGGGTTAACATCTCACTACGACAAAATCGGGTTTATAGGACACTCCCAAATTATAAGCGTCCTAATAGACCTCTTTATAGAACTTAGTTTATAGGACCAAAAAAATAAATTGTTCTATCTAACTGTGTTGTAATAAGTTTATATGACATTTTTTGATGTCGTAATAAATTTTTTAGGACACTTTCAATATAAAGCGTCCCATTATCAATTTTATAGAACATTATTTGAAAAATTGTTCTATAAAAACAAGTGCCATATAAAATGTGTGTGTGTATGTGTATGTGTATGTATGGATGTGCATACAAATTACTATATGAGTTTTATATTATAAATTTTTTGATTGAATTTGTTGTTTTTATGTTATTGATTTTCATTAAAATGTTCTTTATGTGTTTATTTTGAGAAGATGAAGAAAAATAATACAATTATTAATAGAAATTTTTAATAATAGTTATTTGGTGGGACAAAAGTCAAGAGATTTTGCAAGCGTGAAAACAAATTTGGAATAAAAGAAGCTCATGAACCGACAAAAATAAAAAATTACTTATATTTATCCTTACAATCACATTTGTAACAAGTTCATGAATGTAATTTTTGTAATATCTTTTAGAATAAGTCTAAAGAACTTCTCTAATATTAAATTTAACTATTGTAAACAAATATATAACGTTCACGAGACGTAGTGTGAAAACTTAAATGTATCGAGTTGTCTACTTTGGATGATCAAATTAAAGGAATATGTTAATGCTTAGTTAAGCAATGTTGTTTATGGTCTCGGAAAAATAAAGGGCTACCATGCACATATAATTTCCTAGAAAAAAGTTGAAGAAAATAGTTCATAAAAACTAAATTCGCATCATTTTACGATTTGAATTGGACACTCAACTCCAGTGTTTGACCCTTCCAGTTCAAGATAAATGACTTTTCATAAATCAAAAGAGATCAGGAAAACTAAAATTGCATTGTCTGCATAATTGAACCTTATTCAAGAAAACGATATAGATGTACTTGAATCAAAAGAGTTCCCCATTTTTTGCTCAAAAACATGTCAACGAAGAGAAATCAGTATAAGCTATATAAGATATTTGATTCTGACAACTCATTCAATCGGGGAGGTGGTTAAATGGGCATGAATTTATAATAAAAGAGTTCTTATAAAATACTGTTTTTTTTTAAAATAATATAAGCGTTTTCCCTGATTCAATTAATTAAGTTCCTGTGATGGTTATTATAGTTCTTTTTTATGTGCAACCCATTTCAAAACCAATTTAGTTAATTATGTTGCTAAACCAATATCTTACTATTGGCACTACAACAAAATCGGGTTTATATGACACTCTCAAATTCTAAGTGTCCTAATAGACTCTTTATAGGACTTAGTTTATAGGACCAAAAAAATAAAGTAGATGTTGTAATAAGTTTATATGACGTTTTTCGATTTCGTAATAAGTTTTTTAGGACACTTTTAATATAAAGTGTCCCATTATCAATTTTATAGGACACTATTTGAAAAATTGTCCTATAAAATCAAGTGTCCTATAAAAAATTGAGTTTATAGGACAATTTCTCAAAAGTGTCCTATATAAAGTTGCTAATGCGACATTTTGTATTAAAAATGTCCTAAAAAACTTGTTAAGACATCCAAAAGCGTCATATAATCTTATTACAACACCTTTAGATAGGACACTTTATACTTTGGTCCTATAAATTAAGTCCTATAAAACGGTCTATTGGGACACTTATAGATTGTGGGCGTCCTATAAACCCAATTTTGTTGTAGTGTGGGAAGGTTATTTTTGCGTCTTGGAAGTGTAATTAATAACATTCTTGTACAAACTTAATTTCAACATCGGACCATTACTTTTTACAAGCGCGTTCTGTGTTCACATTGCACATCATTCGTTGTTAATCAATTAACAAATTACATTTCATCTCAACTTAATTATATATTTCTCACAACCGTCATCACAACGTGAGATGGAACAAGCAAGTTTAGTCTAAGACAACTCCCGTTTAGAACTAGCTAGATAAATGAAACCCGAATGCTTACCATCAAAGCGAATCCCAACTCCTTTTGGTGACAGAAAGTGACATATTAAACTTTCAAAGCATCAAACATGCAAAACGATTAGCCAAACCCCAAGTTAGAACCTAAATTGACTTATTTAAACTAAGCTACTAACTAAAACATTAACAACATAATACAAAAACATTACATGGATGACATAAGTGTCATGGACTTATAGATAAGCCATTGAATGCACGTCAACATGGATGACATAAGAGGTAGACTTGAGAAAGTTGCCGACAAGGAGACTTGTCATTTATGTTTTTCAATCTTAACTCCCGACGGGTTGGTCACTCTTCGAAAGTGTCAAAGTGTGATAGATTCAGAGATGAACTATCAAGAACACACCAACTCGAATGATATGGGAATTGACTCGAGTGAATAATTTTTAATAAAGAGATTTGTTTATCCATATATTTTGAAAACACCATCATGTCACTATCCCCGGTCCGGACACCGCATAAAGATATGGGTGGAAAGCTATAAGATAGTGCAATGGTGAAGTCCGAGAGGAATGCCTTCAAAATAGATGGTGGAACTTAGTTTCGAAACACTGCTTGYTGTAGCATTSCTAYAGCATTGGCTGCTGGAATTTATGTTTGGGTCTCACCTTAAGTCTAACACCCTTGCTTCTTATATATATTATATATTCTGTTTTAATTCACCTTACAATCAAACAAAAGTCTTCAAAGTCGTCATCTGAAATCATCTCTTTGGTTGGACTCTAATCTAACTTTGGCTACAATCTCTGTGGACGATAATGCGGTACTTGTACCACTTTATTACTTGGAAAGACGAYATTGGGCCGTATTGTATACTTGCTTTGTGGCCCAATTTCATTAAGTCTAAAGGTGTGAAATATCACCCGACCAGTTACGCTAAAAAACAAGGAATAGACTATGATGAGACGTTCTCGCCGGTCGTTTGATTTGAAACAGTTCGTGTTATATTGGCACTTGCAGCTCAAAAACGATGGAAAGTATTCCAATTTGACGTCAAATCGGCATTTCTAAATGGTGACTTAGAAGAAAAAGTCTATGTGACCCAACCACCAGGATTCGAGAAAATAGACGAGGGAGACAAACTGAATCGTCTCAAGAAAGCCCTTTATGGATTGAAGCAAGCGCCTCGGACGTGGTACAGCAAGATAGATGGTTTTTTCACAAGAATGGATTCGAGAGAAGCATGCACAAGCCAGATTTATATATCAAGAATCAAGGTGGAGATGACTTCATGATAATAAGCTTGTATGTTGATGATATGATCTATACAGGATCTTTATTAAATCTCATATCGGACTTCAAACAGTCCATGWAGAGCATGTTTGACATGACCGCTCTCGGAGAATTAAAATATTTTCTGGGGTTAGAAGTGAGTCAAATAGATGCTGGAATATTCATGTCACAGAGAAAATATGTTAAAGACACACTGGAGAAGTTCAACATKCTAAATTGTAAGTTTGCCAGCACCCTRATGAACACAAATGAGAAGTTGAGGTCAGATGATGTAACAGGAAGAGCGGATGCAAGCCTGTACAKAAGCTTAATTGGTAGACTCATTTATGTAACTCACTCTCGTCCAGATGTGAGCTTTGCTGTTGGGGTCTTATCTCGTTTCATGCACAATCCAAGTCAACATCATTCTGGAGCAGCAAGAAGAGTCCTACGGTATCTTGCAGGGACGGTAAATTTCGGCATTTGGTATCGGAAAGTAGAAAAKTTTAGCCTCAAAGGCTATAGAGACAGTGATTGGGGTGGCTCGGCTGAAGATGGACGAAGCACAATGGGAAATGTTTCATACTTGGGACTGCTGCAGTCTCTTGGAGTTCAAAGAAACAAGCAACTGTGGCGCTCTCGACTGCCGAATTAGAATATGTGGTTGTAACAGCCACATCTTGTSAAGCAGTTTGGCTACGTAGGCTCATGAGTGATATCAGAGTAAAGCAAAACAAGGCAACTGAGGTGTTATGTGATAACGAGTCAGCTATCATGCTCGGAAGAAATTCGGTTTTTGACAGCCGTACCAAACACATTGATATCAAACACCACTTCATACGAGAACTTTTGGCTAAAGGAGAAGTTAATCTAGAAAGTTGCAGAACAAAGGAACAAGTTGCTGATTTGATGACAAAGAGCTTACCTTTCGCAAACATGATTTTTTTTGCATTCAATTGGGTTTATCAGAGTTTGAATGAAGGGAGAGTGTTAGAAATATTTGCTAATTCAAACTCTTCTTAGTCAACTTAGCCGTTAAATAAGACCAACAGATTAGGAGGTAGTGGCTCATGGTCTTACGCTTTTTGAGAGTTTCTAGGTTTTTAGTTGTAGTTGGCTGCTTTCTCAGCCTATTTAAACAGGCTTCTGTTTCTTATTATAGAGTAATCAATAAAAAAAAATTAAGCTTCCAGCAATGTCACGCCCCGATTTTTTTTTTCTTTCAAATGCCGTGACGTCATTCTTAATAACTTATGTCTTGAACAAAAATACGAACTTAAAATTTCAAACACACATAATATGTTTAACATAATTCGTTACATAATTGCGGAAGCGTAAAATACTTTAACATAATCAATGCTAATTAAAATATCTAATCAAGCATGGTTCAAAAACATAGTCYCGTCTTTYTTCATTCACTMKTCYAYTGACAAATGACACCTGAGATATATACATGTATAGTATAAGCAAAAAGCTTAGTGAATACAATATGGTTTCRTGATCACAYGCACACACAAAACAGTGTTTTAGTATTTTAATTATTATCTTGCAAGTGAGGCCTCGGCTCGTCACTTTTCTTTGCGTATGTGGCGTATTCTATGGGCGAGGACTCCAAGACCTCGGAATTGCAAGCCCTCCTTTCATGTCCAACCCACCTCGTACGGTGGACGAATCTTGCCGAATCATACTAGTTGCATATCATTTATTTGCAATACTCACTCATGAATGCAAATCTCATCGTGACATGCACATATAAACAACGTTTTAGTGTATTTTAATTATTATCTTGCAAGTGAGGCCTCGTCTCTTCACTTTTCTTTGCGTATGTGGCGTATTCTATGGACGAGGACTCCAAGACCTCGGAATTGCAAGCCCTCCTTTCATGTCCAACCACCCCGTACGGTGGACGAATCTTGCCGAATCATACTAGTTGCATATCATTTATTTGCAATACTCATTCATTAATGCAAATCTCATCGTGACATGCAACATACATCTCATGCAAGTGACAACATAAATCACATATGCATCATCGTCATTCTTTTCACATTATACACATACTTGAATATCATATTGATAATAACAAGTCATCATAATCTTTTTCGTCAACATCACCTTTCATATCATGCATATATTTAAATATCATGCACATCAGTGTAATCAAGTTATCATCATATACATATAAACATATCATGCATATATCATGGATAAAATATTTTTATAATAATCATGTATATATCCCATAAAAATCGCATAATGTACTCACCTTGAATCATTAACGTTCAATAGGTCGTTCTCTAAAAAACGGCAACCTACATGATAATTTATATCATTCCTAAGCATCTTAAATAATCGTAGTTAAATTGATTACTATTCCTTAACAATCTTAACACGAC
>NC_037529.1:14791077-14802798 GCF_001531365.2 Cynara cardunculus var. scolymus | reverse complement strand
TACTTATCTTTCCGCAAACAATCTTGTAAAATCTGTATTGATCTTCTTTATCAATATATATTTTAAATTTGAAAATTGTGTTTGTATTCATCCCCCCCCCTTCTACAAACTGTTTAGTATTCTTGTAGACCCTTTTGGGACTAACACGATTCCATAGACTCCATTATATATATATATATATATCTATAGCAAATATAGATTCAAGAGGAAATACAAATCGAAGAAGATGGAGCAGAAAATCGATGAAGAATGACATACCTTGATGTGAAGAACGATCGAGTAGAAACAATCGACGAGAAGAAAAGAACAGATCGATGGAGTAGAAGCAGTCATCCACTGGAGCAGAAGCAGCCGGCTAGAGCAGCTTTGGTAGGGTTTCTTCAATTAATGGTGAATGTAAGTAGTTAGGGAGAGGGGTAGATGGGGAAAATAAATACAATTAATTGGTTGAGTTGATAGGACAATGATTTTGTAGCTGATCGATTCAACTCTTGTCTGAGTGATTAAGCTCTTAACGAACACATGGGTATGGTTGTTCGAATCAGCCATATCTGCTATACAGCTCATTAAGTTGTTACCGAACAACCCTTAAGTTATATGTATTTATTTATTTATGAGAGCATCTTATAGGTAAAAGATCACGTGAGAAAGAGAGTTAATATGAGAAGCGTAAGAAAGGATATGGATCATTGATCACCTTTAATTTCAAACTCACCCATGAATCGCGCTTGATAAGAGATTGATCTGATGCATCTCATCATAATGTGCATCCAAGGGTAGAGATCTCTTCTTATGCTTCTCATCTTAATTTTCCTTCTTACCGGAATCCAACCTGCATCTCATAATCTATATAACTTCATAATAAATTCATATTGATATCTTTCGATGTGATATATATATATATATATATATATACACATACAATGGGAAAATATAGAAAAAAATCAACGAACTTTTTCATTTTGAGTGATTAAGTTCATATAAAAAATTGAATAAAAAACCCATTGAACTTTCTCATTTGAATGATTAAGTCATTGAATTTTTTTTTGATAAATAAATTAATAAACCATCGAACTTTTAAAAATTAACTGTTTACATTCTTTCACCCAAAAATGCTACCTGTAACCGGTTTGGAAGATTTTAAAGTAAAAAGGACCTATTTATAGTTTTCAAATCTTATGTAATTCAAACCCCTTGTTGTTGTATCGTCATCTGCTCTTTATCACCATCCATCATCAGCATCGGCCCGACCATCGATCTCCCTTTTTTAATGGGTTTCTTTTAATTTTCAATTCTCCTTATGTTTTGATCTGCCTATATGTACTCTATTAAATTGTTGTAAAAGAGGAAGAATCGAAATACAAAAAAAAAATATTCAAAAAGAGGGAGATCGATGACAGGGGACAACGTTGTGCAGAATGGAGTACGAACAATGATCGGGTGATGAGGAGTGGCAAAGGGGGAACGATGCCATTGGATGCGAGGAATTTGAATGTTGTGAGGTTTGATAATGGTAAAAGTAATTTATGTTTTTTTTTACTTTAAGATATTCCTAGCCAATTATGGATTTTGAAGGAAGTGGAAGGAATTAGAACTAATAATTCCTTTGACCAAATTTCAAATTCTATGTGTGGTTCACATAATGAAAATGTAGGAATCCTGATTGAATTCCATAAAAAACGAATTCATCATTCCATGACATAAGTGAAGGAATTGAATTCCATCTCTTTGCATCTAATTTAACCAACACTATCGACCCCCTTCCCCAACCACGATAATGTTACTACTGCCATTATCAATCCCCCCTAAACCCCCCACCACTAGACCACTAATGTCGTTATCATAACCGCCACCCACCCACCCTACCCTAAACCGCCAACAGACCACTAACCACCATGCCACTATTTTCATTGTCACAGTTGACATCCCCAACGTGTCACACACCACCACCCACCCCACCCCACCCACAACTACCCTACCTTATGCCCCTACTCTAACACCCTGTCACCACTACTATTGTCACAACTACCACTCCGCCACCCACCCCCACAAACCACCTTTCGATTTTTGTATTGTCACAACTACCACTCCTACCTTTCGATGGGTGGTGGGGGAAGGAGAGGTCATGTTGGTGGCGGGGGGATGAGATGGTGGGAGCAAGGACTGCTACCCAGCCCCACCACCATGCCACTACTATCTTCGTCAAAAATACAATCCCTAACCCCCAAACAAATATGGAGATTTCAATTATTTTCAGAGATTTTATTCCAATTCCTACCAACCAAATGCATGGTCAAATTACATTCTAGTTCTTTCAAATTCAAATTCCTTTGATGGATTTCAATTCTACCAAATTCAATTCTGTGACCCAAACACACCCTAAGTGTTTTCTCTATTTTTTTCCAACTAAGAGTTTCCAAAAACAGTAAGGCCACAAAATTATAAAGGTAGCTTTGTTATTTTGACTATAACATTTTGTTATTTAGTCCCTTCCATAAAAAATTCAACATGGTTTAATGATAGTTATTAGGGTTCATATACCAAACACTTATCGGATAAGAGTCATCACCTTCGTTTACCAGGTAACACTCACAATCCTTGTCTTCCCTCTTACCAGGTAAGATTATCGGTCCTTGTTATGGTCACCCGATAAGATAATTAAACAAGTAAATGTTTACCAATGTAAGTGTTTAGTAAACGGATCCTTAGGTGGCGTTTGGTTCGTAGAATATTTTTGCATGGAATGAAATCTGTTAAAGAAATTTGACTTTGAAGGAAATGAAATGGAATGTTGTCAGATTTGACCAGCTATTTGGTTCGCAGACATTGGAATGAAATCTATTAAGGAATTGGAATCTATCTGTTTGATTCACATAATGTAGCTATGGAATTAGAATGAAATATTGGTAAATGACCAAAATGCCCTTTTTTGAATTTTTTGAATTTTTTTAAAACTAAAAATACTTTAATAAAATAATTATTTAATATGTAAAACAATATAAAATACACAACCCAAATATAACCATAAGCCAAACAACGTTACTAAATCGACGGTGGTCGTTGGTGGTTCAGATCGATGGTGGTCCACGGTAGTTTAGATCAGTGGTGGTCCGCAGTGGTTCAGATGGCGGTGATCGACAATGGTTCAGATGGTGGTGATCAACAGTGGTTCCATTGATGGTGGTTCACGGTGGTTCAAATGGAGGTGGTTAGCGGTGGTTCAGATGGACGATGGTTCAGATCGGCGGTGGTGGCGGTGGTTCAGATCGGTGGTTGTTCAAATTGTTGGTGGTCATCGGTGTCCGGAGGTAATTCTGGTCGATGGTAGTTGCCAGTGGTCGGCAGTGGTTCAAATCAGTGGTGGTCCGTGGTGGTTCAGGTGGCGGTGGTCGGATGTGGTTCAGATCGGTGATGGATCAGATTGGTGGTTGTTCAGATCGATGATGGTCGGTGGTGGTTCAGATCGGTGGTGGCTGGCGGTGGCCGACAGTGATTCAGATCGATAGTAGTTGGTGGTAGTTCAGATAGATGGTAGTCCATGGTGGTTCAGATCTACAGTGGATCAGATCGGTGGTGGTCGACGATGGTTCAGATCGGTGTTGGTCGGTGGTGGTTCAGATGGCGATGGTTGATGGTGGTCGGCGGTGATTTAGATGGCAGTGGTTGGCAGTGATTCAGATTGACGGTGGTTGGAGGTGGTCGCCGATGGTCATATTAGGTTTTATGAGATTAAGGTATATTAGGTTAAGGGCATATTTGATATTATCAAAATAGAGAATTCCATTCCATCAAAATACCATGTAGTTGCTAAATAATGTTAAATTTCGTTATTTGTGGAATTTGTAGGATTTTGAAGATTCATTTCGTGAAAAGGATGAACCAAATGAGAGAATGAAATTTGGACGATGAAATTTAATATTCCAATTCCATCAGATTCCTTCAGAATCTACGAACCAAACGCCCCCTAGTCTTTTTCTCAAATTGGTACGTGTGTTTTCAATAGAGAAGAACATTTTATACACATGATTTAGTTTAAACGGATATATCAAGTTTTGCTTTCGCAAAAATTTCACACCACAAATGAAAATATTGTTAACATTTTTGTTTTTCCATTGAACTAATTATATCAAACTAACATTCTTGTTAGTATTCATCAATTATGAATTTAAGGTTTCAAAAGCCAAATTAAATAAGTATGTTTATATATACATCTAGTACGAAAAATGGCATCTAGCATAGAATAAAATCCCATTGATAGAAAATTTATTTAATCTTTTGGACTTCCCTGTAGTATCTCTAAAACATCATTTCAGAAATAACATATAAGTTCCTGAGGCAGAGAAAAGTAAGTTTGTATGCATCTGATTCCCATAACTTACTTATGAGTAATATATTGAGTTCGTTTGGTTTGATTTATATATTTGAAGTGCATGACACATGGTAATAAATCAACGAGCACTCTTTATACTTTGGTTATAAGGCTATCTGTGTATAATTCATCATGGTATCATCATTGAAGATGTTGAATCAAAATCCCATGCATGTTAGATTATACAATCTTCTAATCCTTGTAGGTTTATCTATGTCAACATAAATAGTTTGTGCTTGATTGATCAACAGGTTTGGAAGGAGGATGTATTTCTTGTGAAAAAAGTTCCAATGTCATGTAAGTGTAATATTTCTAATGAGATTTATTTGTTTACCATAAGACTTAGGGGCTGTTTGGATTATGGGAATTAAAAGGAATTGGAATGTCCAATCCTTTGACCAAATTCCAAATAGAGTGTTTGGTTCATGAAATAAGACTATGGAATCCTTTCAATTCTAGTCGATTCCTTCACGCATAGATTTTACAATTCCATGGCAATATGCTAGGATTTCAATTCCTTTCCTACAGATTCCTTCCCTAATCCAATTCCATGCAACCAAATGCAATCACAAGGCATGGTCAAATTCCATCAGATTCCATTCCATTCCCTCAAAGTCAAATTCATTTGATGAATTCCAATTTCATCGAATTTCATTCTACGAACCAAACGCCCCCTTACATTCTTTGTAAAACAGTCCTTTTACTATTATTTCATTGAAACATACTTCAATTTTTACATTTCTATGTGATTGTTTATAGGACCAATGTGAGGATTCCTATGTATTGTTTATAGGGCCAATGTTAAGGATTTGAGCTTGATGCAACTTGAAACATGCAATAGTTTGGATTCCAATAATATATGGTAAAATATATTCCACATACTAGTACCATATAAAATTGAGTAAATTAAGAAAATGTTGGGTCACCTATTGATTTGGTGATGACCCACTGATTTGTTCCTCTATCCTATCAACAATTAGTAGTTATTGATTTCTTTGTATATTGGTTTCTTGGTACATACTTAAAGCCATTGGCAAAATCGAAGACTAGCCGATGTGAAGCAGAAGGTCACCGATGTAGTACTGTGGATCAACTGTCTAAATTACACACCAAGACTCCAGAGTAGCTGATTTGAAGATTGAAGATGTTTTAAAGCTACTAGCCGATTGAAGGAAGATCTTCATGCACCGAAGATTTGTAAGTAGCTGTTTGAAGCTACTAATCCATCCAAAGAAGATCTTCCTACAGACTAACCATATCTCCGCAAAAGTTTGTCTCTTCATGAACAGTGTTATATGCACGTGGTATACAGCGAAAATGAGATATCAACAATGGTCAAGTCAACCCCTGACTTCTTATCCTCAAGTGACAAGTGTCTCATGCATTTAATGCATGAAGGTAGTATAAAAGGAAGTATGCATCTCCCATGCAAAATGCTTCCTTGAAAGAATTACTAAATGCATTCTCAAAGGCAATCGATTCTTTTCTTCTACTCCCCTAGTCTCCTATGTGTGAAGAAAATCTTAGTGTTATTCATTTCCTTGCAAGAACTTTATGTGTTGTTCTTGTAAGTTCTTATCTTTGTAAGATTGTTTAGGTTAGGTTATCATTTCTTTCTTCCGCAACAATCTATATTGTATCTGTATGTGTTAATTCTTGATATACATCAACAAGAATTAAAAAGTTGAAAAAAGTCTGAGTAATTATATTCAACCCCCCATATACAATTACTTTATGTTTATTGTTATCCCATTCGGGACCAACAAAAAGATAACTTATAATCAGGGTCAGCCTAAAGGGTGGACGAGTCGGGCGACTGTCAAGGGCATCAAAGCCTAATAGGCATCAATTTAAGCCCAACAATACTATTACTGGTAAAAAAGTTTTAAAGTGGTAACTACAAAACTTAAACTTTAAACCTCTTGCATACATAAACACTTCCTTACCACTAAGCTCTTAATATATTTTGATATTTTTTTTCTCTTATTTTAATTTTATTAGTTTTCTCGTTGATTCGTTTTTTCTTCCTTGCATTTTTTTTTTGACTTTTGTCTTGTTTTCATAGAAACATTTATTTATCTGAAATAAAATTAATCATATTCAACAACTAATACTTTCTATATATTTTTGTTTTGAAAATCATATGATAATATTTGTAAGTTTATTATTTTTTTTGCAAAACATTTTTTATGCGGGGAATTAATATGATCAAACTCTACATAAAACAATTTAGATCACTAGATAATTTCACTCGAAACCACAATTATCTTTTGTTATATTTTTTAAAATCAAACCATGTATGAAATAATTTAGATTACTATATAAGTTTAACTACTTTTTTATTATTTCCATAGTCATAAATATGATTCTCGAAGATTATTTTTTATTTTATATTATATTTTTTGATTCGATGTTGAATCTCGTAATTCCAATTTTATTGTTACCCATAATATGATTTGTTGCCTAAGACTATATATGGTTGTTTAAACTACATAACATTCGTTATTCAAGTATGTCTAGATTTTTAAAAATATGATACACATATAGTATTAAGTTTTCCTAAGTTCTAAGACAGATTAAACATCTGTATATGGTTGTATACAATTAGTTTGAGCACACCTATCATTATATGCGAGTTTTTAAAGTTTCAATTTATCTTAATATTACATTATGATATTATAATCATAAGATATGCATTACAAAAAATAAATTATCATTCAATAACAATAATGAAAATTGGCTTAGGTATGAGATGTCTAGGTTGATTAGGTTCCAAACCCTTTAAAAAATAGTATGTTTCATCTATAGTTTTTAAGTAGTGAGAACGGACATTATTTTACTTTCTCGGTCAAGGCACTTTTACTTTGTTTGTTACTTAATAGGTAATGGGACATTAAATGATTAAAAAGAAAAGAGCCATTTAGACATAGGGGTAGAATTCTTAGCCCATACAATCATAATAACGTTACAATTAAACTGTACCTGACGTATCAACCCAATTGCTTTAAAGAAATTATAATGTGGACGAAACTTTCCTAGGACCATCTTTTAGCCATATAACGTACTGAATTGACTAAGGCATTGAAACTAAAGCTTGAAGTGGACTATCAAACTCATATGATTAGGCTTTGATTAGACAATATGCATACAGTTTTTTATGCCCAACTTTTTTCACTAACGTCTTGAGTTTGAATCCCTTTAATTTGTATTTACTGTATCATGTTTAACTAGATATGTTTTAGATAGTTATACGTAAATTATTTTATAAAGTGACGTAGTATTTGGAATTGTCGACGAAAAAAAAAAAGCAAGCAAGAGGAAAGCCAAAACAACCTTAGACAATTTGGAGCTTAAAAATTACAATCTGAGTGTCACCTCCCACATATTGGAAATGTTCGTTATTAATAAAACCAGATATTGGAAGGGTTCGTTATTACAATTTAAGGAACTGTGTATCTACAACAATTGCATATCGTTATTAATAAAACCAGATATTTCCATTTAATAACTAAAACATGTATAAGATAACATAGATAGTCATTATTTTTTTATTTAAAAGTTCATTTATAAAAATTCTGATAAATATAAGTGGTCCATGATGAATATGATGTATAAAGTAAATTAATTTGAAAGCATGTAATTCCATGTGGTGATTAAATTCAATACCCCAAAAATGGTGGTGGCAATGATGGGTAACACTTGTTTAATGTTACTATCCTCATCATTTACCCCATGTTTAAGGTCAAAACATTTTTCCAAAAGTAAAAATCTTAATTCCTTTGTTTATTTTTTATAAGAAAGTTTTATCGGTCTTTTATGTCTGACTTCTTAAGAGATGGGATCATTTAGACTGCTTGTTTTTTTCAATTTTTCAGAGACACTTAAGTCTTATTTTCCTCTTATTTGGTAAAAGGTTATTTTCTTCTTATTGTTCTTCAAATCCTTAACGATGACATTTCTCAATCGATCATTTCTCTCAATCGATTATTGCCAAATAAATCTTCACCTCTCTTAATTAATGTATTTTAATATACAAGAACATATTTACATATAACATATATTTTCATATATCAAGAAATATAATTTACGCAACTGGTCCCCATAATTATAAAAGTTACCATACAAAGTAGCTACCAAATTTTTCTACAATTTCACTATACAACACTTGAACATATAACAAGTATCCAGATACAAAAGAAAAATTATGCTAACTCAAATTTCATGCAAGCATGATAATAATATTTTCCCTTCCTCTTATCATCTAGTTGTGTATGACTTGTGATGCATATTTTTGAAACACAAAATGAGAGTTAGACCTTGATATCTAGTGAGAAATCCCTTTGATACAATTATAGGGTGAAAAATCCTCAAATCATATTTGAAATAAAAATACATCCGTTTGATATAACAAACCTTATTTATTGCATCCGAACTCCCAATAACTTGATAAACATTATGAGTGAAACTTGACTTATCATATGGAAGTTTATATAAATTTCTTGCATTACATGGATGAGACAAACTCACTTCCTCGCAACATACTAGTGCGAGAATATCAATTCATCGCATCACACTGGTGCGATAAACCCAACTTGTCGCATCATATAGGTGTGATAAGTCGACTTGTTGCATCACAAGGATGCGACAAAACTCCCTCCTCGCATCACCACACTTCATCGTATCAATAGGATGTGACAACTCTAAGTTATCGCATCATAACGATGCGATAATTATGAATGTTAATCAAAACCCAGATTTTATAACTCATGATTTTGCCACTCTTATCCTGGTATACACATATTCTTAATATGTTACCCTTATCCTAGTAAATACCTCTCCTTGATATGTCACTCTTATAACCACAATACACATCTTCTTGATATGTCACATTTATTCCCACAAATGATATAATCATAACAAAAACCCATAATTGTGCTAATTATAGCATCAAAAACAGTATCATAATTAGCAACTCATATAAAGAACCATACTTTTCTACACCCAGTTTCCAAATAAGGAAAGATGGTATAAATTTAAACTCACCTTATGAATCACAAAGATAAAGATGATATGATGAGGAATTAACACAACAATAAATATCCAGGTAAAATAATCACATAATTCAACTTCTGTCTTTCCTTCCCTACGGTTGTTGTTCCTCGGCTCCAAAAATACACACACATGAACATCTTTTTCTTCACATTCACTTATTATCCCAATAACATAATGAAATTATACTAAAGGGTCTTTGGCCTAGCGGTATCGTAGCCCTTGGCTTTCTAGGAGGTCAGGGGTTCAAACATCACCATAGGTGAGGAGGGCGTGTGAGTTTATTTGTTGCATTTGCCGTATATAAATATTATATACTTCAAAAAAAACAAAATGAAATTATCTTATATAATATGCATTAAAAGAAATTAACAGGCGGTGGGTAATTGATTTAAACACATAAACAATTTAACCTCTTCAACTTACCAATATTTTTCAAAAAATACCTGCGCTTTATAACCGAATACACGGTTATCACAGTTAAACACCGTTAATGACATATTTTCGTTTGAATAAATATTTTAATTATATAATTTAGATGTAAATATCGTAAAGATGATGAATAAATATGTAAAATTATATAAATTTATCTATAAATTCAACATTATAATTTTCATTTGGCAAAATAGACAACTTAAACAAATTCAGACGTTTATCAGTGTACAAAAACAAATATTCTTATTGATTCAGATTTCAAACTTCAACACCACCTCATATAAATCAAATATGAAATAAGACTTGAGACTTCAGCATTGTTTTTTAAAAACAAACGCTACGAGTTATTTTTTATAGGAGTTATTATCTAGAAAGAAGAATAATCCGCATGTTATGACCGATTATAACCCTATTTAGGCTTTCTAGAATCAATCCCTAGTCCGCATTGGGTCCTTAGTTCTTAAACATTGTTATTTCGTTCACATATGAATATTTAATTTTTTTTAAAAGAATCATGTAGAAATATGTGACACTTAAACATGAACAATTATCGACTTGTTTGCCATGAGCAGAACCTACGGTTGGGCAATGTTACATTTATTCATCGAGAACAATCAATTTTTAAGTGTATTCAAATTATAAGGGCATAAACTTAATTCTTAGATGCAAAAAATATAAACTACTTTTATCTTTAATTCCAATCCTCCATCATATGAAACAAATCGGTTTTTATTTCAAAAATTCAAAAGCCATACAATTTACCCTTTTCTTATTTTCAAATATGGCTTTACTTTACAGAAATTTAGAGGTTCTTTGGTTAGAGGTATTAAGCAATAATCAATGATGATGAAAATAAAAGAAACAATTTGGTTTTATATAATATAATGAGGTCATTCTCCTATAAGCCCAAATTTTGATTCCAGGTTAAATTGGAGGGAATGAAAATTCATTCTCATTTGCATTTCCTGTCATTTTCATTTTCATTCATCTGACTGAACCAAACACCCCCTTAAAAAAACGTAATTGTTTACATATTTATACAAAGATAAAATTTAAAAAACATCATTTCAAATGATGAAAAAGAATTGCCGTCTACTATTAACAATTTACTACAATCAAAGTTTTTGATTTGAGTAGATGGGAAATGGGTATTTTGGTCATTCCACACATTTGATGTATACAAAAAGAAAGTTGGTTTGCTTTTGGAAAAAGTTGATTGGAAATAAGCCACTTGTTATTGGTTCTTATATTTGGTAAACTTAATATCTAATTCTCAATCGAATGTTTACCAAATGCGTATTCGGTAAACGTTTATCGATAAAAGTTGTCATTCTTACTTACCTTATATCTGGTAATATTTTCGGTTATTAAAATAGATCGGTTGTAAACATCAATCACCTAGTAAAAATGTTACAGTATAAAAGTCTTAATCATTGCTATGTTTTTTATCAGGTAAGATTTTTTATCTTTGTTATGCACCCAATAAAATAAAATATATTAGTTTCGTTTTTTGGTTAAAATACATAAAATAGCAATCTATTTTCATAAATTTCTTTATTATAGCATTGTACTTCCAGTTTTTCTTATTACAACAATGTACTTTCAAACTATTTTTTATTAAAACATTATACTTTGGAAAATTTACCCATTATTACATTGGGTAACCTTTTGATTTAAATTTACCCATTATATCAGGTTAAAATGTCACCTCATTGTCCACGTATATTGTCCTATGTACTATAGTGGTATGACTTTCTTATTACAATATTATACTTTCAAAATTATTTTATTATAGCATCTATTAGTTCTTATTAAACAATGTACTTTTAATTTTAATATTTAGATATTTTACATGTTATTTAATAAAT
>NC_037529.1:14789676-14790867 GCF_001531365.2 Cynara cardunculus var. scolymus | reverse complement strand
TATATTATATTTGTTAAAAACTTTTATTTGACATATAAATATATTAAATTAATTAGATTTTTTTTGAATTATTTATTAATATAACAACATTAAAAAATTATAGAACACAACTCATTTTGTTAACATTTAAGAGAGAACTTTACAAGATATGTATTTTTTTGAACAACATAAAATAAGAAGTGTTACCTTTTTTATAAACAAATATATCTTGAAAATAATGTAGCATATTTATTTAAGAAATATTTTACTCTAGAATATTTGATTTGCATGCAACTTAATAAGAAAAAGTCAAAAAAAAAAAAAAACTAAATGTTTTTTAAATCATAGCAATGAAAAATGAAAATCACTAATAATAATTTGAAATAAGTTTTTATTTTTATTTTAATTAAGTCATCAAAATGATCATCCACATCACCTCATTAAAGTCACACAAGCAAAAAAGTCAAGGGGTTAACCGGTTTAAAAGTTAACAGGTTACCCACTGCTATAATGGGTAGATTTTTTAAAGTGCGATGTCTTAATAAAAAATAATTTGAAAATACATCATTGTAATAAAGGAAAAACAAAAATAGAATGTTATAATAAGAAAATTTATGAAAGTAGGTTGCTATTTCCTGCATTTAACCCTTTTAAACAAAAATATTAACTAAAAGGCATTGTTGGTATTTTTCAAATATTCTAAATGGTGAAACAGAGCAGATGACTATTGAAACATAAAAATCGGTCATACATGGTGGTTTCTTTGAACACTTTTTTCCTTGTTATAAGAAAAATATATTGTATGCACAGTGTACACATAAATCTGAAAGAGGGTTCCTCCTACCTTATTGACTAATATATTGAACCATGATCGTTCACAATGTGAGCATACCTGTTTTGATACCATTACCGGTGTATGCATGTACACATACTTGACCAAGATTATTCATTGTGTGTTCATCCAACCATTATTTCCTATTTTATGAATGTTCCAAAGTGAACCATGGGTTCACAAATAATTAAGGATTTAGACAGTGATATCACTACTAAAGGTTTTATCACACGTTCCTCTTCATTTCACGCACTTCTAAAACAATATTTATTATTCCAAAAAAATCGTACATAAATAAAGACATATGATTTATTGTTTCATATCTATACTATATTATAAAGCATTTGGCTAAAACTCTTAAAAACTCTTAAACTCTTAAA
>NC_037529.1:14783526-14788000 GCF_001531365.2 Cynara cardunculus var. scolymus | reverse complement strand
TTTTATGATATCGTCAAACATATATTTTATTCAAAAATAAAAACATCATCGCTTTCTCAAAATCACATAAAGCCATATTATAACATCGACTGAGATAAATAATAAAATAAAATATTAAAAACACGATGTATCTCGCTGCATTGCGCGAGTACGCTTCTAGTCATCAATAATTCTACCCCGGTTATATGATGTGGTATAAACTTAAAGTTATAACAAATTTTTTTTTTTTCAGATAGCTGATTGTTTTTGGATATGACGAATTTTTTGTATTAAAAAGAGGTATTTTCTTTGTTGAAAAAAATGCTTTAATTTATTAGAAAGTCTTGCATTAAAAATAATATATCAAAATATTATTTTCAAAATATTATTTTCTATCCATAAATTAATTGTTTAGGTGATATGAATGATGGAAATACATATTCTAAAACTATGATTTATAATAGAGTAAAATTTTGGACATCGTTCATGACATTTGTTATAGAAATCGTCACCAATCTTTATATATTATAAATTTGTTCCACGTATTTGCTAAATCCATTAGGTATTCTCCCTCTCACTTAAGGAGTTCTTTTTTTAATTACAATTAAATATGGGATGTTTTGATATTTTTTATAAAAGATCTTATTTCCCCCTTTCTTTATACATATAGAAAGAGAGAGTCAAGTTCATACGAGAACAATAACCAAATAAAAGAATACAAAAATTATTAAATCATATGTTTTTTATACTGTAATCATGTGTAAAATCACAATGTGATTCACGTGATTTTGGCCGCGACCTCATCAGACCAGGTCGCTCGCTCAACCTTGGTTGACCCTTAGTGTAAAACCACATGTGATTTTGAATGTGATTTGGTTGTTTTTTTGTTTTCTTATTTGGTTATTGTTCTCGTTAAACACACACACCCCTTCATTTTACGAGAATGAGAGGACATCCTTTTACTATAGGCAATCATATGTGATACTATTTATTCGGTCACATATAATACACATGTGATACTATTATTCTGTTACATATAATACACATGTGATATTAAATCATGGATGCGAACGACTTTTGGCATGATCTTAATTGCGGACCAAGGCGTCCTTACACCACTAAACCCCTTCACATGTATTCTCACATATGATAAGGGTGTTCTGATATGATACTATAATCCATCAAGACCATCACATGTGATACTATATCATAGGCGCAAACGATCTTTTACACAACCTAAGTCGCAGGACACGTCGTCTGCACACCACCCGGTCCCCTCACGTGTATTATCACATGTGATAAGGTGTTCTCGCATTTTTATAAAATAGAGGTGTTCCAGTTTGAACCTCTACCTAGGCCCCACCCCCTCCCCATGTTGTTTTTCCCCCATTATCGGTCTTTTTTTCTCATTGGTGTCTTTGTTGGTTAACGTCTGACTGTTCTCTTCGTCTTCCTAACCAAATGTCAAGAACCATTCTTTTCACCTCCATCCATCCTCCACCATCTCAAATCGTTCAACTTGTACCCGTACAAATCTCAATAGGACGTGTCTCGATCCATTCACGATGGTGGAGTGTAGGAAGGACGAGGAGGGAGTAACACAAACAACACCAAAAGGAAAAGGGGATTGCAGCGGTTGATGGAAGAAAGGTACAAAAAGATGGAGCAGAATGAGGGTGAGGTTCAACGGGAGTTGCAGAGATGCATGGGGTATTTGACGTTCCAAGTGGAGTGCATGATGGATGAGAGAAGAGCAAGTAACAAAGCATGGATTTCGGGGTTCATCGGAGGTCACTGGAACCATCATCAAAGATGGTAACTACAACACGGGTTTTTAGATTTTGAAACATATAGAATAAATTTATAGTAAGTGAAGATCAGAATCAACTTCATTGAAAGCAAATATGAAGAACCAATTCCAAAAATTACTCCTTATAATGTGCATTTTGCATGTAAAAATTAATAAAATTATGCATATTTTTAAAATATAATTTAGATCAAATAATCATTGGTGTCAAGGATTAATAAGGTCCTCCCGTATAATTATTGAATACCCAAGGGTACCTTCTCGTAAATTTGAAGACTAGAGGGGGGGTATTAGAAAATATAATACCAGGCAGGAGAGCATAATTCCTGGTGGGACCCACTAACCGGAAAGCAACTAATTTTTTTCAAACTGACCGTTACATTCAAATTTAGCTTTGAAAAAGACGGCTTTAGAAATTCAAAACTACTTATACAAAACTACCCCAACATACCCTTCCACTTATACAAAATGAACCAAATGCCCCTCATGGTTTGTGTTTTGCCTACTCAAGATCGTTATCTTATATTGATTGACGTTATGGTTTCTTAACGATATATCATTTTCCATTTATGCATTCATTTGAAATAAAAAAGGATTCAGAAAACAGACAACATTTGTATTTTTTTATTAGGGTTAAGATTCAAAATGTAGAGAGTACAACGTCAATCTGTATATCTGCTGTATTAAAAATGTTTCATTTCCTTTTATAATTCCTTTTCTTAAAATATATTTTCGTTGTATTTACATTGAGTAATATGGTTCCCATTGATCTATTACATTTCTTCAACTTATGAAAACTGCAAGGTTCGATTTTAGATACGCTTTAATAAAATCAGTTGTCAATGTTATGTAATCAAGACAAAATTGAAGAATCTTTTAGATATAACTCAATATTAACACATAATAATATTTTCTCATACCCATCATTCGTGGGGCTATCTTACAGGGACGGACCCATAAAAATTTTCAAACGATGGCACCATTTGATTATAAGAAACAAATATACAAAAATTTTTTCAATCGGCGGCACCATTTGACTAAGGGGTTGTTTGAGATTGCTTATTTAAAACAACTCATGCTTTTTTTTTGTAAAAGTGCTTATTAACTTATGYGGTATCAAACCAGAGTTAAATAAAACATGGTTAAATTTGTAAACTGGTAGTAAACAGTTTTTCATAAGTCAGAAAGAATTAACTTATCAAAAACAGCTTATTACCGGTTTGGCACCGATATAAGCAGTTTTCTTTTTCTTATCCAAACAACAGAAAACAGCTTGTCACCAGTATCAGACTTAAATAAGTTAAAAAACAGCTTTTATAAGCAATCCCAAACACCCTCTAAGAAAATGACACTAACACAATTCGAACTTGGGTCTGGGGTGGAATAAAAGCCTTGCAAACCAACTTTACCAAATAAAACTTGTTCTCATTGTAGTTTCAATATACATACGATGACACACAACAGATTAATACGGTTGCACCTCTCATGAACCTAAAATTTTTTACCCTTCGACGGAGGAATAATACGGTGGCATGTACCACCGTAACCACCAAAGTAGGTCCGTCCCTGCTATCTTATATACGTTGAATTTATTTTCACTTATATTTATTTTGATAGAAACGAGAATGTTTAAAGGTAATCACATATTTTCACTTATATTTTTCAAGTGAATGGTGTGGTAATTACTGAATGGTTTGGTGTAGAATGATTAAGTGGCTAAAATGATTAAGAGGCTCTCATGATATAGTGCAAAATGAAATATAATTGTTTGGTAATTGTTTACAATGAAATTCGGGCGCTGAATGGTTAAGGGAGGCTTAGGATGCAAAATCATTCAGATGATTTTAGAATCATTACGAGACAGACTTTTTTTTGTCAAACATGATTCATCTCTTAATGATTCAAATGTTGTCTCTTACTGAAACTATTAAGAGGTAAACAAACAATCCCTCAACCTGCACAATCAATAACAGTTGAAATAATTAACATTATGTTTTAATGTTTGAACAAAAATTATAGAATTTGTATTTCTATTTGAAATAATTAACATATTTTTCATGATTGTCCGAATCATAATAAATAAAATTTAGATGTTAATTTTATTTATAAAATTGTAGTTTGCTTAAATTAGAAGACAAAGTCACGTGGTCCGTGTTTAAAGGTCGAGGAATAATTGAGCTTAAGAGAATAATGGATGAAGCACAAAGATATCGTATGCCAAGCCAAATTTTGCTTTGTGAATACAAAACAGGAATACATCTTGCACGTGCGCAATTTGTTTCTATATTTTCTTTTTGATATTGGAGACCTTGACCTTGGTTACCTATACACCTTATATGCGATTTCAGTATAAAATTATATATCATTAGACATTAGGTGTTTTTATATATTTTTTTTTACTTTGATCTTGTTTTCTTTTGAATATATATATATATATATATATATATATATATATATATGAGAGCGATCAAATGAAAACCACTCAATTTGTAAAAACCGTAAAAACTTCATTCCATCAATCATAATTTTTCATTTTGTTCATTTTTTTGTAATTATGAGAGGTTGATTAATCATTTTTATTGTGGAGAATGTTAATCATGGATATTATCATCTTCATTATTTTAATTTTAGAGAAATACATGAAACAGTTTCATTAAGTAATATATGAAACAATTTCATAACCATATA
>NC_037529.1:14766019-14783515 GCF_001531365.2 Cynara cardunculus var. scolymus | reverse complement strand
ATTATTTTAATTTTAGAGAAATACACGAAACAGTTTCATTAAAATTTCATTAAGTAGTATATGAAACAATTTCATAACCATATATGAAACAACTTCATCAAAAAAAGTATTATATGAAACAATTTCACAAGATTAAACAATTTCATGAAACAATTTCACAAGATTAACCATATATGAGAGTAGTTTATATGGTTTTTACAAATTGGAGTGGTTTTCAATGTTTTATTTATTATGACTCGGACAATCATGAAAAATATGTTTCAACATTCATGATAACACGTCTATAATCATCATGAATATACCATGTGTCATGCTATAGACGGTTCTTAGATTTCTAATCAATTTTAAGTGTCTAACAAACATGCCTCTCTCTCTCTCTCTCTCTCTCTCTCTCTATATATATATATATATATATATATATATATATATAGGTGGAGGTTCAAACGAGAACACCTCCATTTTATGAGAACACGAGAACACTCTTTTCACATATGATAATACGCGTGAGGGGACCTTGTTATATGCAGACGACGTGTTCTACGACTTAGGSCGCGCCAAAGGTTGTCTGCGTCTATGATTTAGCATCACATGTGATGGTCTTGATGAATTATAGTATCATATCAACAACACCCTTATCACATGTGATAATACTTGTGAGGGGGCTTAATGGTGTAAGGGCGACTTGGCCTGCAACCAAGATCGTATCCAGAATTACCCGCGTCTCTGATTTAGTATCACATGTGATGGAATAATAGTAGTTACACATGTGATTGTCTATAGTAAAAAAATGTTCTCACGTTCTCGTAAAATGAAGATGTTCTCGTTTGAACCCTTCCATATATATATATACATATATATATATACATATATATATATACATATATATATATATACATATATATATATATACATATATATATATACATATATATATATATATATATATATATGAAAGGGTTAGGAAGATGAAAATGATTTAGGAGGAGAAAGGTAGGGCTAATGCCACATGGGTTTAAACTTTGGGATGATCCTATGGGATGGGTGTATCATCATCATCATTGCTTGTGATAGCATATGAAAATAAAGAATAGTTGGCATATACGATTTAATGCCTTTTTGAAGCTTCGATTTGCTTTATGGAGTAATTGGAACTCCAATCTGTATCATCCTTCCTTTTTCCTTATAACAACAACATTTACCTATCAATCTTGTATTAAACTTGTACCCATACTTTCTTATTATCATTGCTTTTACGTTTCTAGTCTTAATATTTGATTTTAGATAACTACCATCCATTCCACATTCTTAAGTTATATTCTTATAAAACGACCTTTTAAACAAGTGGCCATTGGTGTAACGACTACAATGATTACACGAGCTGAGCATCCTAACTTTTTTGCTAAAATTGGCTAGCCACAATCATGTGAATCATGCTCGAGATTGTAAGTCGAATTGTAAAATATAGGGTATGTTTGGGACCTAAAACGTTTTATATTACAAGCCAACAAACATAACTCAATAAACTCCAATGGTATATAGCATGTTCAGAAGTTCAATTTTCTAGAGGTTAAAGTTGATTATCTAGATTGATTTGAATGTTTACTTGCTATATGTCGTTGCAACATCTAGCTTTTTGGTTGACTTACATATAAATCCATTGTAATGTAAAATTTGAATCGCACAAAAATAGATTTCACTTGTCATAAAATTGATGGTCTCAAAGTTATTGTATATTTCGTGTATTGAAAAGAGGTGCCAAGGCAATGCATAAATACATAAGGAAAGGAAAACAAAAGAAAGCTAGCCTAATTTAGAGGCAAGAAATACAGTGGTCAAACAATATGAATGGGAAGCAAATCGGGATATATATGGTCAATATAGAATTCCAATACTCCCCCTCAAGTTGGAGGGTGGAGATCTTTAGTGCCCAATTTGTCAAGTAGAAATCTAAGCTGTTGAGTCCCTAATCCTTTCGTTAGAAGATCGGCGATCTGCATGGAGGTGGCAATTTGAAGTGGTTCAACTTCTTATGACTCGACCCTTTCCCGGACGAAATAACAGTCCATCTCTACATGTTTGGTTCGTTCGTGAAAAACTGGTTTTTTTGCAATGTGACGAGCTGTCTGGTTGTCACAAAACATGGGGATCGGTTTTGTGGAGAAGATGTCCAGCTCGGTTAGGAGCCATCTAACCCAAAGGACTTCACTAACGGTGGATGTCATGGATCGATATTCTGCTTCAGCAGAGGAGCGAGATACAACCGATTGTTTCTTTGTCTTCCAAGAGATGGGTGCCCCGTCTAGAAGAAGTAAGTATCATGTTCGAGATTTTCTGGTGTAAGGGCACCCCACCCAGTCAGAGTCATAGTACGCAGTAAGAGTACAACCTCCTTCACGAGGGAAAAGAATGTCGTGCCCCGGTGTGCCCTTCAGATACCGAAGAACTCTGTGAACCGTGTTCATGTGAGGTTGTCTTGGATCTGCAACAAACTGATTCAAAACATTAATTGAGTAAGTGATATCCGGTCTTGTGGCTTGCAAATACAACAACCTCCCAACTATTCGACGATACTGCCCAACATCTACTTTTGGTTCATTCTCGGCTTTGTTTGGCTTGAGATTCTTCTCGATAGGAAAGGGGCTTGGCTTACAACCTTGCAAACYGCAATATTTTAGAATGTCAAGGATGTACTTTCTTTGACTCAGAACCAACCCCTTCGAGGTCTAGGCTGCTTCAATCCCAAGAAAATACTTGAGATTGCCGAGGTCCTTTATAATAAATCTTTTATCAAGTTCATCCTTTGTTTATTGCATTCTTCCCGTGTCGTTCCTTACCATGACGACATCATCGACATAAATAAGGGCTGCCACGAAAACCTTTTGTTGTTTGTAGATGAAAAGAGAATGATCGGCCTTAGATTGTTTGAAGTCGAGGTCGAGTAGGGCATTGGTGAATTTTTTATACCAATTGCGAGACGCTTGCTTCAAACCATACAAGGATTTTCTTAGCCTACAAACTCTTGTCTCTCCTTCTTTAGCAAAACCTTGAGGGACCTTCATATATACTTATTCATTTAGATCCCTGTGTAGAAACACGTTGTTGACATCGAGTTGGTGGATGGCCCAATTTTTTCTTGACGGCCACTGCTAAAAGAGTTCTCACAATGACTAGCTTTGCTATTGGGGTAAAAGTATCATGGTAGTCTACTCCTAATTGTGTAAACCCCTTTGCAACTAATCGTGCCAACTAATCGTGCCTTGTATCTTTCGACTTCTCCATTAGGTTTGTATTTCACTTTGTATACCCATTTTGAGTCAATAGCGTGTTTTCCTTCAGGCAGTTCTTTTAGAGTCCATGTGTCATTCTTTTCTAGAGCGTGTATTTCAATTTTCATGGTTTCCTTCCATTTATCACTTTTGACAGCGTGATAGAAATGTTGTGGCTCATTGTTGGGGTCAATGGCAGCTAAGATGGCTTTACGAGTCTCAGAAAAATGTTTGTATGAAACAAAGTTAGTTAAGGGATGTACCTTGGAGGATCCTTGATTTGGTGAGGCTTGTGCGTGGTCAACCGATGGGGGAAGTTGGACAAAGTAATCGTTGAAACGTTTCGGTTGTGATAGGTTTCTTTTCTCTCGCAATGGCTCGACGTTTGGGCGTTGTTGCTCGTTTTGATCTATGTTTAACTCAGCCTGCTCGCTTGGGCTTTCTGTTTAGGCTTCATTGTCTTCACTTTGATTTAAGTCAGCCTCCTCCCTTGGGCTTTCAGTTCCAGTCGAGACCCCGACATCACTGGCTTCTTCATTGTTTGTGGTTTCATCATGCATGGGCCCATCATGAGGTTCAAATAATTCAGTTGTTTCAATGGACAATTGGTCAAAAGGGAATTTATCTTCATGAAACTTAACGCCCCTGGAGACCATTATTTACTTATTTTCAAGATCAAAAAATTTATATCCTTTAATCCCTGATGGGTAACCTAAAAATACCCCGGGCCTCCCTCTCACTTCAAACTTGTCTCTTCTGGTCTCAGTGCTTCTATAGTAGACTAAGCACCCGAACACCTTCATGAAACCATAATCCGGTTTTCGTTCAAAGATGATTTCGTATTGTGTTTTGTTTCCAATTACCCTTGAAGGTAATTTGTTAATGATGTAAGAGGCCGTTAGAACACACTCCCCCCAAAATCTTTGGGTAAGTTGGCTTCAAATCTAATTGCTCGGGCGGTTTCGAGTAAGTGTCTATGTTTACATTTCACAACCCCATTTTGTTGTAGGGTGTGAGGACACGTCGTATCGAGCAAAATCCCTTCCTCATGGTAAAATTTTAACATTTCATTCGACGTGAACTCACCACCATTGTTCACCTAATTCTTTTAACGCATTTTCCAAATTGGGTTTTTATCATTTTATGGATATTAACTAAACACTTGCTTCATGTTTGTGTTTTAGCAAAAACACTCATACGACTCTACTAAAATCATCAACAATCGTTAAGAAATATCTTGCACCTGAAAACAAAAGTGTGCGGTATTTTCCCCAAACATCACAGTGTAATAATTCAAAGCAATTAATTGTTTTAATCTCAGTGTTTTCAAAAGAAAGTCTAGTGTGTTTTGCTTTAGAACACGAGTCACATGACTTATTGAAAGAAATATTACTAATAAAATCAATATGGGTAAGCTTGTCACTAAAAGCATGGCCCAACCTTTTATGCCAAGCATCAATAGTCGTCATCAAGGCTTTCTTCTCGGTTCCAAACATCCCCATATGGTAGAGACCCTTTCTGCACTCAACCGCACCAATCAAGTCCCTTGTGTGGAGTTTCTGCATGACACAAAAATCTGGAAAAAGAGGTTATGGTCGATTGAAGATCTTGGAATAAGCGACTGACAGATAAGAGATTGCACGTGAATTTAGGAATGTGCAAAACGCCTCTTATCTTGGTTCCCCCCGATAAGGTACATTCTCCTTTTCCCTCAACAGGTATAACATCTCCATTTGGAATAACGACCGGAGTTTCATTTCGAGTTTCAATCCTGTTTTCAAGGATGTTTGTGTTGTGTGTAATATGTTAGGTAGAGCCCGAATCAATTATCCACTCAACATCACAACTAGTTTTACATGTCATGCATGCCATCAGAGTCTTGTTGTCTTTGTTTGTGTTCCCACTTTCTACAAAATGTTTAAAAAAAGACTCATATTGTTCATTAGTCAAACTTGGAATAAGACTTGAACCAGTATCAATGCAAGCTGCCTTGGGCTTGGTTTCATCACGTTTCTTGTTTCCCAACCACCAATCGGGATATCCGATTCGTTTGAAGCATCCATCTCGGTTGTGCCCATCTTTCCCACAGAAGTTGCAATGTTCAGTGACATCTTTCCTTTTGAGAAAGGTTTCTCACGGCGCCGGCCAGCGCTCGTTTCTCGTCGGCCTGGCATGAAGGTCTTGAACGCAGCGGATTCGGTGGGTGCCCTTTTGTTAGTGGAAATATTTCTTTGGTGTTCATCTTCAGCAACGAGATGATAAGCATTTCCGAGACTTGGGGTTGGGCTCATTGTAAGAATCTGTGTTCTAATCACAGAAAAATTATCATCGAGTCCCATAAGGAACTCATACAGTCTTTCCTTCTCCCTGAAATCAATCATCCTTTTCCCTATGTCACACCTGCAACAGGTGCATGTACATCAAGGGATAGACGAAACAGATTGCCTCTCATCCCATAAACTGCATAGCTTAGTATAGTAAGCGGAAACCGACATACTTTCTTGTTGGATTGCTGTGAGGGTCCGCTTCAATTCATATGCTCTAGGTGCACTCTCTTTTCCAAATCTTTCGAGTAAATCAGTCCAGATTTCAGCGGTTGTACTGGCATATTTGACGCTATTCCTAATATCCTTTTCCATGGCGGTTGTGAGTCATCCTTTCACCATTGTGTCACAACAAAATCCATTTTATTTTTGGCGAAGATAAAATTCATCATTTATTGCGACCAGTCGGCATAATTGTTGTCAGTGAGAGTCTCGTTGACGTGCATTTATTTTTTGGTAGCCGAAAGCATGAATGTAGAACGGAGAGTTCGTATCCATGGTGCTTTGTTGTTTTGACGAGGAGGGGCCTTCTTTATTGCCGGCCATGGGTAGAACAGAAGGCCGACTAGGGTTGGTGTTTTAGATTAAACCGCTCAGATACCATCATAAAATTGATGGTCTCAAAGTTATTGTATATTTCGTGTATTGAAAAGAGATGCCGAGACAATACATAAATACATGAGGAAAGGAAAACAAAAGAAAGCTAGCCTAATTTAGAGGCAAGAAATACAGTGGTCAAACAATATGAATGAAAAGCAAATCGGGATATATATGGTCAATATAGAATTCCAAAAACTTGATTATGGAAACACCCAAATAATTTTATCAACTTAATCAATGATAGTTTATGCATTTAATTATTTATTCTCTTCTTTGGTGATGAATGAAATCAAGTTCACCCAATATTTTCAATAATGGCAAACAATAGTTTTGTTAAACTGCCATTTCTTGCTATAAATAGCAACCAAATCGTTTTTCTATTCACATTTCTTTCCTACAATATATTCTTGGAGATTAAATAATTTGTGGGTTAATTCAGAGTGGAAACTTTGTAATCTAGAGCATCTTTCCCCTTTCCCTTCTTATCTATCTTAATCTAATCGACCTATGAGGTAGCCTTTAATTGAACCCCAAGAAGGTGTTTGGTATTGGACAAACATGATCTTACCGACTGCAAATCAATCCCTCGTCTGTCCAGATTTAGCCCAACTGCCAGACCGTCTTTTAGAACCCGTCACACAAAAATGTTTACCTTCCGAAGTGCCAAATAGTTCCACCAGGTTGTTGAGGCGAACTCGTCACTAAGAAGATACTTGAACTCGATAACACTCCTCAATTTTTTTTACCCAAAACTCTCTATTGGCATCCATCTTCCATCGCCATTTATCCCTGTGTTCACTAACAAGATGAAAATTTTGAATTAAATTAATCAGATCAGAAAATTCATTCTCAGATTTATCCCAGTCCCACACCCAAAGACCCCTATTTGCAACCGATATGTTTGGATCTTTATCAAGTCTAAAAATACGTGAGAAACGGTCACACAAGCGACCACATTCTAACCAATTGTCATGCCAAAAATTGAATCAACGACCCATCCCCAAGCTTTCTACCAAAAGACGACGGAAATTGTACATCACTAGACTCTAAAATCCGCCCCAAAGAAACTATATTCCCCAAATGCCTCCCTTATATTTGGATGGGATAACGATATCCCATCCTAACCTCTCATCTCTATGGTATAAACTGTGAATGACTTTGGCCAAAGAGAATTAGGGGCCGTTTACCAAACGTTTATCCGGGTAAGCGCTTACCAAGTCACATTACCTCACTGGATGAATATGGTAAGGATCAAGAATCTTACCCGGTAAGAGCGAGACAAGGACCAAGAGTCTTATCCAGTAAGTGAGGGCGACAACTTTTACCATGGTAAGCGCTTACTAGATAAATTGTTGCATACGATATCATTTTGGTGGACTAAAATCTTACCCGGTAAGTAAATAATAGTATTAAATTTTACCAATAAGCACTTACCGGGTAAGTGTTTGATAAACTGCCCCTTACATTCAGTCCTGAATCTCCACCACCACTTACCTAACAAATGATTTGCCAATACCCAAACCCCCACCCCCTCCAAAAAAACAAAAAAACCCAAACGAAAGAAGATATGACAGTGTTCCGTTTTACCCAAGCTATTTTCCCCCTTCAGATCCTCCCCAAAAGAATTCCCTCCTACATTCCTCAAGTGCATGAAGCACACATGACTGTGCTCGTAACAACGAGAAAAAGTTCCTAGGACTGATTTCACCGAGGTAAGTCGACCACCGAAAAACAACATTTTAGATTTCCAAGACGACAATCTTTTAGCGAATTTTTCAACCACAACAGACCGAGGTCCTTGACTCATTTTTGCTCCAACTGGAAGACCCAGGTAGTCGAAAGGGAATGAACCAGCTCTACATCCTTGCCATCTAGCCATGCTCTCCACATCACACTGGGACACTCCAACACCGGTAAACTTTGATTTTATTAAGGTTAATTTTTAGCCCAGACGCTAACTCGAAATATTTGAGGATGCCAAGCAAGTTTCTTGCATTTGACTTGAACCACTCTCCGAAAAAGAGGTTGTCGTTGGCATAATGTAAATGAGAAATGACGATACCATCAAGACCCACCTTAACTCCTTTGAAAACATTTCTAATTATCGTTGTTTGCATCGCCACATTCAGACCTTCCGTTACAATTAAGAAAAGAAAAGGGGACAAAGGATCCCCTTGTCTTAACCCCCCCCCCCCCCCCCCCCCCCCCGACATCTGGAACTCCTTTGAAGGCGACTCATTTACAAGGATAAAAACTGAAGCTGGACGTAAGAATGAAACAATCCATTTGCGCCATCTCTCGCCTCCGACATCATGTTGAGAAGGAAGTTCCGATTCTTACCTCCGTTCTTGATAAAACTTAAAGGTTCATTAGCAATTAGAACTCCATCGAGGATACAGCGGTTCCTGATGAAAGCATTTTGAGACTTTCCAATAACTTTTCCAATAATTATTTTGCACCTCTCCGCTAGAATTTTAGCCAAAACTTTGTAATAACAACCAAACTAATGGGCCGGTAATCACGAAGCTCAATTGGATAAGCAATTTTAGGGATTAAGGTCACGTAGGATGAGTTGCAACCATGACTAATCTTACCCGTATCATGAAACCAAAGGAGAGCCTTCATAAGATCTCCTATAATTAACTCCCAGAACCTTTTAATGAACTTGAAATTAAAACCTTCTGGCCCCGGTGCTTTAGAGTTGCCACACAGTTTAATGGCGTTCTGAACTTCGTCTTGCGTGAAAACAGTTGAGTTTCAAGAGATTCAGTGTCCTCGTTGGATAATTTAGGAATGAGACTGTTTGTGAAAGTTGGACGGCTTGAGGAAACATCTGTGAATATTCATTTGTAGCAATCGAAGAAAGCCTGTTTTAGAGATTCTAGGTCCTATCGCCATTGCCCGTTAATGCTCGATCCTTGAATGAAGTTTTTATTAAACCAAGAACGAACCATCGTATGAAAAAAGCTAGAGTTCTCGTCCTCTTCTACATCCCATTTCACTCTAGACTTTTGTTTAGCAATCTTTAATTTTAACACGTCTTTTTCGAGCCATAATCTTGTAGCTTCCATCCACTGCTACAATTCTACAGAGTCCAAATCTCATAATTCAGCTGTCACTTCCCATTTAAGAAGTTGTCACTTCCCATTTAAGAGGCTTCGATCTCACCAACTAGATTAACCGTTCCTTTTCGGCTCCTTGCTTTTAGAGCACCTTACACATTTTTTAGCCGATCCCTAAAAACACAATCAGGATTCGGCGATCTAACACTTGATTTCCAAGCATTTATGATCAGAGATTGTGCCTCTTCATTACACGTCAAAGATTTTAAATGGTTTCGAACCAAAATCCTTGATTCCATCTTTCAATAATAAAGGGTAATGATCAGAAAGCTTCCTATCAAGACACTAAAAAACTGTCTAACTTGCTTAACTTCAATCAGTCTGCACTTATACGTATAAAATGTTTACCCCCCAAAGGAACTTCGAACAACTGAGATGATTTAATAAACTTGGACAAACAGTTTCTCCTTTCTGCTGGATTCCTGACTTGATTCAAGTCTCCAAACATTAACCAATTAGCTTCAAAGGTGTTAACACCATAAGCTTACTTTTTGCTCCTCCGAGTGAGGACCATAGACATTAACCACACAGATTTTTCCATCTATGCCTTTCCACGTGCACAGAACAGCTAAGAAATTTCCGTCAGCCAAGCCACTTACTTGATGTCTAGCTTCCCAACTGGTAGACGGTTCCTTTTCCCCCCAGATCAATGAAGAAGGGAGAAGTCGCTTGATTCTTTCGAATGACTTGAACCCCAGAGAAGTCCTTAGAGTCCCAAACTGAAAGGATACCACCAGATCTACCGGTTGCCGCAACATGAGCAAAACCAAAGTTTACCGAAACCCCATATATTTCTCTACCTATCTCTCTTCAATCGAATTGATTTTAGTCTCGTGGATACCTAAAAAACTAGGATTTTCACTCCTGCAGATTTCCTTTACCATGAAATTTTTTTATTTAAGGAAATCATCGACTATAAAACCCTTTCCACCTGAATCAATTGAAGCCGTTGGGATTAAAGCGTTCTTTGGGTTCTCCTTGCTAGGACCAGAGGAACCACTCTTTTGTCTCTTCGCTTTATGTTTTCCACGAGCCATATCCTTAATCAACCTCATACTCATCCTTCCCTTCCAGAATGAGAAATTCCCCTTGCTTGAAAACTTGCCTTTTCTCCTGTATTTAATTAGCGAGCAATTCTTCATGTCTACAACCGATCCCCACCATTCTGCGATATGAGCAAAAGTCTTCCTATTCCAGCAATGCATTGGAACTCCTAAAATATTTATCAAGATCAGGTGTCCTTGAGTCATCCCAAACCCTGATTTTCCTTATCCATTGGCGTATCCAGCATCTTTTCGAGAGGGTTGCGAATACATATTCAATCCTTAGCTGGGTAAACTCTCAGTTTAACGTTACCAATGGTGATGGAGTTGAGAAACTTCTCAAAAGAAATCATGTCCCCCACATCTTTGAATCTTTCTTTTTTGCCATATACAAATCGACTAACGGACCATATTCTTCAACATTTTCCATACATCTGCCCAAGTCCAACTTTCTGGGAAGTTGAAGACCAAGAACGATGAAATTGGATGGTGCTTAACCCCGTAAAAGTTCCGATAAGAAGGCTGAGAAACATACCTGACTCTATTTCCGAAAGGATGTCGGTCGCCCTCTCCGGTCACTCTCGCCTGACGCCACATCACTCCTATTTGAAATCTTTCTATAAACTTTAGGCAGTTCTTTTATAATTGATTTACCATAAAAACTCATCCAACTTTTCTACGTCTTTTTAAATATTTTTTGAATGAAAACCCCTAATTTAAGGTTAGGGTTTTAAAACAAGTTTTTTTTAAGATCTTCCTATTTAAAGGGTGTTTGGGATTGCTTATAAAAACAACTTATTAACTTATTTTGCTGTGATACTTGTAGTAAACACTTTTGAGTATTTGGATAAACAACTTATATCTATGTCAAACCGATAATAAGCAGATTTTGAAAAAGTTAAATAATTCTGTAACAACTGTCAAATTTAAGCTTCCAGGTTAGATCTTATTAAGTTTATATTAGTGTTATTAAAGATAATCTATAAGATTAGGAGTTAGTTAGATTAGATAGGCCGAAAAATTTCTAGAGTTTCCGGTAGTTGCTTAGAAAGTCCGGTTCCGACCCGTAACTATCTGAAATGTCCTATATAGTACCAAATGCTCCAATTTATACCCAATTTATATAAAACACAAAGTTTTAGTGTTTTAAATATAAAACTTTTTATTTAAATGAATTTAACCAACATGGGTTTATAATTTGAAGAAAAATTTCAAAATTGAGAAAAATGACATTTTAACAATTTTAGGGCTTAAATTTAATTTAAAATATATATATATATTTTGGGCTTGGCCCCCCCATGGTCGGCCACACCCCCCCTCCCTCCTAATATCCACATAAATATCTTTATTTTCTCCATTTACAACTCTTTTTCACATTTCCAATTATGAAACTCCCTCTCTTTCTCTTTCTCTAAACTCAAGAGTCTCTCAAGATCACCTTCTTCATCCTTCATACTCCAGCCAATTTTTCCATATTTCTCCATCAAAATAGCAAGGATTTTGAAGATATTACATCCTTCTCATCATCAATCAAGGTAACAACTTCATCTCCACCATTTTCTTGCAAACTTTGGGGGAAAAAACCCACTTTTCTTGCATTTTAAACTACCTTCTTCTAACCTCCGAAAATTTCTGAGTTTTGGGAGAGATTACACACCAAAAACACGTAAAAATGTTCATATGATAGTGGTAATCTATGACCCAAACATTAGAACTCAAGAAAATAGGTAAAATCATGTTACATGTGGGTTTCATTCCTAAAAAAATGACATTTTAAGTGCTGACAGATTTCATGCATGTGCATAAATCGTCCATTTCTTGCACATAATTTGTTCAAATGTCATGAATCTTCTTCTAAAAGTTCATTTATTGAGTTGGGGTTTTAATCCAATTGGTCTCACTCAAAAAAATTGAGTTTTGACTCCCCAAATACTCAAAACAAGATGCATGTGCATCTGAGAGTTTTTCAGTAGGTAAACCCTACTTTAAACAACCATAACTCTCTAAATAATCATCCAAATCATTGATTTTTTATTTTGAAAGTTAATTTAATGAGTTACCTTTCAAATGTCTCTGATTTTATTCAAAAATATGGTGATTTGAGGTTTCAACTACTCAAAACAAAATGAGTATGCAATTTGTCCAAAACTGACATATTTGTATATGCATGTTCTAATGACCATCTCTTTCAAAACTCGATGAAAAATGATGATTCTTCCTTTTAGAGTTAACTATATGAATTATCTTCTACATTCAAGTGGAATTACATGAAAATATAGAGTTTTGACCTCCAAACACCTAAAACACTTTACGTGTGCAAACTGTGAAACCATCAGTAGGTAGATCCTACTTTTTGTGTTAACATCTCTTTTATTACTTGCTCTTAGTACATGATTCTTCTTCTGAAATATTATTTTATGAGTTAGGGTTCATATGAACCCAGTTTCAATAAAAATATGAAGTTTTGAGGCATTAACTAATTTATTAAAGTTAAGTGTGCAATCTGTCAACTAATGACAGATGTGTGCATGTAACTTTATGGTGCCATATCTTCCTATTAACTCATCCAAAATGAGTGATTCTTATCTTAAAAGTTTCATTTAGGTGTTGAGTTTATAATCCAACTGGAATTTCTGCAAAACACTTAGTATAACTCTTCAAATGAGTATTTTACTAACATGGTGTAATCTGCCATACCAATTGTGACATATTGTATTGCATAAATTATTTGAAACATTTTTACATGTCCAAAATGTATGAAATTTGGTCACAATGACCATAACTCAGTACTATATCTCATATAAAAAGATAGGAAACTATGTCATTTTAGAAGTCTCTATAAATTGATCATTTTTAGTATTATTAGTTTCCGTCCAAACGTGAAATTCTGGAATTATTTGATTTTTATAAATTTTTATCATTTATTGGATTATAACATTACTTCCGGTATAAATAACTATATTAACGAGCATATGTGCATTATGTATAATTGGACTATAGATAATCAAGTTGGACATATGTAGACAATTATAGACTTAGGACTTATTAATCCCCATAAGTAGTTTTAAACCTATAAGTGACGGTTTTGGATATTTCTCTTTGATAGGGAAACGTTAAGCCAATGTGTGGGGACCGGATCGTGTTTTTGTTTAGCGGAGCTTTGCAAAAGAGTGAGTATTCACAGCCCCTCTTTCAAAGTATTTATTACATTTTGGGTGAAAAGCATGATTGAATGTGTTATATGAGCTATTTTTATTATGAATATGAAATTTTGTTAATTTGATGTTGTGGGCACTAAGGCATGTACACTAATAGTTATATTGAGTAAAATGTAACAGAAAAGTTTGTATACTACTATTAACTCAAGTGAGAGTCGAGGGTATTTGTGGATAGCGTTATTTGGACGGACAATCCCGCCTAAAAACCGATAAGTAGGGGTGTGGATAGCAATCCCACCTAGAAACTACAGGTAAGGGTGCACTATACTTAAAAATAAAGGTTCTACATATGTGGGGTATTAGTCCCACCGCTAAGGTAGAATGAAAAACCGTTTTATGGGGTCGAAAGGTTTAGTGGTGGCTCTTTATAGACTTAAAATTAGAGTACAAATTGCCTTGAACAATCCAGGATTTTCTTTCAAAGTAAATTAAGTGTCATTAAAAATTTAATTTGCTCATATTCACTTATGCAAAAGGAGGTTTGTAACATTGAAAACCTGTGAACTCACCAGCTCTTTGTAGTTGACCTTGTTTTATTATGCTTTTCAGGGGTAAGAAAGGTTAACTGATAACGTTTATGTTCGGGGCGCAACGACATCAACCATATTTATATTTGAAATCTTTTGTTGAAAACTTTGCTTACACCATGTTGTTAAAAACTTTGAACTTGTATGATGTAATTTCAGACTTTATATGTTATGTATTTGAATGGACAATTGGTGTTGTTTTCACCCTATCGCAGTGAAATCTTGAACTATCACTCCTCGTGTTTCCGCTTTAGCGGGATGTGACAGACTTGGTATCAGAGCCATAGGTTATAGAGAACACCGGTTTTCTATTAAAACCAAATACTATAACCAAATGATTTTAAAAAAATATATATATTTTCTAAACTAATTTAATTTAAAAAAAAAGGCTTACTACTGGAATAATTGGACTAAGTGTTGACTTAGCATATTATAATTAGACAAAGTCTGATCACCTATGTCTAATTTCATATGTTTAAGGAGGGACAAGGAACAATTATATTGGAAGTCGGCTAAAATAAAAATTTATTGCCCAAAGGAAAAGCATAATTATGAGTTGCATGAGTATTTTCATTTTATGAATTATTATTTACTTAAGTACAGTTAGTAATTAAATTTGTTACTGTCACAGTTTAAAAATGTCTCACTCATCCTCACTCCCTGAGCACTCCCCTGACGAATCCGGTTACTTTACCAGCCTCCCTAGGAGAAACCAACCCGTCCGTGAGGAGAGTGACCCATCCGAGGAAAGTGACGCGGCCACCCGAGAGACTTCTGTTGAATCATCTGTACCTACGCCACCTCCGGTCGATGTTGCTGATCCATCGCGAGGACCTAGGATCATGAGAACCGCCCGAAAGCGTGTTCTCCCTCCCAGGAGGGTGACTATCGCATTTCTCTCCGAGCCTCTGAGCGAGCCAGCAGGATCGCAGTCCCGATCGCGGAGCAAGACCCCTCCTCCCCCATCAATTGGAGTTCCCGTGCCACAGCCTCGGGGCATGACTGCAATGGAGAACTTTTGGGTCTCAGGCTTGAGCAGTCAGTTACAGTCCCACCGTCATACACTTGATGACATCCAACAGTCCTTAGACGGCATTTTTATAGTCTTGCTCACACAGGATGATCTTACTACGGGGATTATGGAGGTCGTTTTCGAGACTAGGAGGGCAATTCGGATATTGTACGCGTACTTGTTTTGGGCGGTAGGAGCTTGGGTGATGATAATAGGGATATTAATTAGGGTGTTAATGCGTTAGGTAACTCCCGTTATTTTGAAACTTTTGGGTGGATAATACCTTCTTTTGGGGCTTTGCCCGTCGGTTTATTCAACCTTAGAATTCAATATAAAAATAGAACTCGACGCAAGTATACACCTCGAACTACTGTCATCTCGTAACAAGTAATAATGGTAAAGTACCAGATATCGTTCCCACAGAGATAGCTTGTAAAGTTCTTTCAAAAGTCCAGTTTATAAAAACTAGTTTCAGATGGCGAATCGAGGGATTTGATTTATCTAAAATAGGGAGGTTTGATTAACAACTAAGAAAAATATCAATCTTAAAAAGAAGCACAGGGTGCAACAGTTGATTAAGACATTAAACAAATGATTCAGTAAAAAGGTGACATAGCATTCCTGTCATAATTATCTAAAATCAATAAATGATTTTATATTACTATGACAGTATCAACTATCGGGTCAGACGGCCTCCCAAGAGCACACACCGGTCAACGTGCTATCGATATGATATCATTTATGTTAGACGTCGTGAATCCTAGCACAACACAGTGTTACCATCCCACACCGTAGGAGTATAGCGTTTGTCAGACACTAAAGCTATTTATAGCCTTCTCCTATTACCTCAAGTTTTGAAAGTCAATACATTTTTATACACAAAATTAGTTGTCAATTAATTTTAATGTAATCATCAAATGAAATATTAAGCACCTGAAATAAATAGTAGACTATAATGCTAATAAGACACCTTTGTACTTTCACATCGGCTTTGGTCTTAATTTCCCGTTACACCCCAAGCTAAGGCGTTAGCCCATCATCGCTCGGTTTCTTCTCTCGAAGGATGTAAGGACTGAAAAATAAATAACTGATACGGAAAAGTAAATTGCAGAAAGTAAATTACAGGAAATGGAAATACTGGAATTTAAAGTACTGGAAATTAAATGACTGAAAGTAAAGTACTGAAAATTAAATGACAGAAATGTAAATTGCAGTAAAGTAAAAACTGAAATGTAAATGACTGAAATATAAATGACTTGAAATATAAATGACTGAAATATAAATACTGAAATATAAAGGACTGAAATATAAAGACTGAAATGTAAATATTGAAATATAAATACTGAAATGTAAATGACTGAAATATAAATTATTAATAACTAAATAATATTAATTATATTAATCTAATAATGATGAAAGAAAATACTTGATGTATGACAAGTAGTACTTGATATATGACAAGTAGTACTTGATGTATGACAAGTAGTACTTTGATGGGATGAAGAAATGACATATGAAAACCTTGGAAATTGGGTTTGACTTTTGAAGAAAACTTGCAAGTCAAGTAACGAAACTTGCAAGTCAAGTAACGAAACTTGCAAAACAAGTTTCGTTACAAAGACCGAAAGGTTACTTGCAAACTCGTAAAAACAGATTATTTAGCCTACGTAAATTAGTCGTGAGCCACAAAGGATGAGATCCGATGTAAAGCAACAACGATCGACTAATTCGTAACTCGTAAAAGATAAGAAAACATAACGGAACTTGGAACAGAAATGAGATGAAGATTAAATACGAGTACTTAAATTAAAACTTGAGAATGAAATCACAACTACAAAAGTTGGTTCTTGAAAAGACAAACAAAGAAAACCGAAAGCTTGGAACCGAAAGCAATATTCTAGAGAATGACTAACACAAAGATCATAAAGATTAAAATGGTAGAAAGCATGAAAAGTGTTGTTAAAACAAGCCTTAAGCCTTCTTTATATAGGCTAAGGAAGATCACACAGTGGGTGCCAACTAATAAGACAAAAGCTTCTTCAAAACTGGGTTTTGACCGGGCCCAAGGTTGTTGACCACGCCTCCTCTATGGATCAGCCCATTTCTCCACGGTCCAAGCAGAATTTCAGCTCTCGGACAGGTACTATAGGACCTTGCCACTCCTGGTCCTATAGGACTGCCGTAGGACTGGGCTCAAAAATATCAAAAACCTGTAAAAATAGGGAATTAACATTAGATGTACTATATTACTACTAATATATTGTTAGTCCCGAAGGGTAAGGCAATAAACAGAAAGGAATTGTAGAAGGGGGGGTTGAATACAATTACACAGACTTTTTTCAACTTTTTAATTCTTATTGATTTATATCAAGAATTAATACACA
>NC_037529.1:14755546-14765919 GCF_001531365.2 Cynara cardunculus var. scolymus | reverse complement strand
AAATCCGTCGGAAAGTTGTTTTTCCGACGGATTTCCGACGGATTTTGCCGTCGGAAAAACCCCATTTTTTAGTAGTGAGTGTTTGAGGACCAGAGCGGCTCTGGTTGGTCTTCATGTTAAAACCAGAGAGCCTCTGGTTGTATTTGGGTCTAAGTTCTTTTCCAAATATTTTAATTTATCTTGAACCAGAGGCTCTGCATGTGCTATGCAGAGGCTCTGTATTTGGAAGTTAAGCTTATGTTCGAGTTCTGTGGTTGAGCTTTGTATCCAAGCTATGTTCGAACTCTATATCCGAGATCTTAGTACCAGGAACTTTTAATGCTCAAATCCTTTTTGGTTAAACCATTTTCAAACTTCGTTTTTATATTAAAACTTAGAAGCCCAGAACATAGTTCAACCAGAAGGGCTCTGATCGTCTAGATGGCCTCTAGTTGGCTCGGCCTCTGGATGGATTACTTCTATTTATTCTTGTCCTTGAAAAAATGTTCAAACCTTTAGTAAAGGACCAGAGAGGCGCTGATTAATCTTCATGATTAATCAGAAGGCCTCTTGTTGCATTTAAAATCCATTCTTTCAAATATTTCATTTTTGTTACCAAAAGCTCTGGTAAGGCGAACCAGGGGCTCTAGTCGTCTAAATTTTGTAATTATGAGAGGTTGATTAACCATTTTTATTGTGCAGGGTGTTAATCATGGATATTATCATATTCATTATTTTAATTTTAGATAAATACATGAAACAGTTTCATTAAAATTTCATTAATTAGTATATGAAACAATTTCATAACCACATATGAAACAACTTCATCAAAAAAAGTATTATATGAAACAATTTCACAAGATTAACAATTTCATTAAAAAAATTCATAAGATTAACGATGGATGAGAGTAGTTTTTACAGTTTTTACAAATTGGAATGATTTTTATTTGATCATTCCTCTATATAAATATATATATATGACGATAATTAAATGAGAACAATAAAAATATTACAAACCTATGAGGTATAAAAATAACTTTCTATATTAGATTTTTTTTTCATCAAAAACTATAATTTAAAATATTATTTTACATATCTTTATATTTCACTGTGAAAAAAATTGCATGTGAAACTTTTTTAATTAACTTCAATATGTATGGCGAAACAAATACATGTGAAACTATCACATAATGAAACAAATATATGTGAAGCAATATCTTAAATTTTAGCATTTAATAAAAAAAATCATCTAACAATTTATTTTTAAATTATTTCTTACATAGTCTGCAACATTTTTATAGTTATTTATATTGATGAGATTCGTATAGTTTGGTAAGGTTTTCCAAATCATTGGGTTTACAAAACCGTATCGTGTGTATTATAAAACGTATCAAATTTGTTTCTCGTATTACATAAAAACGCACTTCTACTTCTATTCAGACGTTTTCCAGCTTCAGGAGAGGAAGATGATCGACTGCATCACCGCCATTCTTTTCCATCCTGCCCACCGCTGCCGGACTGTAACGTTGCAGCATTTGGCACACTTCCTTCATCGAGGGTCTGTTGCTTGCCAATTTGCTGGTGCACCACAGCCCAAGTTTGAACACACCGGTTATCTCATTCAAATAAACCGGCTCGTTAACGTCGTTGTCTAGCGCATCGGCCATGGGTGCACCCCCTAGCGTATGTTGCCAAGCCCATTCCGCTAGCGATGAATGCTCGCTTCCGTCACTCGCTTCCTTTCCCGTTGTCAATTCTAACAAGATCACTCCAAAGCTATACACGTCGATCTTCTCGTTCACTTTCGTCGTATAAGCATATTCTGTAACGAAATTTTATATTAAAACGCCATAAAATTCCATTTAACCTCGAGGGCTAGCTCAACTGATACCCCACGGTTACATAAAAGAACACCTTTTAAGTAGGTTATTTATTTTGAAGTGAAAATTTTACCTGGTGCCATGTATCCGCATGAGCCGGCCATGGTGGACATCACGTTGAACTCGGTGTCCTTGGCTAAGATCTTGGCTAACCCAAAATCGGCAATCTTAGCATTGAACTCGCCATCTAAAAGCACGTTGCTTGATTTCACGTCCCTGTGAACGACTACTTGAGAACAATCGTGGTGCATATAACACAAACCTCGAGCAGCCCCAATTGCGATCCGCAACCTTTTAGGCCAATCGAGCACCACATGACGCACGGAACCATTTAGCCCACGGTTTGACGGAGCCTGCTTTCGGTGCAGCCATCGGTCCAGACTCCGGTTCTCCAAGTACTCGTACACAAGGAGCTTCGAGTTATCACATGAAATGCAACCCATCAATTTCACTATGTTTGAGTGGCGAATCGTGCTTAGAATCTCGACTTCTGCTAAGAACTGTTTCTCGAGCCTTTGATCTAAATCTTTTGCATTTGAAATCTTCTTAACCGCCACGAAATCGCCTGATCGGTTTACCGGAACCCGGTACACCTTCCCTGAACCACCTTCCCCGATCACGTTGTTGTCGGTCAAACGAGGCAAAATCGTGGATTCTGTGAAAGTTAATTTCTGGAAAGAAGTGAATTTCCATTTCGAATCGAGGCGGTTCTTTTTCCTCCGATAAAGAGCGACGACATATCCGGTCGAAAGTAGCGCCAGGATCAACAAAATTACCGCTATAGCTGCGATGATCGCCACAAACTTGGAGGAAATCTTGGTAGATCGTCCGTTTTCGGATCGAGAACCGCAAGAACTAAGGCCCAGGGATGGATTATTTGAACAAAGACCTGGATTTTTCAAGAAACTTTTATCGAAGGCGGCGTTATCAAGCTGACCGGGAATGATTCCGGTGAGACGATTGGCCGAAAGATCGAGGGAAACGAGCCTTAGACGGCCGAGTTGACTTGGGATTTGCCCCGACAGGTGGTTGTTTGACAAGTCTAATGCCGTTAGAACTGCTAAGAATCCCAAACCAGCCGGAATCTGACCGGTGAGTTGGTTCCCACTAAGATTTAAAGTTGTGAGTGAATCCCAGGAGACTATAGTTGCCGGAAGGCTGCCGGTGAGCTGGTTTCCGTCCAGCAACAAAGTAGCTAAATTTGCAAGTGCAGTTAAATTTTGAGGAATCGCACCATCGAATAGATTATGGCTTGCTCTGAAAACTACCAGACTTGTCCAAGAAGATAATTTGGTGGGAATTTGACCGGAAAACCTGTTGTTACTGATCTCGAGGGTTGATAATTTTGGCCCCAACTCCTGTGGCAGCTCGCCGGAAAATGAATTGTCACTCATCATCATTGTTTTCAAGCTCGGAATCTTCCACACTCCATCCGGGATTGCTCCGGAAAATTGGTTCCCTTGAGCCTGAAAACTCTTCAATGTTCTACAAGTTTCAAGCGATTTTGGTATCGTGCCGGAAAGATTGTTATTGAAAACGATCAAGCCTATGAGACTCCTATTGTAGCACAGATTCTCCGGTATGTTTCCACTGAACTGATTCTGGGAAACCTCGAATATTTGCAGTTCAGAGTATCTTCCAAAATCCGGTGGCAATGGACCGGAGAAATTATTAGTGAAAATTCGAACATCTCTCAGGCTAGGCAAGCGACCGACACCCACCGGAATTTCACCGGATAACTGATTAAACATGAGAGTCAAATTTGTTAAGTGCGTTAGATTCCCAAAGCCGTCGGGTATTTTGCCGGTCAACTTGTTTGCAGAGAGGTCGATGATCTCCATGTTCAATGCTTCAATCGAGTCCGGAATTCCCCCTGTTAGATTGTTTCCGTAGAGATAAACTTCGGTTAAGTTCTTTAACAAGAACAAATCACTGGGTATTGATCCGTTGAGGCTATTAACGGACAAATCCAGCAGCTCCAATGCCGCCATGCCGGATAAATTGGCAGGTATTTCTCCGATCAAGTTCGCTTCCGTCATATAAAATCTTCTCACCTTTTCCAAACGAGTAAAACTCTGGGGGAGTCTCGACGGTATAAATTTGTTATAAGACAAGTTCAATTCTTCCAGCTGATTTAAATTACCGATTTCCTCGGGAAAACTGCCATTAAAAAGATTCTGGTGTAGTTGAAGTGATGACAGCTTCGAAAATCTTGAAATGCTGACGGGAATGTCGCCGGTGAAGTTATTTGAAAAGAGGCTGAGGTACCGGAGGTCCGGGGATAACCGTGATATGTCCTCCGGGATGGTTCCAACAAAGAAGTTTTGAGAGAGATCAAGGTACTGGAGATTGGTGCAGCTATAGAGAGTGGTGGGAAAAGCTCCGGTGATATAATTGTAATTTAGATCAAGGTGGGTTAAGTTCTTGAGGTCACAAATCATTGGTGGAATAGGTCCGGTGATGTCTGTATTCACGATGGTGATTCCGATGACGGTGGTGCCACTACATGTAATCTCCGGCCAGCTGCAGGGATTGGAGGATGCGTTCCAGTGGCTGATGGCGGTTGGATTGGACCAAGAGCGTTTGAGGTTGAGAAGGGTGTTTTGGTCATTTTGGATGGTGGTGGGTTGTGAAATTACATGAAAGGGCCGGAGGAAGAGGAGGAGGAGGAGAAGAGAGGGTAGGGGTAGTACTGACATATTGGTTTTCCGGCACCGCGGAGGATGGTGATTATGGTGGGGGCATGTAAGATGAGGAGAGTTGCAGAGGTGTAGAAGCAAAATATTGTCTTCACTCCATGTTCAACGTTCCTCATTTTAATTATTACAAAATAGTGAGTTACAACATTAGTCCCTCTACTTGTTTAAGTTTTCCATCATGGTCACAATCAAAGCTCTTGACTTGTTAAAGGTGTTTTATGTCATTTTATTAACTTCATCAGGACATCGTCTTCATTTTTTCCATCTTCCGTTACCATCACCATCAACACCACCTACCGAATAAACGACTTCAAGCCCCATTCAGTACATTAATTCAACATGCATATGATAAAGCAGTAGCAAACACGTTATAGATTCTCAAGGGATAGAATCTAAAAATTAAGGCGGTGTTTATTGACTTATTTAGGTGTGACACCGGTAATAAGCACTTTTGAGTGTTTGGATAAACAACTTATACTGGTGCCAAACCGATAATGAGAAGTTTTTGAAGAAGTTAAACTCTTCTGACTTATAATAAGTTGATAAGTGCTTTTGTAGAAAAGCATAAGTTGTTTCAAATAAGCAATCACAAACACCCTCTAAGTTGAATATTAAAATGGATGACGTATGAATGACTATATAGAAAGACAAACAACGTTAAAAAATAGAGTATAAATATTATATAATTAAGATCTTCTAGAACTGACAACTGTTTGGATTGGATGTATTTAAAAACATTCAGGCAAAGGTGTTAAAAACATCTGATTAAGTACAATCTAATAACACATAATCCCTTGAATTTCAAGTATACGACTAATTGCTACTTACATACAAATATTCATATATCTTATGGGTTCGTTTATCTGATCTTCAAATTAGCTTTGTAATTTCTATTTTTTAAACATAGATTCTAGATTTTATTTTCTCAAATAGTATTGTATTGATTTATGATTTTTGTTTTATAATAAAATCTTGCGTTTTACTGTGACAGCGTCAAAGTAAAAATATTTAGATATATCTAAAATAAACAAAAGATTTTAAAAATATCAACTAGAATGTGTTTGATAAATATATTCATTGGTTTTCATTAGAGGTGTTCAAAAAAACTGTTGGACTGCTCAAACCGGCCGAACCAAGTCAAATCGGACCGTTTTTGACGGTTTAATCGGTCTAACGGTTTGGTCTGATTTGGAAAATAGCAAAACCGGATGGTTCAGTCCGGTCTGAAACTTTTTCTGGGCGGTTAGACCAAACCGACTGCCAAATACATACATACATACATAAATATATATATATATATATATATATACATACATACATACATAATTATATATATATACATACATATATATATATATATTAGTATTAGCAAGCCCAACTTTTTTAACTTATGAGCTATGACCCAAATATACCATAAGCTCAACATAAACCCTAACATCTAATATAATCAAATTCAAATGAATCAACGCCTAAAAATCCCTAAACCAGTAAACATATCGACACATTTGACATTGACGATCTTCAAATTTTGAAATCTCTCAGGAACTCTATCAATCTATCGATTTAGTTACGAACTCAAGACTCAAAAATTGAGAGCTGTGAAGTCGTGGATTTTGTTACTCAATACTCGCAGTTGAGTTGTAACTTTGTTAATTTGTTTGTTTTATAATATGTATAATATATTTATTTGTTTGGACTTTGGATTGCTTAGATTTTGGACTCAAGAACTACTTAATTATTACATTTATTTGTTTGGATATTTTGTCTTTGTTAAAATGGATATTGAATCTAAAATTCTAAATTATATATGTTTTTTTAATTTTAAGATTTAAAGTCTATTAAAGGCTCATACCGGTCAAACCATACCGCCTTTTCGTGATATGATTTGATCAGTCTGGATATTTGATGTCAAACCATTCGTTTTGAAAATTTTATAAACCGCTATTACAATTTAGTTTGTGATATGAGGGATTAAACCGAACCATAAACCCCCTAGTTTTCATTGTGGAATTTTCAAAGTCAAAGTGTGTTTCTAGAAAAGGCCAAATCCATCACTTTTAGGAGAAGCAATATCCTGATCCTCTCCAAAGTCAAAGTCTCCCACCCATTGGTTCACCTTTAAACCATGTGCTACATTTATTCCAACCTTCATATTTGAATCTTTATTTTTAATCATAATCTATTTCTTTTTATTTTATTTAACAATAAAAAGGTTACTTTTTATTGTTATTTTTAAAATTCATTATTATATTATGTCTATTTTATCAATTTTTATCAAATATTATATAATCTGTTATGTTATGAAAATCTAACTGGTCTGGTTAAAAAATTAATAATATTTAAAAAGTATCAATTTTTATAATAAAAATAATAATTATTATAAATAGAAAAATGATACCAAACGATTGGCTGTTAAATTCCACCAAATGGTTAATGGGTGCAGAACATGATTCTCATTTCTAAAGTCTTAAATACATAATTTTTCCACATTATTTAATCACTAAGATTTTGTGTTGAATTTTTTTGATAAAAAGAAGACTGAATCATGTTTTTAGTCCCTCTAGTTTGTTGAGAATTTCTATTTTCATCCTTATAATTTTGAAATTACGATTTTCATTCTCATAGTTTATAGTATATTCCCGTTTTCGTCCTCATGATTAAATTTTTTTTTTTGTTTTTATGGTTTACGATTTATTTCTATTTTAATCATTCATACTTGAAAGCAGTGTTTAACTTTAAGGACGAAAATAGAAATGAATTACAAGTCATAGTGACTAAAACTGACAAAACCTGATGTTTAACAAAACATAGGGACGAAAATCGTAATTTACACTAAAAAGAAGGTCTAATGGATAAATATTTTCATTATTGCACATAAGTCCTCAACCTTAGAAATTTATATTAGTTGGCCCCTTTACCTTGTATAAAATACAATCTTACGTCAACAATTATGGTATGACCTCATTTACAAGATGTAGCTCAAAAACAGTTAGCAGATGAAAGATATTAATATCGATAGAGTAAATTATGAATTTGGTCTCATGGGTTATACTTTTTACTCTTAGTGGTCCCAAAATTAAAATAAATACACATTTCATACCCATGTTACACATTTTTATACCTATTGAGTCCCTCCCTGTAATGAAATAAAAAAAAGTTCGTTAACACATTTAACGCCAAGGTATTTTGGTCTTATATCCTTAATCTTGTCTTTATCCTATTAAACAATTTAAAAAAATATTATTTATTAACTTTTTTTTAGAAATTATACAAACAATGGTCCCTCCCCCCGAACGCCGATGACCTTTTGTTTCTCCGTTTGCCTTCGTCCCTAACACCACTCCAACCGAACCCCCTGAAAACCTCCACCTGCGATGATTGAGAACCACCAGCACCACTGTCTTTTCCATCCCCAATGAAACCTAAGATCTCCACTGGTTCTCTTGATCCACTCCTCTAGATCTCATTTTCTCAATTTGCCCTTCTCGTACCCATCAAGGCTCGACAGGAACGATGTTCATCTCTAGATCTCGTTTTGGTTATGGTTCAAGACGTGTGACAAGAAAGAGAGAAAGAGAAACCGGAGGCATAAATCCAAAATATGAATCTTTTATCGATTTCATTTTTAGGTTCAAAATCTAGGTTCAATTTTGGGTTTGAATCGTTTTCAGGTTCAAACCTGTGTTTCGATTTCGATTTTGGGTTTGAATCGTTTCTAGGTTCGATTTCTTGGTTTCGGTTTTGGGTTTGAACCTCCATATCTGTTTTTAGAGTTCATGGTAATTCCTAAAACGAGTAGTTTGGCCTCTATACCAGTTTCGATTATTGGATTTGAACCTCCACACTTTTTTCGATTTTAAGAACTAATTTTTTATTATGTTTGAACTTGCATCTGATTCGTGTGATGGAGGTTGGAGATGAAGATGCCCTTTTGAATTTGGGATTTTTTTCCCTTTGTGTTCTTCGAAGTATAGAAACAAACACAAAATGTTACATATTTGATTTGGATACATCGAATAGTTCCAGATTTGATTTCCAAAGAAAATCTTTGTATCGGATTTGAGTTTCTTCAATGGTTATTTGAAGAAGAAGAAAACAATCTTTGCGGGTGGTAGTGTGGTGGCCGAAGGTGGTGGCGGTGTTGGTGGGAAATGTATCATCAGGGTCGGTCCTGAGATTTTGGATGCCCATGGCGGAAAGCCAAAAAAATGCCCCTTATGTGTGTATATAAAAACCAAAATAAACTATTTGAAAGGGTTTGGAACCTATTCAATCTAGGCGGCTCATCCTCACGCTGATTTTTTTTAATATAACAAAAATGATGCGGGGAGCAGGGGGATAAACCAAAACCCCGTGTAACAAAACATAAAGTACATTACCATTCACCTAAAACGATGCCTTCTTGTGTTTTTTGAAGCAAAAATATCTATCATTTTGTCATAACTAATATCAGCTAAAACACCTCCTAAAAAGCTTAAGCCTTTATCCTATACTAAGCATCAATCTTAAGCCTTTGTCCTATACTAACCCGCTTCAAAACAGCTCCTAAAAAGCTTAAGCCTTTATCCTATACTAAGCATCAATCTTAAGCCTTTGTCCTATACTAACCCGCTTCAAAACAGCTCCTAAAAAGCTTAAGCCTTTATCCTATACTAAGCATGAATCTTAAGCCTTTGTCCTATACTAACCCGCTTCAAAACAACTCCTAAAAAGCATCTAAACAGCCCTAAAAAGTAAAAAATTTAGGACTTGAGCAAATTGAAAGGAATTTAGAGGATGTAAATAGTGAACAGGAATTTGGGCCAACCACCCAACAAATGGCAGCAGAAGCTTTGACAAACAGCAATGTCTGCAAATATGTTAGCCCAGAAAATATAAAATGGAAGGACAGAACACATAAGTGAGTAACTAGACTCATTTCATGAATTTTATTTAGAAATTGCAAAACAAAACAGCCCCAAAAACAACCACAAGTCCCAACCAGTAAAACAGCCCTAATCCCTAAGTTAAAGTATTAAACATAAGATTAAGCGTCTGTAAAACATTAACAAATGGTTGTCATTTGTTTCTAAATTCTAATTTTGTGGTTTCACTGGTTTGTAACAACTAACAAGTGAAACAAAATCAATCAATGAATCAAACAAAGTAAGTCACCAATTTCACAGAATCACAGCTTCTGAGCTAGTTTCATTATTAGGTTTTCCAATTAAACAAAATAAAAAACTTAAAAAATAAAATAAGTAATATAATAACCCTAAGTTAAAGACTTAAATGTTAAATCCCTAACCTCAACACAAGTAAGTAGTCACAAAGAGAGAGGGTGACGGGCGAGTGGCGATTGGCCAAGGGCGGAGGTCGGAGAGCGAGAGCGACCGCCGACGAGAGAGCAGCCGCAGACCGGCAGACGGTCGTCGATAGTGGACTAGTCGAGAGCGTCGAGCGAGAGAGAGAGAGCGTCGAGTGAGAGCCAGCCGATTGCGATTTCAATTTCTATTGAGTGAGTGACAGAGCAAGGCGGGAGTCGAGAGCCGAGATGGAGGATGATAAGAACGGTAATTTTCTTAGGCCCAACTTAACCTATACATATACATTGGGGTTTAGGCATTTGCTGCCCTTGGGCTTTATGCTGCCCTGGGTCGTCGCTCCTTGGGCCTATGCCCAGGGCCGGCCCTGTGTATCATGTACATGTATGTGCATATATATATATATATATATATATATATATCTATACTATATTATAATGCATTTGGCTAAAACTCTTAAAAACTCTTAAACTCTTAAAACTCTTAAACCCGTTCATCCCTATCCGATTTCA
>NC_037529.1:14744923-14753686 GCF_001531365.2 Cynara cardunculus var. scolymus | reverse complement strand
ATAAAGTCATATTATAAATCGACTGAGATAAAGAATAAAATGAAATATTAAAAACACGATGTATCTCGCTGCATTGCGTGAGTACTCTTCTAGTATATATATATATATATATATATATATATAATTATAAACATAAATGATAAAATAACTTTTATTTGTTTTAATATGTGTGTGTATATATATATATATATTATAATATTAGTTAATAATTATTTTAAATTATTTAATAGGATAAAGATTAAAAAAAAGACTGAAAGACCAAAATGCCCTTAGATTTAACAGGGTCGACATAATCTTTTTGATTCGTTAGAGGAGGGACTTAATTAATGAGTACAAAAATACATACTAGGGGTACCAAATCTGTATTTATTTTGATTTTAAGACCATTGTGGGTAAAAAGTGTAAATCACAGGGACTAAATCCTTAATCTACTCATATTTGTTTCATATATATAGTTGTATAATCTATTTTATATATTTATTTAGTAACTCTAAAAACATCTTATCTAAATAGGTGAAGTATCGTGTAAGAAGAAGAATTAAGATGAGAAACGTAAGAAATGATCTAGACCCTTGAACACCTTTAATTTCAATCTCACCTATGAATCGTGCTTAATATATATGGAGACTGATCTGGTGCATCTCGGTACATCTCATCCTAATGTGCATCCAAATGCGGAAATCCCTTATTACGCTGTTCGTCTTAACTTTCATTCACACCGAAACCCAACATCATCTAAATAAAATAAAATTGTTTGCATTATAAATATAAAAAATAAGCCTTTGATGTGAGTGTGAATGTGAATAGAATTAAACGATAATAAAATAATATAATTAATTAATTAAATAATAAAATAAAATGAAGCGTGAACATGTTTTTTTATTCCTCCCCCAACTACTTCAATAAAATTCCACTCAAACTCCAAATGCAGGCTTCCAACCTTACAATTCCATATTTTATATTTTATTGGTCATGGCCTACGTATAATTCGTTGTTTATATAAACCAAACAATATTTATATATTTTTTAGAGGAAATTACATTTTTAGTCCTTATAATTGTCACTTATCATTAAGAGCTTCTAGAGTCTGAACCGGTCGGACGTTTTTATTTTCAGACCGTTTGTTTTTTTATATAAATAAGAGCTTGAAAGCTCTTAATTTGCTCTGAAAAAAAAGTTATAACATTACTTAAATTCTCTTAATCGCTCCCTCTAGACTCTCCCCTCCATCCTTACCTCCAGATTTAGTCCTCCAAATCTATCTCGCAAGACATTCGATCTCCAAATCAATCACGACCCAGATCGATCCACATATTCTCGTAAAATCATGACCCAGATCGATCCAAATCTATCAGATCCAAAACTTGACTAATTCAGATTTTAGACGTAAAAACAAACAGTCTGACTGATTCAGATTTCAGATTTCAATACCACCTCTTAAAATTCAGAAGTGAAATCAGAATTCAGACTTTAGAACCTCTTAAAAAACAAACGCCACCTAAGTCTCATTCTTCTTTTAAACTAATTACAATTTTAGTTTTTGTGATTGTCATTTTGTTTCACTTTTGATCCCTCAAACCAGCTTTTGTTAAATAGGTATGTTAATTCAAGGGGTACTTTCGTCTTTTTAGTATATTGGTCTTTTTACGCCTTTTTGACTTTATATTCATTTCATTTTTTTTCTCGTATTTTTTATTTTTATTTTATCATATTAAGTTTGTTAACTCCAGTTATCTTCTCCGGTAAACTTAATCTGAAAAACCAAAAAATGAAACAAATTCAGATTCGAAAATGAATAAACATTAAAAAAAAAACCGACATCCAAAATCTCAAATCCAAAATCAAAACCCTGATACTAAAATAAAAAACAAACCTAGATTCCAAGATCAAACCAAATACAAAATCAAAATCGTGATTCAAAAATCATACTTGACCAAAGTCAAACTGAAAACCCTAATATTTTAATTTCCGTTTTCTCCTAGTTAGATATTTGTCTTAGACTTCACTTTAGCTTCTGTAATAAATCTCGACAGTAATACTTTAATTTCCGTTGCAACTCATGAGATGGATTTGGAATTATAGACCTTTGTCGTATTTGTATTTGTCGGTTTGGCAATGGTTATTTTTATGCCTATTATGGGTTTATGGTCGTTACACTTTTTCTTAATTTAGTCTTATCAAAATTATATTACGTATTTGATGAATAATAAAAAAAGACGTGAAATCATGTGAAAATAACATTTATGGTGAGAATATTTATGAGTCTTTGGATGAGCTGACTCTTTAATCTAACTTCATTTTCCTTCAACTATCTTCAGTATCTTCAAATACGTTCATCTACTATTAGAAGGGTACTCATACAATGCATCAAGATACATCTCAAGTTTAATGTTTCGTTTTATTTTTTTGTTTCAGTCAATGTTATAATATGGTTTTAAGTGGTTTTGAGAAAGCGATAATATTTTTATTTTTGAATAAAATGTAAATATGAAGATATATCATAAAAAAATTGAAAAAAGATATTGATATCAATATCAAACTAACTATTTAAAATTTCTCATTTTTTGTTTATTTCTGTAATTCATCTTTTTATTTTTGGTTTAATAATATAATTTTTTTATAAAGATAATAATTAATTATTTTGTTAGAACTCGATAATTATCCTCATTATATATTAGATCTTTTATATTTAAAATGAGTTGTTTATCCTCTATTTGATTATGTTTATATGTAGTTACTTACACGAATTCAAACATGAAGGTTTAATAATTGTATTTATGCATAATTTACTTGTAATCTTGAATTTTAAATAATATGCATTAATAAACAGTATTTCAAGCATAAAAAAAATGATGTTTAAAAGTTTTTGTCAAATGTTTTATGATATAATATAGATCATCTTCAATTTTAGTCATTTCATGAACTTTCACATGCATGAATTTGTTAATGTTTGAATCATGATGAATAAAAATAGGTAAATAAAGATGGTTTGAAAATTTTATTATCACATTCTCATCATAACTCTTATTTTTACAGAAACATAACTCATTAAAATAATATCAAATTATTTGTCAAATCACGTACAAAAACGTAAAATACCATGTTTTTTTTCCATATGATAAGTGTCGTTTTGGTAACAGTCATCATTTTTAGTTACCTTATCGGATAATATTCTTGTTCATCAATATAAATTGTTGGGAAGTGTCTTTTACCGATAAGCGCTTATCGGGTAAGAGTCTTTTCCCTCACTTAATGGGTAATATAAGGTTCTCCGTTTTTGCTATGTCCCTTGCCACATAATATTCTAGTTTCTTTTCATGCTCACCCAATAAAGTAAGTGACATTCAATAAACGTTTATTTGTTAAGTGTTTGATAAATGACCCTTTATATATTATTTATTTATAGCTTAACATGCTGGTATGAAGCACATAGTAATAACCCTAAAAAAGATAAGGGTTGGGTTCCAGTGAGAAGTGTAATAAGAGATCTCTATCCTTAGATCAATTCTAACTGAATGTCAACACTAATGAGGAGCACCAAGATGCACATGATCAATTCCTTTCTAAAACATAATTCATACATGAATATGAAATTAAAAATGATCAATAATTCAAATCTTTTCTTACACTTTTTCATGATATACTTCCTTTCTCACAGGTTGAAATATTAAAAAGGAACATGAATACTTGAATTCATTTTTAATTATCATGAATTTTTTTAATTAAATTTTGAATTCATTTATTATGAGTTGAGTTCGTTAATATTCCTCTTCTTAGGGTGATGTAGTACACCTTAAAGTCAACGTAGATCGAAGCCGTTTAATATGTTTTGAAGCTTTTTTTTTAAGCAACAGACCAAATATATGCAAATGTATATATATAAAACCATCCATTTCATATAAATCTTACAAATTAATCACATCCATCCATTTTTTTTATGAAAGACCAAGAATGAAACAAACTAAAGAAGTAAAAAAAAAAAAAAGAATTCATATTTGGAGACACGAAAGGGGAAAACGGAGGAAAACATGTTCTATGAACCTGTTTTATTACAACTGTTATACATATGAACCTGATGCAATCATATATGACCTATGGACCTATTTCATTACACTTGTTATACATATGAACATGTTTCATTACAAACTGTTATATATACTTATGAATATAAATTTGTTTCATTACAACTGTTATACATACCTATGAATATAAACATGTTTCATTACAAATTGTTATACATACATATGAATGTAAACATGTTTCATTACAACTGTTATACATATGAACTTGATGCAATCATATATGATCATGTTTCATTGAACAATTTGAGTCTGTTTCATTAAACAGTTTAAGCATGTTTCATTGGAAATTAGGAAAGATTTTTTTAAACAAAATTATTCTACATTTTTTAAAATATGGCGATTTTTTTCAAAAAATTTAATGGATACCTCAATTAAGTCTTTGTTGATATTGTGCTAATCAATATATCATCAATATTTATATAAATATTATGTTATTACCAAACTTATCTATTAATATTAAATAATTACCAAAAATAATTATTGTAGATTCAAAGGACCATAATACCCTTATAAATTAAAAAAAACAAATAAATTTATACGATTGATTGTAATTAGTTTGTAAGATTTGTAAAAATTGAGCTATGACATGTAACATCACATGCAATCCAACAATATCACATAATTTAACAGTCACTAGCTACAGCTCCAAACACAATTAGATGTCTTAGGTGCCGTTTACCAAACGTTTACTCGAATAAGCTCTTACCAAGTCATTTTACCTTACTGGATGAATATGGTAAGAACCAATAATCTTACACGATAAGTCAAGACAAAGACAAGAGTCTTACCCGGTAAGTGAAGGCGACGACTCTTACCACGGTAAGAGCTTATCAGGTAAATTATTACATATGGTGCCGTTTTGGTGGACTAAAATCTTTCCCGGTAAGTAAGTAATAGTATAAAATTTTACTAGTAAACACTTATCGGGTAAGTTTTTGATAAACGGCCCTTTAATTACCAAATTTTAAACATTTGATGATGTTTTTTATTTAGTCTTTTAAAAATGAATTTGATACAACTCCGATCTATCATTAGAATAGATTGTTAGTGAATCTTTTACCCGTTAAGCGCTTATATGGTAAGAGTTTTGGTCCCTCTTATTGAGTAAGAAACTCGGTCTTTATTATTATGCTCACCCGTTAAGATAAATGACACCTGATAAATATTTATCGAGTAATCTTTTCGTGAACGGCCCCTAACATTACCTTTGAAATACGTTCTGGATTGGCATCATGTTATACACTAAAACCATTTTATAAATCAATAAAAATATCCACTAATCCTAAACAGCTATTCAGTTAGTGGGAGAGAAATTAGTGACGAAGAAGGTGGTCCTTCACCAAAAAAAAACAAATGGTCAATCCTTTAAACATCTATGTGATAAAACACTTACCAATAAGATTCAACACTATCACTTATATTATCGGGTAAGATTTTAGTCTATCAAAACGGCATCGTATATAACAATTTACCCGGTAAGTCACCCTCACTTACCGGATAAGATTCGCGGTCTTGCTATTACTCTTACCGGGTAAGATTCTCGGTCCTTTTCATGTTCATTCAATAAGGTAATGTGATTTGATAAGCACTTACTGAATAAGCCTGTGGTAAACAGCCCCCTAGTTCAATTAAGAGGCCGTTTAGAAAACGCTTATCGGCAAAAGTCATTACATTCACTTAATCACCTTATCGGGTAACATTTTCATATATTAAAATGGATTGCTGGTAAGCGTCAATAACTCGGTTAAAACATGTTTTTAATAAACTTTGTACAATGAATATCAGTTTTGTCAGGAATATAAACTTAACAACCTAAAGATTGAAGTCTATACAAGATGACCACTTTGTATTGACATATTACAAGGTTTCAATCACTCACTTAACGTGTATATGTAGCTAATTTGGAACGGTTGGAGGCATAACACTTGTTTGTTTTAAATTATATTTTTGAGAGTTGTTTGAACATTTCACTGTAGACTCTTCTCTTGTATTTGTATTTGTATTTGTATTTGTATTTGTATTTGTATTTGTATTTGTATTTNTATTTGTATTTGTATTTGTATTTGTATTTGTATTTGTATTTATATTTGTATTTGTATTTGTATTTGTATTTGTATTTGCGGAGAACATGGGATGTCAAGCATTGCTCCTTCTAGTAGATGATCGTAGAGAATTTTCCTTTAAAGATATATATATATATATATATATATATATATATATATATATATATATATATTTGCAAACTACGTTATTTGTATAAACCGTACAAAACTCATTCAATCAATCATAATTTTTCATTTTGTTCATATTTTTGTAATTATTAGAGGTTGATTAATTATTTTTATTGTGCAGAGAGTTAATCATGGATATTATCATATTCATTATATTAATTTTAGAGAAATACATGAAACAATTTTATTAAAATTTCATAAGTATTATATGAAACAATTTCATAACCATATATGAAACAACTTTATCAAAAATGTATTATATGAAACAATTTCATAAGATTAAACAATTTCATGAAAAAATTTCATAAGATTAAACAATTTCATGAAAAAAATTTATAAGATTAAACAATGAAATCGACGGATGAGGGTGGTTTGCACGATTTGTACAAATAAAGGTGGTTTGTTAATTCTGAAGAATGGTTTTTCAGATTTATACTCTTCAGAATTGTAGAAGACTTCAAAGTTCAGACTTCTAAGTCTAAAAAAAGAAAACTTCAGACTTCTTTTTCTAATCTAAAACAAATTATATATATATATATAAATAATATATATATATATATATATATATATGTGCCTAATCAAATGAGAACTAATTAGTTTGTGGTAACTGTAAGGTCCAATATGAGCCAATAATTTTATTATATTAATTGTATTACTTTAGTCAAGAAAAAAGGGTGTATTAGTAATTTAATTAATATTTTTTTAACGGTTATCAATTAAAGAGATTGATACTGTTTCCTTATTAATCAAACAAATTATGGAAGTTTCTTTCTATGAAATTACAATTGAGAAAATAAATATATAATTCTTTACTGTTAAAACTTTTTGGGTATCATAGTGGTAACATAGTGGTATCACAGTTATATTCATCAACTATATCTGGTATCATAGTGTGTAACACAATGTATTTTTGTTGTTATACGAAGTGTATCACAATATATTTTTGTTGTTTTACGAAGTGTTACACAATATATCAGGTAATGTTTTCTTTACCAAATGTATCACACTGTGTTTTTTCGTTATTTTATGAAGCATATCACAGTGTGCATCATGTGTTGATATGATGTTCGTTGGAAAAGAGGAGGTGTTTGAAGGAAAGAGTTTAGAGTAGAGAAGAGAGAAGGGAGGAGAGAGAAAAAAAATCTATAATGACTAAAATGCTCTTAACTAATGTTTTAATTTAAAATTACCAAAATTATTAATTTCCTAATTTAACCATTGATTTGTAGTTGAGATTGGATTTCACGGTTATCATAAACTAATCAGTTCTTCCTCGAATGGACCCCTATATATATATATATATATATATATATATTAAAACAACTGTTTTTAACATATTTTAAAACATTAATACATACAAATTCCATATAATACCAACCACCCTCGTGAGATTTTAAAATTTTATGCTTGTGGGATTTCAATGAAATCTCATAATTTAAAATCTAGAAATCCATCAAATCAAACACAAACCTAATTCCAAATCCGTTCAAATCAAATCCAATCATGCAAACCAAATGGAACCTAAAGAGACGTTTGGTTTGATGAAATAGTTTTGAGAGGTTTGGATTTCATAGATGGATTTGTAATCATTGGTGTGTTTGGTTTGTAGAATTTAGAATGTAATTGAATTTCATTCCTCATAAATAATTTATAAAAACAAATTATAAATAATTATAAAAATAATTAAATTACATTTGTTCATTAAATATTACAAAACAAATGTTTTTTTTAACATTTTTTAAAATATTATTACATACAATCCTACGAAATCTCATGAATTTTCACAACTAGTTGTAAAATGGTATTTTTCATATCATTATATATTATTCAGATGGTTTGTTCAATATAGAAAATAAAATAACTAAGCTTCATGTACACGATTTATAAATGACTTAATAGGATAAAAAGTAAAAATAAAAATAAAAATAAAAAGTTGTTCTTTTTTAAAATTTAATGGCTATTAATTGGCATTCACAATTGGGTCATATCCAGAAAGAATGAAAAAGTTGGGGGTTAGGTTGTGCATACCGAAATAGTTGAAGGGGAACAAATGAAACTTTTCATAATCACGGGGTCCACACCCGGCAGACTCTTTTGAACGAGTAGATTTGGAACGACGGTATTCTTCCAGTCAACGCGTTCATTAAAGTAACAACCAATCATGGAAGGCACCAGATTGTCATAAAAGAAGGGTCAGATTATTCAACCATGTACACAACAAAATTAAAGGATTTATAACGGGCAGTGCTAACCGCACCCTTGATAGGGGTGTTGATTGTTTTGAAACTTGTGCAATGATTTTTTGTCATAAACATTAAGTCAATTAATTTTATATTTATATTTTATTAATTTAATTTAATTTTATATATTTATATTAAAAACATATATATTATTTATTTTTATGTTACTTTATTATTTATACTTTTGATTTTATATATTACAATTTATTA
>NC_037529.1:14737213-14744843 GCF_001531365.2 Cynara cardunculus var. scolymus | reverse complement strand
TATTTATTAATAATTTATATTAATTAAAATATAATATAAATAAATAAATAAAACAGAAAATAAAATAAATAATATATATTAATTAAAATTTTCTTTAATTAATAATAAAATAAAAAGTAATAATCACAAAAAAATAAAAAAACACAAAAAATTATAAAACACAAATCATTAAAGGCTACTTAGGGGTGGCATTAGCACATGATAGGGGTGCCATTAGCCACCCCCTTTATAACACATCTCAATCTCAATCTCTAAATCTAAATATTTTAATAGATTGTTTTATAGTACTTAATTTATAGAATAACAATATAAAGCATCATGTCTAAAGATATTATAATAAGTTTATATGACGCTTTTAAGCGTCTTAACAAATTTTTTACAACATTTTTAATATAAAGTGTCGCATTAACAACTTTATAGGACACTTTTGAAAGTGTCCTATAAACTCAATTTTTTATAAGACATTTGTTTTTATAGGACAATTTTTTAAATAATGTTCTATAAAGTTGCTAATGAGACGCTTTATATTAAAAGTGTCCTAAAAAACTTATTACAACGTCAAAAAACGTCATATAAACTTATTACAACGCCCTTAAATGAGACATTTTATTTTTTTGGTACTATAAACTAAATTCTATAGAAAGGGTCTATTAGGACGATTAGAAATTAGTAGTGTCCTATAAACCCGATTTTGTTGTAGTGCAATTTTCTAAATACAATATGTTAGAGGCCGTTTACTAAACATTTACTTGGTAAGTGCTTAACATATAAAATTTTCTCATCGGATGAACATGAGAAGGGCCAAAAATCTTACCCGATAAGTGAGGATGATGACTCTTACCCATGTAAGCGCTTACCTAGTGAATTGTTGCATTCGATATGCTTTGATGTACTAAAATCTTACGAATCTAAATAAATTATAGTGTTGACATCTATTGGTAAACGCTTACTGAGTAAGCATTTGGGTAAATGACCCCTTAATAAAGATACACAGACATACAGTTTGTGTAAAGATGAATTGTTTTTCTTAATAACTTATTAACAAAAAATGATATTAAATCCACATTAAAAATGCTAACACACATACGTAATATTGTAGAGGTGTGCAGGAAAAAGAAATGAAGAAGGTTTGACAAAAACAAAGATTGAAATAAAAGATTATAAAAAGGGTTGAACAAATTAAAAAGGCATTGCTATTTGCACCCTCTAATAAGGGTGTTCAATACATTGAAAAATAAAATTTATAGAGAGAGATAGTAAGTTATTATACAATCTTTTACATTTATACAACCAATACAATCAAATCTCGACCGTTCATTTAATTTGATGAATATATGATTTCATATAAATTTTAATTGTTTCATAATATAAAGTATTGATCATAATTAATGAGTCATGTTCATCTTGCATAAATATTCAAATCATAATAAATGAACTCTCATCATTTCTATAAATATCTCAATTAATTGGGTGACATTGGTTGTACAAATGGACATTGGTGCATTTGAAATACACCTTATATATATATATATATATATATATATATATGTGGGTTATTATACAACCTTTTACATTTGTACAACCAATACGACTCAATCTCAACTGTCCATTTAATTTGATAAATATGTGATTTTATAGAACTTTTGATTGTTTTCTAATATAAAGTATTGATCATAATTAATAAACCATATTCATCTTTCATAAATATTCAAATCATAATAAATGAATTCATATCATTTCTATAAGTATCTCAATTAATTGGGTTGCATTGGTTGTACAAATGGACATGGTTGCATTTGAAATATACCATATATATATATATATATATATATATATATATATATAGGGTTCATTCAGCCGAGAACTGATTAGTTTGTGATAACTGTAAGATCCAATTTCAAGCACAAATCAATGAATAAATTAGGAAACTAATATTTTTGGTAATTTGACTTAAAATTATAATTAAAGAACATTTTATATATTTTAAATTATTTATCTCTCCTCTCTTTCTCTCTCTCCTACCTCCGGCCTCCGACGAAAATCATGTAATACCCAAAATAGACCAAGATACACAATGTAATAACCAAAATACATACAATGTGATACCCAAAAAAACACCAAATAAAACTTTAAGACCACTGTGATACCAACTGTGGTACCACTGTCGCAGGTGAGTGTTTAGTGGTCGATCATCAGATACGGTGTCTTGGCTAAACAAGAGGACCGGAGAAGATCACCGGAGTGGTGTTGGATGCCGGAGAAGACCACCGGGTTTGGTCCCTGTGTATCCGTGTGTGTGTATGTATGTATGTATATATATATATATTAAAATAATTAAATTGATTAAAATAAATTAGAATATTAAACTAATTAAAGTTTATTGAATAATCAATAAAATTTACTAATTTACCCTTTGTTTTATCTTAATAAATATCATTAGCTATCTGAAATGATTGGCTCATATTGGATCTCACAATTACTACAAACTATTTAATTCTCAATTAATTAGGTATATATATATTAGTGAGTGTATTCTACCTTTTTATTATAAAATTATACATATGTATTAAATGACCTTGACTTAATAGAGTTTTTTTTTTAACAGAGTTAGTTTTAGTGACGACAAATAAAATGAAATGAAATGAAAATCACAATAAGATTAATTTTTAGAGACTGAAAACCAAAATAGTTATGAGTAAGAAACCATATGAATGAAAATCATAGTTTACTCTTAATAATATTATCAATTAAGATGAAGGATCGTGTGTGAAGAACAGTTAACATGAGAAGCGTAAGAAGAGATCTGGACTCTTGATCACCTTTAACAATATACATTAAAATAAAATACAGTAGCACCCTAAAATAAATAATTATTTTAAAACATATTTATGTAAAAACAAGACTAGATTGTACTAGTGCAATTCAATTTTATGAAATTTTGAACTCGAATTTTCAATCATGATCTATATCTTATTTTATTATTTGACTTTTTCAAAAAAAAAAATTAATTATGATTTTGTTAGGGTCAAAAATCGTTTAATTTAAGTGATAACGATATTTAAGATATTTTATATTTAAAAATAAGAAGATAATATTCTTTAATAAAAAATAAATAAAAATAAGTGTTTTATCTCAGATTTTATTTTGTTTATCGGTTAGTTATATGAAGAGTTTTAAATTTTTAGATATTTCAAAAAATAAAAATAAGTCTTCCATCTCATAGTGTTTATCTTGTATTTATTATTTTATCTGCAATTGGTTACACAAATTCAAACATGAAGCTTTAATAAGTTGTACTTATGCTTAATCAACTTGTAATCTTGAATTTTAAGTAATATGCATTAATAAGTGGTACTTGATGCATAAAAAGTAGTTTTTAAGAGTTTAGCCTAAATGTTTTATAATATGGTATAATAAGAAAAGTTCTACTAAGAACCCAAATTGATTAACAAAATCTGGAAACTATCCGCAACACGTCACTTGTTGTTATTTAGGATGAATACTAATGATGAACACACAAGTGTTATTCATCATGAATCATATGTTCATGTTAAATATGTTACAACATTAAAAATAAATAACACGTCCGTGGGTATAAAATAATATATTTAACAACTAATTGATAAACGGGTACCCGACCCTAGCAGAAGCTATTTGTTTGGCTTTACATCCGTCTCAAGGTATCATTGAAAATAGGCGTTGTAAATCAGTTCAAATAGATAGAGGAGTTCTGAACCAGCTACAAGCCTACCATCCCGGCTTGATGAGTAACGGGGCAGGGATAGAGATTAATTTTCATACTCGAAGCGTGGTCGAGGCAGGGTCAGGGATGGCATTACCTGCCCCTAATCCGACCCCGATTAATTTGTTTTATTTTAATTAACATATGTGTATATAGTGTGTGTAGAAATATATATATATATATATATACACACACACACACGTTTATTATTAAATGACAAATGTATCTTGATCTTCAATACTGGTAACAAATATAATGATGATTCATTATAATTTTAAAACAGATCGTTTTTTACTAAACGGGTACCCAAAGAGTTCTTCGAAACCGTCGGGGATTCCTTCCCCCTGAATCTGCTCGGGATTAGTCGGGATGGAGTCGGGGATGGGGGGCTTAAACCAGGGCTAGGGATGCACTACCCGCCTAATACCCACCCTGTTTCCGTCTATAATTTTGGCATTTTTTCTTAGATGTCTTACTTTTTTAAGATAAAAAAAAGCCAAGAGCCGAAAACGTTTGATCAAATAATCACATATGATGTTGTCGTTTTATTCACATATGCATATTTGATACTACATAAAAGCAAATTTTTGAAAATATGTGAGCTTTAAACATGGACTGTATCAATCAAGTATAGTGTTTGACACATTTGAATTAAAATATCTCAAATTAACAAGAAAAAAATCCTGATTCCCCATTCTGACGATGAAGATGTGATCATAGTTCCCGACAGGAACGACACAGGACGAAGATTAGGATCGGGAATGTAATTAGGGTCCCCGTCCCATTCCATGCCGTTCTTTATTAATTTCAGGTTCAAAACTATCCTCAAAATAAGTATGTAAAATATAACTCGAAAACTATTTAAAAGAATTTAGCTTAAAAACCTGTTTATTTTTTCGAGGCTTTTAAAAAATACATTTAAAGAATTTTAGATAAATATTTTTAAAACTATAAATCATTATACAAGTTTTAAATGTTACAATTAAGCCAAAATGTAATTTACCCAATAAATAAAATCCAAAACAAAATATACTTTTGTTTTGTTACATTTACAATTTAGAAATTATTATTTTCGTCCATATGATTTAAAGTATTTTCTTCTTTATAATTATTATTTATTATACGTCGGTCCTTCTTTACTTTTTTGATTCTTTTTGCTTAAAGATAGGAATTAATACATGAACGAAAATGACAATAAATTGCAAACTATACGGACGGACAAAAATCGAATTTTATTAATAAACCACAGAACAAAAATCATAATTTACCCTAAATTTTATAATAAAAAATGGTTTTAATAAAACAAATATTTTCTAAAAAGAAGGAAAAGATCGCAAACCTAACATAAACCTAACTAGTTTTGAACTATATAATCTTTTGACGACCACATAAAAACTTGTGTTACATTATTGACGACCGACATTGTCGCTAAGGTAATCGAACAAAATGTCTTTCGTTTATGCTGTAAAATTTGAATGATTCGAAACCCGAACCTGAAACGAAAATAAGGTGTTTATATAAAATGTGAGTATCCAGGAATTCAAAAAAAATCCATTACCTGACTTTTTGGGAGATATTTAGGTTCAGGTTGGGTTTGATTTTTAGCAATCAACCCGTCCGAAAAATGCACACACACACACACACACACACATATATATATATATATATATATATATGGGCTTAATCATTTGAGAACTTGAAAGTTTATGAGATCTATGAGAACTTCTATCTTAAGGCTTGTTTGACATGAATTTTTTTCATCTAAGTATAGTATTTAGTATATTAATTAACATATATTTGTTTCACGATGTGATTGTTTCATATGTATTCGTTTCACAACGTGAAACTTTTTAAATGTATTTTTTATTTCACAAACATACCAAAAACATTCATATTGTGAACTTAGTAAATGTGAAACAAACACATTGTGAAACACATATATGTTAATCAATATTTTAAATCCTAGTCTTAGATAGAAAAAAAAAATTCATATGAAAAAGCATAAGATACGCTAGTTCTCAAGGTTATCATAATTTCATGCGTTTTTAAAAGAAAGTCTCTGTGTGTGTATATGCGTGCGCGTACATATACGTGTGTGTGCGCGCCCGCACGCGTATGTGTGCATTGAGGTGAGGTGAGGTGGGGTGGGGGGATCATATGCAACTCTTCATATTGTTGCAATGCAACCTCTTTTAATTTAATGTCACCCCTTGATCTCCCACATTTTTAAGGAGTTTATTATCTAATTAGTTTTTCAATTAAAGGACAACCTTGTCTTTTTACTTTTTTTTTTTATTTAAATAAAAAACCAAAATCCTCTATCTAGTGGGACGGTTTTTTATGTTCTTATTGTTTTTTAAATTAGGAAATGATTTGGATACATATCCAAATCAGTTTTAATTTCTTTTTGTTATTTCATAATTTTTTTATGAATATATGCATATCATATAAACGAGAGTTTAAGGGGTCGTTTACCAAATATTTATACGGTAAATGCTTACCAATAATATTTAACACTATTATTTATTTATTGGGTAAGATTTTAGTCCACCAAAACGACATCGAATTCAACAATTTACCCTGTAAGTACTTACTGTGGTAAGAATCGTCGCCCTCACTTAATGGGTAAGACTGTTGGTCCTTGTCTCGCTCTTACGAGGTAAGATTCTTAGTCCTATCCATTTTCATCCCATGAGGTAATGTGACTTGGTAAGCGCTTATCCGAGTAAACATTTGGTAAACAACCCCTAAGTCAAATATATGCATCTTATGTGATAAGTAGATATATGTTATGGACATATGCATATTATATGCATCTTATGAATCGAAGAAGAAGAAGACAAGATATCGTAAAATCATATATGAATAATCAACAGATGCATATCATACAAGCGAGAGTTTAAGTCGAATATATGCACCTTGTGTGATACATAGGTATCATCTTATGAACACATGCATATCATATGCATCTTATGAGTCGAAGAAGAAGAAGACATGAAATCGTAAAATCATATATGACCAATCAGCAGATGCACATATGCATATGTGAAGAATCAAAACATGATATATGCATATATAACAATACGTAATGTGAACAATCTAGAAGAAGAAGAAGATAGAAAGTGTATATGCATCTTATGCATCGAAGAAAAAGAAGACAGAAAATTATAAATATGCATCGAAGAGAAAGATTGGAAACCGTAAAATCGAAGAAGAAGAAGACAGAAAGTGTATTTTTTTGTTGAAATTTTGAATGTTTTCCGCCTTTCTCTGTTGTGGATCATGATCTGTGATATGGTTTCACCGTCGAGATAGGCATCAATCGGTCTCCTTTCTCTGTAACAATCTATAATATGGTTTCACCGTCGAGATCGGTATCAATTGGCCGCCTTTCTCTATAACGATCTATGATGTTGTTTCACTGTCGAATTATTCAACAAAAAGCTCTTACAATGCAACAAAAATTGTGAATTTGGCGATGTAGATACATTTTTTTAAAATGAGTATGAAAATCAATTCCAAATTTAAAAACAATAATAAAATCGTCCACTAAATTAGGAAGTATTATTTCTTTAATTACAAAAAGAAAAGAAATAAAAAGACATAATTATCCTTTTATCGAATAAGTAATTAAAAATAAATTCTTTAAATTTTAGTAGGATCAAGGGTTTGAGATTGAATTAGAATGAAGTGAAAAAGTTGCAACAATATGGGAGGTTGCATTTGATTTGTATATATATATATATATATATATATATATATATATATATATATATATATAATATTATATATATATAGAGAGAGAAGAGCGATAACCATAAAATTTGTATAAACTGTGCAAATCATTTTCTTCTGTCGATTTTATTGTTTAATCTTATGAATTTTTTT
>NC_037529.1:14733926-14735413 GCF_001531365.2 Cynara cardunculus var. scolymus | reverse complement strand
ATGGAAATGATAAGAGTTCATTTATTATGATTTGAATATTTATGGAAGATGAATATGGTTCATTAATTATGATCAATATTTTATATTAAGAAACAATCAAAACTTCTATGAAATCACATATTAATAAAACGAAATGGACGGTTGAGATTGGATTGTATTAGTTGCACAAATGTCAATGATTGTATAATAACCAACCTCTCTCTCTCTCTCTCTCTATATATATATATATATATATATATATAATAAAATTAAACTAATAAATAATATTAAATTAATCAAAAACAAATTAATAATAATCTCAAAACAATTTAATATATATAARAACCATCCAAATTTAATATTCAACTAGTTTATATATCGTCTAAATTTATCAACAAAAAAACATCCAAAATCATCATAGCATGTTTAATGATCTTGAGTCTCCGAACATTGGTCTTGAATAGTTAGTGAAGATGAAAAACTTGGAACTGACCGGCCGGATACAATTGACCTCATCATTTGTCGCCACTCAACGACTTCATCTTTCATAAGAAAGAGTTCGGATTTGGTTGAAGCAAGCTCGGACTCTGTTGAAGCAACTCGATAAGACATCTCGGTGTGGCTCAATCGACCTGACGCACCGGTGCTATGTCAACTTACGGGGGTAGGGCGTTCCGCATTCAAGAAAATAACACGTAATATTCGCTCAACAACTACTTCATCCTTTTGCTCCTCAAACTGTAAGAAAAAGAACAGAATGTTACAATCCAGTTTGAATATGACCAAAATGCCAGAGTCATGTGAATCAGACTCTTGTTTCACATTAGAATGCTAGTTCTCACAACCAGTTAAAGGGTTGGTGTTTAACTGTCTGAGAGAGATCTATGGTCGTTTCAGTTCAAAAACGACGTCTTGATCTCTATAATTGGAACTTACAACGAGAAAAATTAATCATTTACTCACATGAGGACGAAAAAGTTCCAAGGTTGCATTTCTTCCATATATTGGCACATCCAACATATGCTGCATAAAAACAAATATGCAATTAAATTGTAGTTGCAAAATAACCTAAAGCAAGAGACAGTCTTAAGATATCAAAATTTTAAATATTTGAGACACACCAATACTTAAATATTTGGCCCATTTAAATCTGATAAGAATTCAGATAGCAATTGAATTCAAACAGTAAACATAATTCATTAATTTTCTTAAATAGGATCGGGATCCGTTAGAAACACCAAACCTTAAGAAGAAAAAATGCAATTCAATCTAATTGTAATGAAAATAGAACAGAGGTGAAATGTTTAAGCAATTAAACATATTCCAATAAATGCTGCCTACTAACAAGTATACATAATTGGGATACAAGAGACAGTCCAAGACTTAGGTATTTTCTGTTAAAGAAAAAAGAGGCATGAAAGACTAAAGTAAAACTTAGGTCTTATGGCAACAAGAGAATGGAGACAAGACATACCAAGTAAAAGCACACTAAAATTTAGACTTAAGAT
>NC_037529.1:14728219-14732671 GCF_001531365.2 Cynara cardunculus var. scolymus | reverse complement strand
CGTGTACCTGATGAAGGAGAAGGTAGGGTGCGATGGAAAGGAACTCGTCGAGATAGGGCTGTCGGACTGCCATCACCGAGAAGGTAGGGTGCGATGGAAAGGAAATCGTCTGACTGCCGTCGCCGTTACCGGTCGCCGGTCGAGTAGAAACAGCGTATGAGGTGGAAGCGATGGAGGAGAGGAGCGATGGAGGAGAGGAGAGACGGTGGAAGCGTATGAGGTTTTTGAGGGAAGAAGGGACAGTATGCGTATGAGGTTTTTGAGGGTAAAGTTGTAAAAATTTTCTTGTTCTACTTAGTTCCRGGGGTAAAGGGTGGACTACCGTGTCCCACCCTTGTTCTAGTTAGTTCTAGTTAGTCCCACATAAAGCCACACCAAACATAGGACAAGTGTGTCATGTCCTGTCCTGTCCCACCCTGTTCCACGTACCAAACGCACCCTAAAGCCCTTATTCCTATTTTTTAGAGCCTTTTCATAAAAAAAAAATTTATCTAAAGCTTTTAGAGACAATTTTGATAATGCATAATAAAATTTCAAATATTTCTCTAAAACTCATTCTACCTTCAGTTGCGTTTTCCACTTTTGTCATTCATTTTCTTCTCTATAATACATCTTTAGATACACTTTTAAAATCTTCTCTAAAAATTCTTTTTTTAAAGCCCTTTTTCCTTGTAGTGAAATCGTTGCATTGATTCTGTAGTTGATCCATTTTGTTGATGAAAAGGAAAATGAAACCGGTGCATTTTGAAAATAAATTATGAAAAGAAAAATGAAACAAGTTTCATGAACGTGAAACCGGGTCTTGTTGCAAATAAATTATGTGAACCGAAACATTTTCATGGTGAAACCAATTTCATTCATATAATGTAACTCAAAATTTAAAACGATTCACTCCATATAATTGAATATGGTGTGTTATATTCATATTTTTTATATGTTTTTTTCTAGTACAAGGATTCTTATATGTACAAAATCTACACTGAAAAATTCCAAACCAAAATCCTGTACACATGTAATACATCATGTATCTTAAAAAATAAGCAATCTCAAGCAGATCCTCAAAAGCAGATATTAGATTAGGAAAATAATCATATTTTTCCTTTTCCCTTATTATCCCCGGACCCCGTCATTCCTGCACCGCATATTTTAAAGACAGAAAAATGAGGGTTAGACCAGAAGGGTCTAGTGAGTGAATCCCTTCTTTGCAAATGCAGGGTGATAAACACCAAAGTATAATAAAAATAATTTTGTTCAGGAATATTTGCAATACACTCAAATAAAGCAGTTCTCAATGATATGTATAAAAGGATAAATCCAATAACCTCAATTCTTATTAATAAATACATCTGCTTACAGTTCAACGTTCCCAATAAATATTGTAACCAAAATTTCTTTGAATTATTAGATCTTTCCTTTGTAATTATTAACAGAAAGATTTAAGGCAATATTTGCCCTTTATGATAAACCATTTTCCCCTTCTCAATAACATCTAAATTATTATTTTTAATAAGAATAATATTTTTAATTCATCAGGTCACAAAGAAATGATGAATCAAAGTTATTAAATCCAATTAGTAATAATAATAAGAGTTAAAAATAATAATATCCGCATATGACAATGCCGCCCTTATTCCAAGTACACATTTCCTTGACATGCCACCCTTATTCCTTCATCAAAACAGGGCTACTTATCAGAACAGACAAAAGTCACCACGTCTGAAAGTACCCATTCCCAGTTTCAAGCCAGAACAGACAAAAGTCACCACGTCTGGGGGAACTACCTTTTCATACCAAAACAGACTTACGTCACCACGCTTGGTAGAAACATTTCCCAAAACCCAGTTCCATACCAAAACAGACTTACGTCACCACGCTTGATAGGAACATATCTTTAAAAAGATATAAAATACTCCTTTTTAATATAACATAATTAAAACCAATAATAAACGTCGGTATTGTTGTGATCATAAGAGACAGTCCATCTCTTATATGTTTTTGTGTCCTTTTCATTTAAGATGATCATACCATGCTTATGCTTAATTATCTTTGCTTTTCTATTTCAATTGTGCTTAGCTTTGAGTCATTTTATTTTTAAAATGATCAAGTCACATTTGTGACTAATCATCTTTGCTTTTTTTGTTTCAATATAGGATTTTGGGCACTGATTTTAAGTAGCATATTTTCTTTTAGCCATATATGCACCAAAAATAGAATACATGATGAATGGGTTGTACAAATGTTTGAACTTGATGCCATAGCCACAATAATCCAAAGCTTTAAACCATCTTTGTCTTAAATTGAGCCTCTAGAACTAGCCAACCATTTCAAAAGCTTTCACTTGATTCAAATTAGGCCTTCATTTCAATTTGGCCAATTTGTAGCCTTCATACACTCACAATGCGAATATTGTTTCCCTTATGTTTGGGGGAGGGTCCTAAAAGTACCAAACACTTTATAGAGTTCATGAAACATATGCATTAAGACCAAAAGACAAACAAAGGAACAAAGTTCCATGTCTTATGCATACAAAAGAGTGTCAAAGTACACCGAAATGTTTGAAAAGGGCCAAAGTGTCCAAAATACCTCAATATGAGATGCATAGCAGTAAAATTATGTTATGGAGTGAAAAAAGTGAGATGAGGTAAAAGCCACGCGTTGAAAAGAAAAAGCCAAATGCAAAACCCAATTCAAAGTCCCAAATTATCTGTTGAATCTAGTATAGCAAAAGAAATGTAGGCTAGCTTATGGTTAGGCAATATGAAAGACTTAAGTTTGGGGGAGCTAGGTTTATGAAGGGCTATGGATATCAAGCATCAAGTCAAGAGTAGAACACTTTCATTCAAAAAAATTCAAAAATATGCATACTTTGGCTATGGAATATTTATGCTCATTTTTTTGTTTATTAGAAATTTGAGTATTTTAATTTGTCATTTTCTGTTGTTTGGGGACAAACAACAATTCAAGTTTGGGGGTGTGATAAGTGTTAATTTATTAACCTTATTACATCATTTTCTTAACCATTTTCCTTTGTTTTATTTGCTCATTAATGTCTTAATTGAGTCTTTTTATGTCTTTTTCATATATTCGTAGTAATATAGTATATCTAATGTTACTCTCCTGTTTATGCATGTTTTTTATGATTTTTGGGCCCGATCCTGCAGCAGTCCTGTAGGACCAGGAGTGGCAAAGTTCTATAGTACCTGTCCGTGAGCTGCACTTTTGCCTGAGCCGAGAATTCGTGGGCTGCTCCTTAGAGATTGTTGGGTCAACGACCTTGGGCCTGGTCAAAGCCCATTTTTGAAGAGCCTTTTGTCTTATTAGGTGGCTCCCACTTAGCAAACTCCCTTAGCCTATAAATAGAAGGCTTAAGGCTTGAGTTTAACTTACCAATTCACCAATTTACACACTTTCTTACACTTTTGATGCTTCCTTCCAATTAATCTTTGTGTTAAATATTCTCTAGATTATTGCTTTCGGTTTCAAGCTTTCGGTTTTCTTGTTTCCAATCAAGAACCGATTTTTGTGAAGTGAAGTTGTGATTACGTTTTCAAGTTTAATTCAAGTACTCGTGTTTAATCTTCATCTCATTTCTATTCTTATTTCCAAGTTACTTTACGTTTTCTGACTTTTGTTACGAGTTACGAATTAGTCGATCTATGTTGCTTTACATTGGATCTCATCCTTTGTGGCTCACGACTAATTTACGTATACTAAATAATCTGTTTTTAAGAGTTTAAAAGTAACTTTTCGGTCTTAGTAACAAAACTTGACTTGCAAGTTTTGTTACTTGACTTGCAAGTTCATCTTTTACATGCTTTCATTAGTCACTTCTCCATCTTATCAAGTACAAGTCCTACATCATTACATAGATTAATATTAATTAATAATATTTAGTTATTAATAATTTATATTTCAGTTCTCTACATTTCAGTCTTTATATTTTAGTCTTTTACATTTCAGTCTTTATATTTCAGTCATTTACATTTCAGTCTTTATATTTCAGTTCTTTACATTTCAATCTTTATATTTCAGTCATTTACATTTCAGTTTTTACTTTACTGCAATTTACTTTTCCGTCATTTATTTTCCAGCAATTTACTTTCAGTCATTTATATTTATGTCATTTAATTTCCAGTACTTTAAATTCCAGTATTTCCATTTCTTGTAATTTAATTTCTGCAATTTACTTTCTGCAATTTACTTTTTCGTATCAATTATTTATTTTTCAGTCATTACATCCTTCGAGAGAAGAAACCGAGCCATGATGGGCTAACACCTTAGCTTGGGGTGTAACGGGAAATTAAGACCAAAGCCGATGTGAAAGTACAAAGGTGTCTTATTAGCATTATAGTCTACTATTTGTTTCAGGTGCTTAATATTTCATTTGATGATTACATTAAAATTAATTGACAACTAATTTTGTGTATAAAAATGTATTGACTTTCAAAACCT
>NC_037529.1:14724978-14727599 GCF_001531365.2 Cynara cardunculus var. scolymus | reverse complement strand
TATATATATATTTCTGTCCATTATGTGTGTATATATATATATATTGTTGTGTGTAAATATATATATATATGTATATATATATATATATATTTCTGTCCATTAGTAAACCATTGATAGACATTTTCAATTGTGTGGAATATTTACTGTATACTTGAATTATTGTTGTATGTTTTCTAACGTTGCTTTGTAGAAATCCGATAATGTCACGTACTCGGATTACCGGTCGAGCTAGTGGCAGTACACCTACCCACGGTATGGGTAGAGGCTTTAGTACCGCTTCGGCGCTCCCGGAGGAGATTGTGTTTGGTCGTGGTAGTGCTACTCCGGAGCCGCTTCCACAACAGCGGACGGTTATTGGCATCCGTGGCAAAGAGTAAATATATTTACATCTTTTAATTGGTAAAAATATATTATTAGTATTGATGCTAATTCAATTCGTCATTATATAGTTTCAATGACACCAAAGTGATCCGACGGATCACCAAGATCATCCGAGAGCTGCTTGACGGTCCATGGACCAGTTGGGGAAAAATCCCAAAGGACGTGAGACGCCGAATGTGGGAGCGATTTCAGGTTTGTGTTATATATTCAACTTATTATAATTTATGTATTGAACTTAATAATCGCCTAAACTTTTACATACAGGGCTATTATACTTGGGATCCGGCTTTGGACGCTTATATCTTGGAGATATGGGAGAGAAAGTCGGCCATGCCGTATAATGATAACATGAGTGCCTTGAAGAAGAAAGCTGGGGAAAAAGCAAGGATGAATGGGTATCCTCAGTACGATGAAACGGACCCCCACCGGGATATAAGTATGTTGAAGAATTTCCCCCTAGCTGGATATCTTCAGATGTGTGGGTCCAGATGGTCGATCATTAGAACAGTGATAATTGGAAAGTTGTTCCCGGTGTGGCGCGTGAGAACCGTGATAGCCAAGTTTCGCTACACATCGGTGGATCGATACCATTTTCGGAGCATGGTGCTCATCTAGTAGAACCTAAAACCCATTAATTTAGTAGCTTGATTTTTAATATGTTATAATTAACACATGTTTGTATAATTTGACCTTTGTAAACACGAGCAAAAGATGGTGTGCCCCTGACTATTGTGAAATTATTCGATTACACACACAAGAAGAGGTCGAGTGGAGATGTCACATCTACGGATTCGGGGGGGGGGGGTACGTGACCACTAAGTGCAGCCAAGTCATGGTAAATATATCTATCTATTATAATTGTGTAACAACCCACAAAAACCTATTTATAGATAATCCACATACACATTCTCATATCACATAATATAGTATTGTTTACAAAACACGGGCTAACAAAAACTTTCTAATATACATTTATGAATAACTAAATTTCATCGTTTATACTTTTCCCTTTCATTTGTCCTGTAATGTATGATGACCTGCAAAACAGGTTAGTCCAACAACTGAGCGTTAGACCTATAGGGTCTAGTGAGTGTACAGATCTCAAACAAATAATATACTTTCCAAACTAGTAGTTTAGAATCAAACCTGTACAAATACATATATTTATCTATTTCTCTCGCGGTTACACCGCCATTACATCTCTCTCTCTCTCGCGGTTACACCGTCATTACATCTCTCTCGCGGTTACACCACTATTACATCTCTCTCGCGGTTACACCGCCATTACATCTATTAAGAATTTTAATTCAAGATGAAGTCAAGTCAATCATCAACCGGATTTGGAATCCGGACAATACTACCCGGATATGGAATCCGGACAAATTTGTCCGGATAAGGAATTCGGTCAAGATATCCGGACAACACATGATTGTTCCCCGATCAACTCTTGGGCGATTTAAGTTTAAACCGCTTAATACTTGAGCGGTTTAAGTGAACCTCGATCAACTCCTAGGCGATTAAGAATAATCCTCGGACACCTCTTGTCCGACTTAAGGAGTACTCCAGACACCTCTTGTCCGGTTTTAAGGATAACTTTATAAAATATGAAATGTAATTCATTGTAAACCAAATATACTAGCAATTGAATTGTATATAAACAATCTAATACCTCAAAGCATTTTAACACTCACCTTAAACTTTTGAGGTTGACCGAATTTGTATCTGATCTAATTCTCCAAAAATCTCCTTCAAAAACCTTTTTTAGAAAGTGTGTGTAAAACTCTTTCTATCCTTCCTTCTTACTATTTATAGTAAGAGAGGAAACCATTGGCGGCGGCGCACACTGCCGACTCCCCTCTTCCCATGAAAACTTTTATTCAATTAAAAGTGTACATACACACACATTCCTATATATCTATACTATCTTATTAAGCAAATTCATCAAAAGTCTTAAAGTCTTAAAATTCTAAATGACCAAGATACCCTTTCACTTTTTCACTTTTTCACTCATTCCTCTCCTTACATACACTCACCCCCTTACATACATTCACTTATCACATTCAACGATTTTTTTAAATTATAATTTTAAATTTACATTTTATATCACTATAATTAGTTAATTAATTACTTTACGTCCTTTACTTTTAAATTTTTCATTTTAAACATTTATCAAATTAACATACATAATCGTATATCAAATAAACATGTTTAAAAAATACATTTTTATTTTAACAAGTTAC
>NC_037529.1:14716010-14724473 GCF_001531365.2 Cynara cardunculus var. scolymus | reverse complement strand
GTTAAATATTGTCTTATAAAACCAGTGAAACTTCAAAATCGTTAAAATTCATGGCTCCCGCCGCATTGCGCGGGTACACAACTAGTATATATATATATATATATATATATATATATTCCAGAATCTCAAACCAAAACTTGCAACTCAAATATTACAACATTCCCACCTTAAAAAAATTCCGTCTCGGAATTTTATTCAAGCAAAAAGGTAGGGATACTTCCTCCGCATCTCTGATTCTGATTCCCATGTGGCGTCTGATCCTTTATGATATTGCCACTGAACCTTTACTAACCCGATATCTTTATTTCACAACTTTTTTACTTTGTAATCAGTAATTAGTTCAGGGGTTTCTTCAAAACACAATTTCTCATCCATCTTTATTTCGGGTAACGGTACTGCCACATCTGGATTTATTAGACACTTCCTTAAATTCGACATATGAAACATGTCATGGATCCCACTTAACTCTAAAGGAAGTTCTAATTTGTAGGCCACCTCCCCAACCTTTTCAATAATAGGGAATGGTCCAACATACTTTGGACTTAGTTTCCCCTTTTTCCCAAAATGGACCATTCCTTTCCAAGGTGATACCTTTAACATCACACTATCACCCACTTGAAACTCAATCGGCTTCCGGCGTTTATCTGCGTAACTTCTTTGTCTATCTTGCGCTGCCTTCATTCGTTCTCGAATTACTCCTATTTTCTCTGCAATTTGCTAAACTAACTCAGGCCCAGCTAACTGTTTTTCACCTATTTCATTCCAACATAAAAGAGTTCGACATTTGCGTCTGTACAGAACCTCGAAAGGTGCTGCCTGAATACTCGAATGGTAGCTATTGTTGTACGCAAATTCCACCAGAGCCAAATTATTATCCCATGATCCTCCAAAATCAATTACACTTGCTCTAAGCATATATTCTAATGTTTGAATAGTTCGTTCACTTGTCCATCTGTTTGAGGGTGGTAAGCTGTACTTAGCTTAATTTGTGAACCCATCTCTCTTTGGAAGCTCTTGCAGAACATAGAAGTGAACCGACTGTCTCTATCTGAAACGATTGATAGAGGAACACCATGTCGTTTTACTATTTCATCTATGTATAATTTTGCCAATCTCTCCATTGGATATGATTCTTTCGTAGGTAAGAAGTGTGCATATTTGGTTAATCGATCTACTATTACCCATATAGCATCATAACCTTCTGATGTTCTCGACAATTTGGTTATGAAATCCATAGTGATATGATCTCACTTCCAAACTGGAATTTCTAAAGATTGTAACTTACCATAAGGGCGTTGGTGTTCAATGTTTACCTGAAGACATGTTAGACATTGCTCAACATGCTTAGCTATATCCTTCTTCATACCTGTCCACCAATAGTATTGCTTCAAATCCCGATACATTTCATTTGTACCTGGATGGATTGCAAAACGTGATTTGTGAGCCTCACTCAAAATACGTTTCTTGAGACCACCATAACATGGTACCCAAATCCTGTCTTGAAACTTCCAAAACTCTCTGTCATCTTTTACAAATTCATATATCAATCCACCTAATCTCTCTTGCTTAACCTTATCCTCCTTCATTGCCTCGTGCTGATATTCTTGCAATTCTTCCTGAATACTTGGTAATAACTCAATCCGTAGAGCTATAGCTTTGATAGTTCCACTTTTCTCTTGTCTGCTTAACGCATCAACCACTATGTTTGCTTTTCCGGGATGATACAAAATTTCACAATCATAATCACTTACTAATTCTAGCCATCGCCTCTGACGCATATTTAGATCTTTCTGTTGAAACAGATGTTGTAAACTCTTATGATTTGTGATAATTTGACATTTCGTTCCATATAGGTAGTGCCTCCATATCTTTAAAGCAAAAACTACCACCGCCAATTCCATATCATGAGTAGGATACTGCCTTTCGTGATCTTTAACTGTCTGGAAGCATAAGCTATTACCTTTCCACGTTGCATTAAAACACAACCCAGACCCATCTTTGACGCGTCACTATAAACTACAAAATCTTCCATTCCATCTGGCAAAGATAGAATTGGTGCACTGCATAACCTATCTTTTAACATCTGAAAAGCCTGAGCTTGAGCTTCATCCCACTCATATTTCACATTCTTCTTAGTTAGCTTTGTTAATGGAGTGGTTATACGAGAGAAATCTTGTATAAACTTACGATAATACCCAGCCAATCCAAGAAAACTTCTGATTTCAGTTGGAGTCTTTGGGGCTTCCAATTTTTTAATGACTTCAATCTTCAAAAGATCCACCTTAATGCCTTCTTTTGAGATAACATTCCCCAAAAACTGAACTTCTCATAGCCAAAATTCACACTTTGACATCTTGGCATACAATCTTTCTTGTTTCAGCAATTCTAAGAGTAATCTCAAATGATGAGCATGCTCTTATCAGAATATCATCAATGAAGACAATCACAAATTTATCGAGATAGGGACGACAAACCCTATTCATCATGTCCATAAAAGCTGCAGGCGCATTTGTGAGTCCAAATGGCATAACCAGAAATTCGTAATGACCATAACGTGTACGGAATGCCGTTTTTGACACATCCTCATTCCGAATCTTTAATTGATGATAACCTGACCGTAAATCAATCTTCGAAAAATAAGTAGCCCCAATCAATTGATCAAACAAATCATCAATTCTTGGGAGAGGATACTTGTTTTTGATTGTCAATTTATTCAACTCCCGGTAATCAATGCACATCCTCATTGATCCATCCTTCTTTTTTTACAAAAAGCACCGGCGCACCCCACGGGGAAGTACTTGGTCGGATAAAACCTTTATCCAACAATTCCTTCAATTACGACATTAACTCCTTTAATTCAGAGGGAGCTAATCTATATGGTGTACGCGCAACAGGTGCTGCTCCAGGAAGTAGTTCTATTTGAAACTCAATTGTTCGATCTGGAGGTAAGCTTATCAAATCTTCTGGAAATACTTCTGAAAATTCCCTCACAACTGGGATATCTTTCATCTCTTCTTTCTCTTTCCTCATATCTATAGCATATGCAAGAAAACTAACACATCCCTTCTATACATACTTTCGAGCCTTTAAAATTGAGATAAGGCTAGAATAACGATCCCGTCGATCCCCGTAAATCATAACCCTTTTGTACATACTTTCGAGCCTTTAAAACTGAGATAAGGCTAGAATAACGATCCCGTCGATCCCCGTAAATCACAACCCTTCCTTTTTCTGGTAAGTATATATGGATCATCTTTTCATCACAAACTATATTGGCTTGGTTTTTAGCTAACCAATCCATGCCTATAATTATATCAAATTCCCTTAAAGGCAAAGGAAATAGTTGTATAGGCACCTCACATCCTTCTATACTTATAAAACATTCATCTATTCTTTCCTTAACCAAAACTTCACTATCGTTTGCTGTTTCCACAATTAGATCCTCACTTAATGCTTTAGATTCTAAATGTGCGCAGTTAACAAATGACGGTGACACAAAAGAACGATTTGCACCCGAATCAAATAAAATTTTGACACATACTGAATTAACGAGGAATGTACCTGTTACCACTTCAGGGTGCTCTTTTGCCTTGCCTCTCGTCATCTAAAAGGCTCTCCCTCTAGCAAACTCCCCACGTCTTATCTATCCTCGACCACTTGAATTAACATGATTATCTATTTGTCCACGACCTGTTGGCACATAACCAGGTCCTCGGCCCCCGGAATATCCAGATCCCCGTCCTCCAACAAAACCAGACCCCCGACCTTTTGCTTACGGACAATCGGCATTTATATGTTGAGATGAATTACAAGTAAATCACCTCCGCGTCATCCGACAATCTCGAGCTATATGTCTTGGTTCCTGACATTTAAAACATACTTGAGATTATGTATTGCAATTTCCTTGATGTATTTTATGACATTGGGTACATGCTTTATCCGCAAACCTTGAAACTGGTCGATTCAAATTTTCCATGAATCTCGGTCTACGGAAATCAGTCATTGTAGCTTCCCCCTTTCTTTTCTCTCCAATCTTTTCTTGCGGTTGCCGGTTAATGTCTTGCTCCAGTATTTCAGCAACATCAACTGTCGCTTGAAATGTTGTCGGATTCCTGGATATCACATACTTCCCCCATATGTACTTTCTTACTTTACTGTTTTCTGATATAATGTAAGCTTCAGCGAATCGGGATTGTTCCATAAAGACTTCCGTATACTGGCAGACTGACATGTTTCCTTGTTCAAGATGAAAGAAATCATCTTCTAACTTTCGCACTACCGCTTCAGGACAATACTGCACTTTAAACTTGATCACAAATTCTTCCCACATCATAGTTTTCAAAATGTTGGGATCTGAACTTGACAGAACTGCCCACCAGTATACAACACTTGATCTTAAACGAGATACAACAAACATGACTTTATTTTCTTCTGCACTTTTACTAACCTGCACTCAACTCAATTTCTTTAAGCCAACACATGGCTTTAACAGGATCACGCTCACCAGAAAACTTGGGAGGTTTACAGGCAAGAATCATTTTAATATCTCCTCCTTTCTGTACTAAGGATGAAGTGAGAGGTACAGATGTACCAGTTACCGGAGTACTAGCTTCGGCTTCTTCCTACTGATCAGGTTCTTAGTTGTTACTTTGTCCAAAATAATATATTATTATACAAATTTCTAGTTGTTACTCTGCTCAAGATAAAATGTTATCTATACTATCTTATTAAGCAAATTTAACAAAAGTCTTAAAGTCTTAAAATTCTAAATGACCAAAATACCCTTTATACTCACTTTTTCACTTTTTCACCCTCTCTCTCCTCACATACACTCACCCTCTCACAACCATTTTTTTAAAATTATAATTTTAAATTTATACTTTATACCCCTATAATTAATTAATTAATTTACTTTACGTCCTTACTTTTAAATGTTTCATTTTAAACCTTTATCAAATTAACATACATAATCGTATATTAATTAAAACATGTTTAAATAAGATATTTTCATTTTAACAAGTTACACCATTATAATCGTCTCGTTAATATCTTCGAAATGAGTCTAATATTGAATAGTTTTTGACTTAATTATATTATTATATACTATATATATTGTGAAAAATATTTTTAGTATTTACGATTTATACTTTTTATAGTTATACATACATATATAGGGTTGGGTTCACGTGAGACCAGCCTATTTTCGTGAGACCCGTGAGACCACATTTTTACACGTAACCTTCACAGCAAAAACACTGTGAAGGTTTAAAAAAAGTCGAACTTTCACAGCAAAAACACTGTGAAGGTTTTAAAAAGTCACCTTCACAGCATTTTGCTGTGAAGTTTCAAGKGTAAAAYGYTGGTCTCAYRRGTCTCACGAAAACAGGCTGGTCTCACATGATCCCAAGTCTACATATATATATATATATATATATATATATATATATATTATTTTGGGGGTTAGGCTATCCAAATTGCACTATATAATATGTTTTGTATTAATATGTTATTGGGTTTTTTTAAATATATATATATACATGTATTAATTCAACCTTAATCTGAGTTTCTGGACAAGAAAAAGGGTAAACAGTTGAAATTTCATTCTAAAATCCATCTTTTTTTTGTCTTTTCATGGCTTATGATCTGTCAAATTTGTAGTTTTCTTTATTGGTTTTGAGTGTTTATCTTAAAACTCAAGTTTCTTGATTTTTGCTCTTGGTGTAAATCGAATACATTTGTGGAGTCGTTTAAATATGTTAGATTTTAAATATATTGGATTTCAAACTGTCATGCAATTTTTTTCATCGATAGTCTGTAATTGGAACCATAACTCTTATTTATTCAAATTGTATTAATATGTAAAGACCAAGTGTAACCTATATCATCGTTAAATCTTATCTTATAAAACCAGTGGAACTTCAAAATCGTTAAAATTCATGGCTCCCGCTGCATTGCGCGGGTACACAACTAATTATAAAATAATTTATAGTTACTCTGCATGAAATAATATTTTGATAAAAGCATGTGTTTTGCATGTGGTATATGAAAAATTTTGTGCATGTAAAAGTATGGCCATGTTAAATACCCGAAGGGGTATAAGAATGAGGGACATGCTGCAAACGAACCTCAGGGGGAAGATCCTTCACGGAACCCCAGGGGGAAGATCCTTTGCGGAATCCCAGGGATCTAGGATCCTGTTGAGAATATTTGACTAAAAGAAGATGATGTTTTTACAGAAGTGGTTTTATGCATCAATGTTATTATGCATAACTATGAAACCATAAACTGCTCACTAAGCTTAAAGCTTACATATTCCATATATGTATCTCAGGTAAAGAACAAAGTAGAGATGAAGGGTCCACATGATGAGTTATAGTTCTTTAAAATAGGCGTTAGACGTGTCAAACTATGGAACTATTGTTAGAACACTTCCGCAAATGCAAAGGTTATTAATGTTCCGGAAAACGGGGCGTCACAAGTTGGTATCATAGCATAAATTTAATTGGACTAGGTTACCTTATATTAAATAACTTAGACCTAAATTTTGAGGATAATATTGAGTTTTAAAATGATATATTACCTTAAAATAACTAACATATATCTAAACTTAAATCAGATTATTCCGCTAATTGCTTATCCTGGTCGATATGACCATATGGGATTGTGTCTAGAAACGTTGAAACAACCAAGTTGTGGGCTTCCAAAAGGTCACAAACTATACTTGCTTCAGACGGATCCTGGCTCCCAGCAATACCAGCCTGGCTATTTCATATTGGTAGTCAGATGGATTAGTAAGAAGTGGTGATTTGAATGAAATAAAAAAGATCCATGGAGTAAGAGAAATAGATTGCGAACTCAGATAAGATTAAAACCTTAAGACCTGCAATTTTATGCTCTGATAAAATATTTTAGTAAGATTCCCTTTATTATGTTGGAGAATGTTAATGAAATATCATATAGAATACGAGATGACACTTAATGATCAGGTTCAACCAATTTAGTTGATCATTATAAAATGTATTCAGTGTATGTCCAGGTCAAAGCAGTCGTGTTTTAAAATATTAGACAATATAAGGAGTCGATATTATATATGTTCAAATTTGTTATCGAATGTATTATGTATCAATACAACTATGACTCAGTAAGAGGTTATGTATACCTACTCATGTTCTCTCTAATAATTGCCTTTTTAACTCTTATTATTTTTCTATATTAGGTTATAATTTTTCATCTTCTCTTCATGGTACACATTTATAATAATATCTCAATTCTTTTTCTCTATCCAGTTATAATTTTTTGGAGGCGATTTGCATTTTTGTTGATTTGAGACGTCATTCAATAAGACAAATCATGGTATATATGTAAGTATAGTATTTCGTCTTTTAGTCGTAGACATTGACACTAAAGTTGGAATTATGTAGGTATATTTTTTTTTGTGTGGATAAAGTGACTAGGGCTTACAATTTATGATGATGTTAACATGTTGACAAATTAAACTACACGTTTTTCTAATGTATGTCCGTAACATATGAATCAACAACTTTGGTGCAGATTTTGGGTATCATGACACTTAGGCAGGGGTGTACCTATGTAAGATAATATAGGTTTCCGTGCAATGATTTCGTTATAGTATAGGTTTCCGTGCAATGATTTCGTTATAGTTGAAAGAAATTACAGTGCTTAACACTAGAGGTGGTAAAAAAAGTCTCACTCCTTGATTTCCTTTTCAGAACCGTCTCGGTCCTGACCAAAAACCCATGGCCCGGTCTCTTTTAACAATAATTGGTCCTTAGGAGCAGTCCCAGTCCCAAGTTTCTTTCCAAAAAATAATTTTGAACATATGAAAAAAAACTTGTTTTGATAATTTTTTTTGGACAATTTCTTATTGATACGTTTTAAAATCTCTAATTGCGTCATTCAAATACAGATTAAATATTTAAAAAAAAAAAATTTGACAGAAAAATATTATACATGTTCTTATAATCATTACGCCTTTTGAAATTTAGTATTGGAACACCTAAAAGAACTTGATAAACTTCCGAAATAACTTGGAAAACTAAAATAATATGAAGTTTTTGGTAAATAAAACTTGAAAATCTTGTTAATTTTTTTGAAAACTTAATATGTAATTTATAAAAATTTGTTTTTTCAAATAAATCAGGTCTATGTACCGATCCCGGTCCCATAAATTGATCTTAGCCTCGGCCTAATTTTTTTKAAAACTTGATATTGTTACTTTAGTTATGTACTTATCTATACTATATTATAAAGCATTTGACAAAAACTCTTAAATACCATTTTCTATGCATGAAGTATTGTATATTGATGCATATTACTTAAAATTCAAGATTACAAGTAAATTATGTATAAGTACAACTTATTAAAGCTCCATGTTTGAATTCGTGTAACTAACTACGGATAAACATAATCAAAAAGAGAATAAACATCTCATTTTAAAATATA
>NC_037529.1:14712442-14715825 GCF_001531365.2 Cynara cardunculus var. scolymus | reverse complement strand
TTCAAATTTATATTTTATTCAAAAATAAAAACATAATAATTTTTTCAAAATCATAAGACCATAGTATAACATCGACCGAGATAAAGAATAAAATGAAATATTAAAATCAAGATGTATCTTGCTGTAGTTGCCAAAAACTCTTAAAACTCATTTTTATGCATGAAAAACTGCTTATTGATGCATATTACTTAAAATTCAATAAAATTTGCATAAGTACAATTTGTTAAAACTCCAAATTTGAATTCATATAACTAACTGCATATAAATATAATCAAATACTTGATAAACTTCTCATTCTAAATATAAAAAATCTAAAATATAATTAGRATAATCATTGAATTCTAACAGTTACTTAATTATTATTTTTATAAAAAATTATATTGTTAAATAAAAAATAAATTTATTCGTTATTAAATCTAATTATATACTATATTTTTTTTAAAAAGTTGAATTTAAAAGTATGTACGATAAAAAAATAAAGGTTATCAAGAAATTTATAAAAATATGTATAATAAAATTATAAAAAATTAACTTAAAAGTATGTATAATAAAAAAAATTTGCTTATCATGAAATGCATTAAAATTGTATTTTAAAAAATGCACAAGTTTGATAAATTAATTTAAATGTATCAAAAAATATAATTACTTTAATTATATATTTATTAATTAAATTTAAATATAATTACTGAGGGACCTTCATTAATTTGAGAACCCATACAATTATGATAACCTTAAGAATAGTACATCATGTGCTATTTTACATATATATATTTTTTTCGCAATGTGCAAATTTTTTATATGTTTGTAAAACAAAAAAAATACAATTAAAAAGTTTCACATTGTGAACTAAATACATATGAAACAAACACATGGTGAAACAAATATATGTTAATCAAAATATTAAATTGCAATCTTAGATGGAAAAAATCATATGAAATGATACCTTACGATAATAGTTCTCACGGTTATCAGAATATATGGGGTTCTCAAATGATTAAGACCCATTAATTCAATTGTACTAGTAAATAAAACTGATTGAGCATGAAACTTTTAAAAAATTCTAAAATTAAAACTGATTAAGTACGAAAAACTTTTGAAAAAGCAGGTCATGCATGCAGTTATGAACTATGACGAAAAACCTCAAACGAAAAAGCTGTCACTATGTCAAAAAATCTCAAGATGAAGTCTTCACCTTTGAAAAACTTCCTAAAAACCTCCCAAAACTCTACATTGCAAATGCTCTTAGAACATCTCCAACAACTATGTTAAAATAGAAAATTTTGAAGTTGTAATTTTTTTTGCTTCAACATCTATGTTAAAGGGTAGGGGTGAACGCGGGTTGGGTTGGGCGGTTTATGACGTTTTTACAACCCAACCCAATTACGACGGTTTGAAAAATCTCAACCCAATCCAACCCATATGTTTAACAATCAGTTGTTAAACATATTCTTTGACCGACCTTTGTCAACTCTTTCTTCAATTTAATCCTCTCATTGCAAAACAACTGATAAACATCTCTAGCAACAGTCATTCTACTAGGAACACCAAATTTCGGTTGCAACTGATGAACAAGTTCCCTAAATCCTTTACCCTCTACAACACTAAAGGGTTGTTCATCCTTAAGCACAAACCTAGCCACGGCTTTGCGACATCTCTCTTTATTCAATGACACCTCATTTTCATTGATAGTAGGAAAGTTAAACAATTTTTGTTTTTTATCGCTAAAGCTATCCAAATATTTCTTACATTGGTTCCTTAGGTGATTCCACAAAGAACTTGTGTCAATTTTCTTACTATGGTAAGCATAGTCTTTTCCACAATAATTACAAAAACGTCTAGAGTCCTTTTTTGAAAAGTGATCCCAAACGTTTGAAGTTCTACCACCCCTTTTCTTAGACGAGTTTGGTTTATCATTGTTTTCGATTTTTGGAGATTTAGGAGTATCTTCCATTGCTCCTATACATCATCAATTAAGATAATATTTTCAGAAAAATAAACCAACAAAATATGCAACAAAATAAATCAATAAACCAACATAAATACACACAATTAAACTAAGTACTGACAGTTAAATTAATAGCTAAGCGCCAAATCATCCAACACAATTGCATTTAAGGGCAAGAGAAGGGAGATTTCTGTTTAGTGGTTAAAAAGAAGGTTCATTACTTGCTTACGGGACGATTTCTGTTTAGTGGTTACTTGCTGCGAGTACGGTGGCGACGGAGGGAGACGGCGACGGAGGGAGACGGCGACGGAGGCGACGGAGGGAGACGACGACGGTGGGAGACGGCGACGGAGGGAGACGGGCGACGGAGGGATTGTATTTAGGAGAAGGAGACGGTAGGTGCTAACGTGCAGTGGAACCGCAAGCAAGCAAGCAATGAAGCAACAAGGGACGCAGGAGGAGACGGTAGCCGGTAGGGTTGTGTTTTGAGTTAATTTCTAAATCTAAATGGGCTGTTGCTTGTTGCCAATTTTTGTACATGGGCTAACAGTTAGTCAGTTACACATAAGATTAAGTCTAAAGAGGCATGTTTCTACTTGGGCTAACAGTAACACCTTCTTAATATATACATAATTTTATAAAAAATATCACACACATATATATATACATAATTTTATAAAAAAAAATATACATTAGCGGCGGGTTGGCGGTTTGGGTTGGGTTAAGTTATGCCACCCCAATTTCAACCCTTCTAATTAGCGGTTTGGCGGTTTAGCGGTTTGACGGGTTGGGTTTAATCGGGTTGTTAGCGGTTCGGGTTGGACGGGTTTCGCGGGTTGACGGTTTTTTGTTCACCCCTATTAAAGGGTATGCCAAAATAGAAAAAAGGAATAGAGATAAGGTAGAAATTTTAAATTTACAAAATCTCTAAAATTCTATGGAAGAGAAATAAATAATATTTTAATGTTTTACATATTAAAATTAAATGTATATGAGATAGAAATAATATTTTATTAAAAGTATTAAATATTTTATTAATATAATTAACGTTAGAATTGGTAAATAGAGTAATTGTTGCGATTGTAGGTAATTTGTCGAAGAGATTTTGAGTTTTCATAACCCGTCGAAGTGTTATTAGTTAATCCTTCCAAACTAATATGTATATACATACATACATACATATATACATACATACATACATTTATATATACACACATACATATATATATACACATACATACATACATACATACATACATACATACATACATACATACATACATACACACACACATATATATATATATATATATATACATACATACATACATAGGGTTGGGTTCACGTGAGACCAATGGTTTTTCGTGAGACCCATGAGACCAATTTATATTCATTGATCAACTTTATAAGCTAACGATCTAATGGTCTAAAATTGCAC
>NC_037529.1:14706698-14711752 GCF_001531365.2 Cynara cardunculus var. scolymus | reverse complement strand
GTTAATCATGGATATTATCATCTTTATTATTTTAATTTTAAAGAAATACATGAAACAGTTTCATTAAATATTATATAAAACAATTTCATAACCATATATGAAACAAATTCATCAAAAAAAAGTATTATATGAAACAATTTCACAAGATTAAACAATTTCATGAAAAAATTTCATAAGATTAAACAATGAAATCGACGTATGAGGGTGGTTTGTACGGTTTGTACAAATGAGGGTGGTTTTCATTTGATCGCTCCTCTATATACATATACATAAATAAATATATATATATATATACATATGTATATATATATATACACATATGTATATATACACACACTCACACATATATGAATTAACTAAATTTTCATTCATATATAACTGATTTCAATAAATCATAGAAATAATCATATTCCTTTCGTTTGTTAATCAGTTTGTGTTCCGAAAGGTTATCTTCAAATTTAATTATCTTAATTATGTACAGTTCTGTTTTTTAAACAAATAAAACCATTGAATTTTCATTTAAATGTTTAATCTTTTAAACATATTTTTGGAATAAATTATTTATGTAATTTTTAAAAATTGGTTACCTATAATTTTTTTTATATATAATAACATATTGTGTATAATATATGTATAAATAATAATATAATGTGTCTATAATATATATATATATATATATATATATCAATTAATAATAGAGTTAGTCCCTATGGTTTGAGGTTTGTTATAAAAATATAAAAAGACAAAAAAATTGAAATAGACAAAAATGTCCCTCCTTTTAACAGAGAAAACAAACGGAGTTAATGATGAGGGACCATTTCAGAGCAAATGAAAACCACAAGGATGTTTTCTAGACTTAACAACGTTCAGCTTTCACTTTCAAACTCGGGGACCAAGATCAGAGTTTACTCTTATTTTATTAGAGCATCTCGAGTCATGTTTTTTTGTCTAGATATTGGTGTAAGGATTCATTTTTAACGTTGCTGAAACCATACTCCCTACATTGTTATCTAGACGTATAATTATTTTATTTTCTAATTATTAATAAAACAAATAACAATAAAATAATGTAATAACCTCCTTGCATGTAAAAAGAGAGAGATAATGTAAATTAGGGCAGAAAGTATAGAGAACTCATTGAAGATATTTTGCATTTTAATTTTTCAACACATTAATCAGAGATAGTCTTTAACATCCTTATAAAGGACCATTTGTTGAAAGAGAGATGGGAGCTGTTCGGTAACAGCTTAATGGACTGTATAACATGTATGGCTTATTCCATAAGCCATATATGGTCAAATCGTGTCACCATTTGAAACTTTTTCCCTATATTTGTTTTTCTATAATCAAATAGTGCCATCTTTTGAAATTATTGTTGAATCCATCCCTAATGTGATAACCGGTTTATCGGTTATAATGTTTAGGGTTTTTTTAAATAATAAGGGTGACATAATTAGAAGCTAAATATACTGGGATAAGGGTGACATAATCATATTTTAGAAAAATGATGATCTTTTGATCATGGGGTTTTGTTATCGCATTTATATGATCCGATGAGGTTGATTTTATCGCATGGGTGTGATGCGATGAAGTTGGGATAAAATTGAAGTGTTGAGGTTATCACATCCTTGTGATGCACACGTTGAGTTTATCGCATCTATATGGTGCAACAAGTTACTGTTATCGCATATGTTGGATGTGACAAGAGTGGTTATTGCATTCTTGAGGTGCGACAAGTATGAGTTATCGTATATGTTTGATGCGAGAAGTTACTGTTGTCGCATCTGTTGGGTGCGACAACTTTATGACTTATTTATTTAAATGTGACAAGTTTATATGTGATGCGATAAACGGGTTAATTTATTTGTTATTTTATTTATTTAAAAAGAGGTTTGTTTGATAAAACGTTATTTATTTGTTATTTATACAAGTATGAGTTTTATAAAAGTATTTTGATGATTTTCACCCTGTAATAACATTCAAAGGAATTTCTCTCTAGACCTTATGGTCTAACCCTCATTTTGGTGTTTTAAAATATGCATTACAGGTCGGGCACAGTCGGATGATAAGAGAAAGGGAAAATTATGAATAATTTATGATTTGCTTGCACGTGGAGTTTGGGATGATATGTTAATATTGTACTTGAATACTTGTTATATATACAAGTTTTGTACTGAGCTTATGTGGAAAAATTTGGTAATTACTTTAGTAAAATTAGTTTTGGTAGATATTGGGACCAAATATATACATTATATTTCTTCATATACGAAATATATGGTTATATGAAAATGTGATTCTGAGATGTTATATTTAAAATCAATCTTCATCTTTTCAGTGAACTACTTTCTTTCTTACATGACAACTATAGTTCCACATTATCACTTCCTTTACAAACTAACCCAAAAAACATGGAATGTTAGGACTGAGAAATCAGTATTAATTGTATTCGTCTTGAAAGWTTATAAATAGTCTATAATTGTAAAAGTCAGCGTGTTTGACTTTTCTTTAGAGGTTTGACTTTGACTTGTCTTTAGTTTGTTGACCATATAAATAGTGGTTAGTTCTTTGTAATTAATATAGGAGAGCTTATTTTGTAATATACATACGTAATTGAGGTGTTCTGACCATATTTGAGTTGTTGACTTTTTCTCTCAAAGTTCTTCATGTTCTAACAAGATATATCTAAGAATCTGTCATGATTATGAAGCTAAACGAAGATTGATCAGTGAATTTGGACTTCACAATTGGTATCAGAGCTGGAATGCAAGAAATCAGATAAAGAAATCGAGAAGATAAGTGATTTTTTTTCTGAATTTTTTTATTGTTCTTCGTGTTCTTGATTTTTTTTTAGTTTTTGATCCGATTTTTCATAAATATCTTGTGTTTTTGTGTTAAAAACATGATCAAAATGCTCGAAATTGCATTGTGAATCTTTCTTATTCACAAAGTTTTATGATTTGATCATTGTATTTCAAGAATTAATCGGATTTTGTGTTTTTTTTTTCGTGTTCTTGAATTTTTTTTTATATCAGTGTTTTTGATCCATTTTTTTTAATTTTTTTAAGTTTTTGTGTTTTTGATTGTTTTGATCTGTTTTTTTTTTTTTTTTKTTTGGTTTAGTTTTGTTAAACCGTTCAATTTTAAAGCCTATCTTCTAGGCCCAATGTTAAACCGATTGCATTTTGTTTGAGCGGATAAGGAATAAACAGCAAGATTTTTGGCCGGATTGTTCATTGTGCATCAATTGGATTCAAGTCTAATCCTTACAAAGCTTCATCGGATTTCCAAGTATGCATCGAGCGGAGAGGTAAACCGCATACTCAATTTGATCGGATTTCTCAAGCGGTGTTCAAGTAAACCGCACACTATTCAAGCGGTGTTCGTCTAAACCGCGTGTAGCTTGAGCGGAGAAGAGATTAAACCGTTCACCTCTTGATCGGATTGTTATCCGGTTTGATTCAAAGCTTAATCGATTTCTAGTCTAAGTCTAAACCGCACACCACTTGAGCGGAGAAGGGTCTAAACCGCACGCAACTTGAGCGGATAAGAGGTAAACTGCACACCTCTTGAACGGTGTTCATCTAAACCGGTCACCTCTTGAAGATCAAGTTACATCAGCTCAAGTGAAGCAATCGATAAGAGAAGCATACAAGTGGATTTTTTTTGTTCTACATCTGTATTGTAAAGCGTTGCTATTGTTTAGTTTGGACTAGATTTTTGGACTTGGATTATTGTTTTTGAACTGTTTTTGGTTTCTTAGTTTGTTTGTGTATAGATTTTCTTTTTGGATCATTGTATATATGTTTTTGTGTGTTTTCAGTGTTTGTGTTTTTCTATTCTTTTGAGCTTTAACTGTTCATATTTCTTTTATCTGATTTCACTGCATAGATCCTTAACTGATCAATTTTACTTGTTTAAATGGCAGATATTGTGCAAGAGTTGAGAGAGAAGATTGCTAAGTCAGAAAAGAGCTTTGTAAATCTTAAAGAGCATTACAGAACTTTATATCTTAAAAATTGTGCTCATGAGGATTTTATTAACAACTTAAAGAACAATCATAARAATGAATGTGAACGAATTGTGAAGGAATTTGAATTTAAGATTGAAAAGATTGAAAACAATCGGAGTTTGGATCAGAAAAGCTATAATGATGAATTGAAAAGGTTGACCTCGTCTAATATTGATTTGTCAAATAAACTTCAATYAGTTCAAACTGCACTAATTGCTGAAAGGAACTCTCTAAGGAACAATTCTGATATAACGGATTTAACTGAGAAGTTTCACAAATCTGTGAATGATCTGACTGAGTTAATGAGATTATTGGTATTAGAAAAGGAAAAGGTTTCACAAGCTGAAAAGGTTTTAAATGATGAAAAGAAAGAGATGGAGATAGAAAAGAAGAGAATTATGGAAGTTGAACGAAAGTTTGGAGCTGAACGAGAATCTTACGAGAAGAAGATTAATTCTCTCGAGCTAAACGCCAAGATGCTTCTAAAGCAGATCTCGGATTTTGAGCAGCTTATCTTTTTGGAAAGAGAGAAGAATGCTAAAGAAAAGACAGACATCTCCGAAGACTGTCAGAGCCAGCTATAGAAACTGTCTGAAAGCATTGACTTAAAGCAAAAGGTTGTAGACGAAGAGAAAAAGAAATTTGCTATAGAGAAAAGAAATACTTCAAAGAAGTATACAGCAATTGCCAAAGAGCTCACTGAGAAAAGGAAGTGGCTTGACATAGCTTCGGAGAATGACAAGAGCAGCTCAGATGAAGAAAATAGAGAGTTGGTTAATCAGAAGAAAAGGTTTGAAATGATACAGAAGGAGTTAGAAGGTAAACTCCTGGACACTTCAAAGAAATTGTCTGATCTAAAGRCWGACCTTGAAAMYGAATTGAACATGAGAACTGAATTGAAAAAGAAATATGATTTAGTTACTGAAGAAAGAGACCAGCTTTTACAAAAAGTAAAAGACTTTTCGTGTGCTCAAAGTTCAACTGGTTCTCCTTCTAAGTGTAAAACAAGCTTTTATAATTGTTCATATTCGAACAGTTATTCAAG
>NC_037529.1:14705556-14706203 GCF_001531365.2 Cynara cardunculus var. scolymus | reverse complement strand
GTGTCAAATTTATGCTGATCAGAATATCATTTCAATGATACACCGATGTTGGGGGAGTTGTGTTTTATTTCAAACAAAGGCTTCTAGACACCCAATTTAGGACCCGAGCTTAAATTCTAAGGCTTCTGAACACTTCAGTTCAGAACCCGTGCTTTACCAAGTGTGGTTTCTAAACACCCAGTTTAGAACCCATACTTAAAATGTTTTCTTTTTAATTTTTGAGCTTAAATGATTCATTACTTTAATCTACTTTCTAGGGGGAGTTTCCTAGAAAGTTCAATAATTGGTTTTGGAAATTGATTTTTTTTTTAGATAACGAGTACATTCTCTGAACAGGTATTTCTTGAGATTTTACTTGCGTAACTTCTCATCGTACATAATTCCAATACCTGTTTCAGCTATTCTTCAAACTGTTATTATCACGTCTCTCATACGAAAATCATTTTCGGTGATAATACACTCGTTTGTATTCAATTTTGTTTTCTGATATTGTTTTTCTTTGACTGATTCATATACATTCATTTTTTTTTCTAATATCAGAATCTGTAAACTTGTTCTTACAGATCTTCATTCATTTCTCTCATACATACCGAATAATCGAATCGTTGTCGCTTCATTCTTTATTGATTGTGCTTAAAGCCAAATTA
>NC_037529.1:14672498-14703711 GCF_001531365.2 Cynara cardunculus var. scolymus | reverse complement strand
TAATTGTATTCGTCTTGAAAGTTTATAAATAGTCTATAATTGTAAAAGTCAGCGTGTTTGACTTTTCTTTAGAGGTTTGACTTTGACTTGTCTTTAGTTTGTTGACCATATAAATAGTGGTTAGTTCTTTGTAATTAATATAGGAGAGCTTATTTTGTAATATACATACGTAATTGAGGTGTTTTGACCATATTTGAGTTGTTGACTTTTTCTCTCAAAGTTCTTCATGTTCTAACAAGATATATCTAAGAATTTGTCATGATTATGAAGCTAAACGAAGATTGATCAGTGAATTTGGACATCACATGGGGTATACACTACAAAACATGATATTTTTTGAAGGGAAAATTCATTGGAAAATGATATTAATTCTGGCATAATTTCCGAGGGACTAAATGATTATTAAGGTGTTCATTAGTTTCAAAACAAAACCTCAACAAGAAGGAGAACATTAGAATTTCTATCGATCATCGGATCTAAAGAGATAACTCAGATTTGAATGCAATCATCCCATATATATCAATGGATCAACACTGATTGATGGTTCATATGAGTTCTCTATTTCTTTTTAAGGGTTCTCGACCTAATACCCCATATACATATATATACATATTTTTGTCATTGAAATGCCACAATCTTTGCAAATTTGATATATGACTGAAATAATGAAACTTATCGGTTGCAAGTCGCTTGTCATGGACCTTGTTTTAAATCAATTAGGTCGCAAGTAAAAGATGTTAGATTGAATGGCTTCTGTCATAATAATAATAACTTTGCTACAAAATAATCACTATTAATTGTTTGTATCCATTCATTCTCAATAATTTTTCCGAGTTATGGTATTTAGTTTGTATAAATATCTAATCAATATAAATGACCATGTTGTAGAAACACATACGTACTCTTACTTACGTTTTTTAGAAAACATATTTTTATAAATAAACAATTTATTATATATAAAATATTTTTATCGACATTTTAGCATTCCAGTAAATGCTAAATCGTAGTATATTATGTATGTAAACGTATGTTGGTATATACACAAAACTATGATTCTGAAAATATGATTAAATACTCGTATTATTTTCATATATTTTCGATTTTATTTTTAGAATATATATATGAATTCTTACGGATTGCAAGGCAAAGTCGTCATAGTCACCGGTGGTGCAAGCGGTTTAGGTGAAAGCACGGTGAGACTTTTCACCAAACATGGCGCCAAAGTGGTGATTGCGGACGTCCAAGACGAACGAGGAGCTTCCCTTTGTCAGGAACTACTTCCTAAACCTGAAAATGGGGTCATGTATGTTCATTGTGATGTTACCATTGATTCCGATGTTCAGAACGTCGTCGACACCGTAGTTTCCAAATATGGAAAGCTGGACATCATGTTCAAACAATGCAGGTATCTCCGGCGACATGGATAATACGATACTGGGCTCTGGAATCAATAATCTTAAACGGGTTATTAAAGTGAACGCATTTGGTTCCTTTTTGGGAGCCAAACACGCGGCTCAGGTGATGATTCCGGCAAAAAATGGGGTGATTCTGTTCACTTCAAGTGCGTCTTTGATGATTGTCGGAGTTACACCACACGGGCCCGTTTCTGGCATTTTTTAGGCCCTGGGCGAACATAAAAACAAGGCCCCCACTGCAAGAAACAAGACTTTTAGCAACGACTTTTGTTGTCGCTAAAAATCCGTTTATCATTAGAAAGAATATATAACAACAACATGTCATCGCTATAACTTATGAAACATGTCATCGCTAAAAGGCGCATCGTCAAAGCTCACTTTTCTTGTAGTGACCTTCAGTAATAAATATTTTTCATTAGTATAAAATTGAGTACAAGAAATGTTAATAATTTACTGAGTAAAAAAATTTTATTTATCTATATTATAGATATATAAGAGAGTACTTAAATTTACGTACTTCTTATTATGTAATTTTAAACCAAGAGTATAGAAACTATGATTGATAAATTTTTATAAAAAGTAAGAAATTTTATTTTATAACAAGAAATATGTGTTATTTTGATACAAAAAGAGATTTCGTGTTAATAAAATAATCATGAGGTCAATGAAAGATCAATAATAAAGAAGATTATCAAGGTTTTCTAGACAAGTAGACAAATGAAGATTAATAAGAATATGAAAGAAAAGATGATCCATTGAGATCTAGTAAAAATAAATAATGAATTAAACATATAATATGCAAGTTCAACAAATGATTATTTGAGCACTTAAATAGAATCTTGTGGTGTGGTGGAATCCCAATGAAAGATACATTAGTCAAACAATTGATGAAAATATTTAAATTATATTTTTCTTCTTTTTTTGCTCAACTAAAATAAAATTTTAATATTAAAAGTTTATGGAACATGACATATATAAGAGACATTACTAAATACATCTAGTAGAAAAAATTTATTGATTAATCACAAAACCATGAAACACGTCATAAATCATAAGAACAATAGATTAATTATAAAAAAAAGTAAAATATTTTATGTAGAAGCAAAAATAGTCAACAAAAACAATTAGAACAACATAACCAATAGTCAATAAAAATAGAAATTGATAAAAATATATAACAAAAATATATAGCAATAGCAAGCACATAATCTTAACGTTGAATTGTTGAAGCACGAAAATAGTCAAGCATTTAGAGATAGCAATAGCCAATATCATTGGACCTTGTTGGAGATAAAAAAAAATATTGGGACAATAAACAATAGCATATAATGAATAATCAATTAATTTTTTTTATTTTCTTCTCCAATGTAATTAATTGATATATTTTTGGGCCCTTATTACCTACTAAATTATTTGTCTCTTATTATATGCTACAATTTTTTTGTTTCTTTAATTTATTAAATTATTTTAGACTACTATATAATTTAAGGTAAAAATTTGGGCCCCTTATATTTTTGGGCCCTGGGCGTGCGCCCGTGCCGCCCTCCCCCAGGGACGGCCCTGACACCACATGCCTACACGATGTCGAAGCACACGGTGGTGGGGTTGATGAAGAATTTGTGTGTGGAATTGGGACAATATGGGATACGAGTGAACTGCATCTCACCTGGCGCTGTTGCTACGCCGCTGCTGGTTAATGCCATTAGAATGGAGAAGAAGGTGGTGGTGGAATCGTTGCGTGCGTCGGCCGCCTTGAAAGGTGTGATGCTGACGGTGGAGGATGTGGCGGAGGCGGCATTGTATTTGGGTAGCGATGAGGCTAAGTTTGTGAGTGGGGTGAACCTGGTGGTGGATGGTGGTTATAGCACCACCAATTCGTCCTTCCCGGCGATGGTCAAAAGTTCGATGTCTTGAACTTTAGAAGCAAACCCTTTCACTTGTGAGTAAATTTTTAATTTTGGTTTACTATTAATCGCATTTTAATATTTTATTTAAATATGTGACGTTTATTTAGCGATTCGTATGGATGTTCCATGAGATCTGTGTTCTCATGGTTGAATCGGGTTGTATTCGCTCACGAACTTTATTATCGATCTATATTTACTTGGGTTTAATGTGTTATTTGTTCCGTGTTTTAATTTTGGCATATGTTTTCGTAGGTTTATGGAGTTTTTTCTATATCATGCATGAAATGTTTTGAAAAGTGTTTATTTTATTTGATCTGTTAATTTCCAATAAAGTTTTATTCTCTTTCCAAAAAGTTGTAGAAAACTAATAAGGATGACATAATCAGAGAATGCATATGTTTTGTAATACAAATGATACAATCAGAAGATGTATATATTTTGTAAATATTAGGAGAAATATACGAATCATTTAAATAAATCTATTATTAAAACTTAATTTGAATTTTGGTATTTTTGTTTTGGAAAATATTGATCCATTCAACTTTCAATTCACGATTGATGTAAACAAAATACAAAAATGATTACTATAAATCAACGAAGCATCGAGGCTCAAACATCTGCATACACAAATATGCTTTTCATGTTATAAACGATTGATGTAAACAAAATACAAAAATGATTACTAATTCAATTCAGAGGTTAATTGCTCTGATACCAATTGTTATGAATACATAAACATGCATACATCTCATTAACCCATGAATTAAATTAAGTATATAATCGTAAGCGAGTAATCAAACATACCGGGAACGTTTGATGAAGAGATCGTGGTTGTGTTGGTTTGTTCTTGTTCCATCCTTACCAGATCCACACTAAATTCTATTCCATGATGGATTGGTTAAAAACAGAGGGTTTGTGTTCTGTGCATGGATATGAACAATATGGCGCCAAAATGAATTTATAAAAGATGAAGAGGCATGAAAACGGTCCTTCCATCAAGGCACCGTTTCATGATATGCTTTCTCAAATAACTGCCATATATATATACATTTTCCAGATATATATAATAATAAATCATTTAATTGTTAATAGATAATTATCTTGTTCTCTTATATATATGTATATGTATGTACATATATATATATATATTACAATCTCCCACTGAACAAGATAATCTTAAAGTAACAATTAAACTGAATTGTGCACTTGATTTACAATTATATCATCTGTGCAGGCTTCTTAACAATTGAAATTAATCATTAGATCATAGAAGTTTACTGATCAATAAAATTGTACAGACTTCTATGGTCATAATGTTAAAATCTCAATCAAATACTTATTTTGATTGGCACCTTTATCCTTATATTCAACCAATTACTGAAAAGACTTTAATTTGCAAAATAATACTTTTATACATTCATGTGAATATCTTAATTTGTACAAGTCTTAATTTCACATAATTTGTAAAAGTTTCTGCATTAAATACATATATAATATGTGTTCATAGTACAAGGAGATATAAACTGTATTGTTGCAACTTGTCAATCCTTTTAACAATCAATCGAATTTGATATCCCCATATTCTTAACGTGTCCTTTAAAGCATTCAACTGGAAGTGCTTTTGTAAAAGGATCCGCCAATTGCTCCTTCGTACCTATCTTCAAAACTTCTATTTCCTTGTCTCTGACGTTCTCCCTTACTGCAAAATATTTGACGTCTATATTTCTGGAACCACTACTTCTTTTATTGTTCTTACTAAAGAACACGGCAGCGGCATTGTCGCAATACATTGTAAGTGGCCTTTCTATTGAATCCACTATTTTCAATCCAGCGACAAAATTTTTAAGCCAAATTGCATGAGATGTTGCATCATAGATTGCAATATACTCTGCTTGGAAAGTAGAAGTAGCAGTCAGGGATTGCTTACTTGCTTTCCATGATATGGCTCCTCCTGCCAACATAAAAATGTAACCAGAAGTAGACTTAAGATCGTCGTGGTCTTGCTTATAGGAAGCATCAGTGTAACATTCTATTTTTAGCTCTTGATTATTAATTCCTTTATATGACAGCATGTAATTCATTGTCCCTTTATGACAGCATGTAATTCATTGTCCCTTTTAGGTATCTTAGTACCTTCTTTCCTGCAACCCAATGTGCATGACCAGCATTGGATTGAAATCTGGACAACATGTTTACTGCAAAGGCTATATCTGGCCTAGTACATACTTGTGCATACATCAAGCTTCCTACYAATCTTGCATATGGAACTTTGTCCATTTCTTTTCTTTCCAATGTATTATTAGGACATTGTCCCTTATGCAATTTATCTCCTTTTGAAATTGGTGCATCACCACTTCTACAATTATCCATTCCAAAYCTTTTCAGTACCCTTTCAATATATCCCTTTTGTGATAATCCCAAGGTTCRAGTTTTTCTATTTCTTGTGATCTCGATTCCCAATACATAGTGAGCTTCTCCCATGTCTTTCATATCAAAGCTTTTCATGAGAAAGGCTTTTGTAGTTTGTAGAAGTTTCTTACTGTTAGTGGCCAGTAAGATGTCATCTACATATAATATAAGAAATATAAAACTGCTCCCACTGGTCTTTGAGTATATGCATTCATCCAACTTGTTTTCCTCAAAGCCAAAATTACTCATGACAGTATCGAATTTCTTATACCATTGCCTTGATGCTTGTTTTAAACCATAAATGGATTTATTCAATTTGCAAACTTGATTATTATTAATTGCAAATCCTTCTGGTTGAGTCATATGTATTTCCTCTTCCAAGTCTCCATTCAAGAAGRCWGTCTTTACATCCATCTGATGCAATTCTAGATCGAAATGAGCTACAAGGGCCATTAGGACTCTGAATGCATCCTTAGTCGAAACTGGTGAAAATGTTTCRTTATAATTGATGCCTTCCTTTTGATTGTAACCTTTAGCCACTAATCTGGCCTTGTACCTTTCAATCTTTCCATTTGCATCCYTTTTGGTTTTAAACACCCATTTGCATCCTATTGGCTTTATAGAGTTTGATTTGTCAATTAGATCCCAGACTTTATTGTTTGACATGCTTGTCAATTCATCTTCCATGGHTTTYAGCCATTTGTCTTTGTTAGATGATTCCATAGCTTCCTTGAAACTAACTGGGTCATCATCTTCCCCCAAATCAAACTCYATTTCAGTTAAGTATACATGGTAGTCATCAGGTATTGCAGATCTTCTMTCTCTTRTGGATCTTCTTAAAGGTTMTGTAGTATGTATTGGTTCATGTGGTTGATCAGTCACAGGTTCAGGTACATGTTCAGCCTCAGGTTCATGTATGTGAGCTTGTGACGATTCCAAAGATGGATTATCAGGGACTTGATCTATATTTTCAGTTATACTGGTACTTACAATAGGTATGGGTTGCAATGCAATATTCCCATCTTCAGGGATTGAAGATAGGTCATCTTCATGGTAAGTCATCCAGTTATCCAAATTTTGAGGAATTTGAGATGAACTTCCTATGTCATCATCTTCATTGAATATCTCATCRTAAAATACTGCCTTATTTGTTTCAAAAATTCTTTGTCCTCTTCMTGGGTTATAAAACTTATAACCCTTTGATTTTTCTGAGTATCCAATGAAGAATGCTGACAATGACCTTGAATCCAGTTTACTTAATTTTTCAATATGGTATTCTCTGGTCTCTGCCTTGCATCCCCATACATGAAAATGGTTTAGACTAGGTTTGTAGCCATTCCACAGTTCAAAAGGTGTACCTTTTATTGCCTTGGTTGGTGCTCTGTTGCATATGTAGTTTGCTGTCTTTAATGCTTCTCCCCATAGGAATTTTGGTAAGCTGGATCTYGYGAACATGCTTCTCACCATGTCCATCAATGTTCTGTTCTTCCTTTCTGCCACCCCATTTTGTGTAGGAGTATAGGGCRTTGTGTATTCAGCTTTGATTCCTACTTGTTCCAGATATATGGCAAATGGTCCTTTGTGYTGTCCCTTTTCAGAATATTTTCCGAAATATTCTCCTCCTCTATCTGACCTGACTATTTTGATGATTTTCTCAGACTGTCTTTCTACTTCTGTCTTAAATTGTATGAAACAATCCAAGACTTGTGRCTTTTYAGTCATTAGAAAAATATGAYAAAATCTTGAAAAATCATCAATAAATGTAACAAAGTATTTGTTACCGCATATTGTCTCAATTGGGAAGGGTCCACATATATCTGTATGAATTAATTCCAGAATGCATTGACTCCTCTTAGATGAGAAGTTCCTGGAGTTGGTCATTTTTCCTTTGAGACAACTTACACAAGTCTCAAAGTCATYGAAATTTAATTGTGGTAARATGTTTTGTCTAATCAATTCATGCATTCTTGATTTAGATATGTGTCCCAGTCTTTTGTGCCATAAGAGARATGATGTGCTTTGTTTGTGTCTTTTCTTGGCTCCTGTTAGTTTACTTATAGAGTAGACTTGCCTTTTGAGGCCCTTGTTGATGGTTTCRTTTACGCAATTTAAATGCCAATATCCATCAATCAAACATGCATTTCCAAAGCAAACATCATCTAAATAAAATAACATACAATCTTTGTCTGCATAGAAGGAAACATTGTTTTCAATTACAATCTGAGAACCTGACATCAGGTTTCTCTTTATTTTAGGTATATAATATGCATTACTTAAAGTCAGAATATAATTGTTCTTAAATAATAATTTACATTCCCCAACAGCTTCCACTTTCAATGCCTGTCCATTTGCGGTACAAATCTTCGATTCATTTGTCCTTGGGACTGTTATCTTTGACAAGCCCTGCATTGAATTAACAATATGAATTGGTGAAGCTGTATCAAACCACCATGAATTGTCATTACTGTAATTAGTGGTTTCTAAAGAAAAGAAGTGGTCAACATTACCTTTCTTGTTTAACCAATCCTTAAAACCTTCACAGTCTTTCTTGAAATGTCCTGTCTTCTTACAGAAGAAGCATTTCAGTTCCTTTTTGCCTTTAAAAGGCTTTCCCTTGCTCTTGTTTTCTTTGGTATAAGGAGTGGAAGAGCTTCCTTTGTGAAAGTTGGGATGTTTCTTGAATTTGTACTTGGACTTCGACATGTGATTAACAATAATCGCCTTTCCTTTACTTTTGATTTCCGATTCCTCCTGAACACAGATGGAAATCAATTCGTCTAAAGTCCATTTTTCCTTCTGGGTGTTGTAAAGACTTCTTAAGTGACTATATTGCTCAGGTAATGAGTTTAATAGAAGGTGTACCAGGAATGAATCGTCAATTTCGACCTTCATTTCCTTTAGCTTGCAAGAGGTGTCAATTCCTTGCAAGATGTATTCCCTGATACTACCCTGTCCTTTAAAATTCATCCTGATCAATTTATTCATAAGGTATCCGGTTTCTGCTTTATCCGATACATTATATTTGTCCGCAATTGAGGCAAAGTAAACCTTAGCTAGATCAGACTCAGGTATGCCGCCCTTGACAACATCAGTCATACATTTCTTAATGAATATCAAGGCTATCCTATTGTGTTTGTGCCATTCCTGATGCTTTAGTTTGACTTCTTTTGCTGCTGCCTGAGCAGGTTCTGGTGGTGGATCTTCTTTGAGAACGTGATCATAGTCCAGAATGTCTAACATGAGCTCGATGTCCTCTTTCCATTTCTTGTAATTTACACCATTTAGTGGTGCAAAGTTAGCCATACTCATTGAGTATTGTGCTGAGAGCGACAAGGATCAAGATTGATCAGTCTTAATGAATAATTCTGAATTTTGTCTATAATGGAATAGAATCAATTCCTTTAATTTATGTAGTGACGTGAATCTCGGATTTAATTACCTTTTGTGAAAGCATATTTAATCCGAAATTCAGTCGTGTATAAGTGTTTTGATCAGAACTGCTATGGCAGTATGTGAAAATTTAACACTTATAAAAATTGCAATTTATATATAAGAAAATTGCAATTTCTCAATTGTGATTCTTGACTACTGTGGTAGTATTCGAATCACATAAATCATGTTTCACTATAGTGATATATGGATTTCCATGAGGGAATACAACAATCTGCTTATATACTAACATGCAGTATATGTRTWTTTAAATATAAAAGATAGTTTAGACTTCATCAAATTAAGCAGACTTGGGGTCGACTGAATTTCCCGGATCAATTTGGGTCGGGATATGTTATRCTGGATAATAAACAATGTATATCGATATTCATATTAGTCGGGATAAACTATACCGACTTGGTAAGCGTCAATGGGGCTAATTTTCTAAGGAAGTCGATCAGGATCTTTTCCTATACCGGTTAGGACTTGTTTAATGAAAACGATCGGGACTTGTCCCTTGAAACCGATGAGGACTTGTCCTTGTATACTAATCGGGACTTGTCCTCTATGCCGATCGGAACTATACCGATCGGACACTTTTTTTTTCAATTGGTGTCTATGAGTCGTTTTTATCAACGTACCTATTTAACAGTAACTACAGATGAATAGTGATTTCCAGAATCTTAAGCATGGTCCAGTTTATCAACTTAATCAGGATGAGACAATTTCCAGTTTATCTTAAGCATGGTCCAGTTTATCAACGTAATCAGGATGAGACAATTTCCAGTTTCAACCAGAAAGTTATTCGGGAACATGATCAAGATGAACTAATTTCCAGAATATTTCATATTCAAGTCGATTCATCATTTATCAATCGGTTAGTGTATCAAAATACTAATTCAATTCAGAGGTTAATTGCTCTGATACCAATTGTTATGAATACATAAACATGCATACATCTCATTAACCCATGAATTAAATTAAGTATATAATCGTAAGCGAGTAATCAAACATACCGGGAACGTTTGATGAAGAGATCGTGGTTGTGTTGGTTTGTTCTTGTTCCATCCTTACCAGATCCACACTAAATTCTATTCCATGATGGATTGGTTAAAAACAGAGGGTTTGTGTTCTGTGTATGGATATGAACAATATGGCGCCAAAATGAATTTATAAAAGATGAAGAGGCATGAAAACGGTCCTTCCATCAAGGCACCGTTTCATGATATGCTTTCTCAAATAACTGCCATATATATATATATATTTTCCAGATATATGTAATAATAAATCATTTAATTGTTAATAGATAATTATCTTGTTCTCTTATATTACATTTCATTCATTACAATTTTTTTTATTAAGCTGGATATTCAATCTACTATGCAAGCCGACTAATCTCAAGACGACCACCCGCTTCACGCGTAACTTGGAGTCACCGCATTTGAACCTCCGTGGTGATGTTTGACTTCACATCAACTAGATACACTACTAGAATAAAGGGTATTTTCGACGGACATTTCCCGCCGGAAATATTCCGACGGATTACCGGCAAACATAAAAAAAGTCAACTTCTGTTGACTTCCGCCAGAAATCTGTCAGAAATATTAAGCTGGTAATATTTCCGGCAGACTTCTTAATTAATTGTTTTAGAGTTGTATTTAAATTTAATCAACATAATTTATCGGCAGATTTCCGACGGAAATTTAATTAATCTTTTAAAATTATTATCCGCCGAAAAATAATTAAAAATTAAAAGTTAGTTTAATGTATGATATTTGGTTGCATTTCATCTTTTTAGTTTTTTCAATATTTTTACAGATTTACTGGTTTTAAATATTTATTGTAATAATATTCTAAAAATAATATTTTAATTATAGTTCGGGCGGATTTCCGATGGATATTTCTGCCGGTAATATTTTAAAAATAAATAAATGTATTTATAATTTCTGACGGATTTCCGGCGGATAATTCCGCCGGTAATAATTAAAAAAAGTTTTAAAAAAATTAATTTTATTAAATTCGTTTTTCCGGGCGAAAACTATTAACGGCGGAAATATCCGCCGGATAAATTAAATCAATTTAAAAAAAATTAAATTTTTAATTAATTAAATCAAGATTTTTTAATTAAACCGCCGAATTGTTTCCGGCGGCCGGAATCCGCCGGTAAAATAAAGCATCCGCCGGTAAACTCGCCGGTAAATTAATCACCAGCGCCAACTTTTCCTGCGGTCATATCCGCCGGAAATCCGTCGGTAATATGCATTTCTGGCAGATATGGCCGCAGGAAAAGTTCCCCGGTTTGGTAGTGATATAGGCTAATTATGTTATATATATGTTGGAACATTTTTTTTCTTCTCAACGACTCTTTTTGTTAGTAGTTAATATGAGGATTTCCTATATTTTCACATGGAACGAGAGCTAACTAGTTTTAGTTAAGATTGGAAATGTGCAGGAACTAGAGGTAAGGAATATGATATATGTCATTATAACAAATAAGGTTAAAGGAATCACTGACAATGTTTCAGGTATGATTCTTGTCGATGATTATTGTGCCCTAGTTTTATTCGACTTAAGTACATCTAGAAGCTGTTTTTTCCACTTCTTGAATAAAAAAATCTAAGCAATTAGAAAAAAGAAGATTAGAATTTTTTCAATCAAACGGTAGGAAGTTACCCTGTTAGGTTGATGTGTTTTAGACAAATTTGATATCATATTAGAATGGAGTGGTTATCGAAGAATGACATTGGAGTGGTATGTGAAGAAAGTATGGTTAAGATTTAAATCTGAAAGGAGAATATGTACATGTGTATAATGTTAGATAGAGAGATGAAATACGAGAAAAAGGTTTGATGAATTCGATGGCATAGATAAGAGACGTTAAGCAAGAATGCAGGTTATAGAATATGTAGAAAAGATCCTCGACAATAATACCACTAGAAATTTAAGTCAAGTTCAAAATCAACCTGTTGTGAAATAAGAACTGTTCATGCTATAAAGTATTAACTTCTAAATGTTTTAAAAAATGTTCTGAAAATGCATGAACGTGATGTTATACTAACATAGTGGTTGTGGTTGTGGTTGTTAAGAGTTCACCATAAGAATATGACAAGTGGGTATAACAGGATAATAAGTTCACCGAAAGAGCATGACAAAGAAGGTCATGTGGGGTAGATCACAACCACTATGTAGTCTATATTGTCAAGGTTATTTCAGAAATTTGCATGTAATCAGAGTGCACATCGAAAGCACGATGTTGCTAATCTTGAAAACGAAATTTCTTTTTGTACACTACTATGATTTTTGAAATATAATAATACCATTATAGTACGATTATGGGAAATGTTTAGTACTACAAATAGATAAATGTTGATTAGTAAAAGTTAGAGCCAATTTTTAAGCTGATCAAGATATTTATATGATAAGTTATGGCCAAGGATCTAGTGTCAGGAAATACAGTCCAAGTAGTTCATACATAGTATTGGCAACTGTGGTTAGTAGATTAATGCTTTAAATCATTGATTTATGGATAAGTAGTGACATGGAGTGGTAATTTGACGGTTAAATATCATTTTCAGAGAAGTTAAGATATCGGTAAATGATGGAATTTGAATATATGCAAATAATCGGGAGTTTAATGATATATTATGAGATACAATCGCATCCAAAAGGGATCGATGTTTAGTAATTGTGAATTGGTGTTAAGAAAAAGGATTTTGAACAAAGTATATAAGGATATTCAGATAGTAGATAACATCAATTAAAGAAGCAATGAAAGTAGTGGCAGATCCAAGATTTTTGCCCAATGGGGTCATCTTTAAGGTAGACTAAAGACCCGTAAAATTGTCCGATGTGTTTTTAACCTACTTACAACGTTTTCAAGGGAAGTTTAAAGTTTTTTGATTGATTTCGAGGAATTTTTTAGTGTTTTTGTCGATTTCGAATAACTTTTTTGGTTTTTTTTATTGATTTCAACAGATTTTTTTGGTTAGAGTAACGATTTCGATTGGGGTTGAGGGCCCGTGGAAAAATGTAATGAGGGGAAGTGAAAGGTAAATCATGTAAAACCTAAATTTTAACCTATGATTTTTTTTTTAAATTTTTGACTGGGGTCCTTTCCCCCCTCCTTTTTACCATTCCATCCACCCTGGATGAAAGTTAGAAGAATTATATTTAAGAATGTGATATTTCTAGGTCATAAGTTGAGAAACTTCGAACTAAAGAAATACCTTTGGTGTTAGTTAGTTGAAGTGATCATCATGTTGCTACATGGGAAATAGAATAATAAATGAGAAATTAAAGCCCTAGCTATATCTAGTAAAATGAAAATGAGGATTTCATGTTACGTCAATTCGAACTTGCTCGATCTGTTCAATTTTTTATAAGGAGGAGAGAATTGTAACTAGGGGTGAGCATAGGCGGGTACCCGCCCTTTTTGACCGGAACCGGAACCGGAATCGGCGGTTCTTGAGATATTGAAACCGGAACCGGTTAGAGCGGTTCTTGAGATATTGGAACCGGAACCGCCGGGAACCGGTTCCGGTTCCGGGTACCCGCTTCCTAAAATATTAAAATTTTGTTATTTAGAAATAAAAAATAAAACATTGCCAAAACACTAAATAAATAAGCAAGAATACAAATTATATATAATAATGGTTACAAATATTGTTTAAAGATTACAAACCATAATAGACTAATAGAAAATGTTCAAAGTTTAACGATTACATACTATAATGGTAAATTTTCAAAGTTTAACGATTACATACTATAATGGTAAATTTTCAAAGTTTAACGATTACATACTATGAATCCAAGTGAACACACAATTTAAAAAAATAGGAATCATTGTATATGAAGAATTTAGATGAAGAATGAAGATGACGGCGTGCTTTCAAGATGTAAACCTAATATAAATTTGGTATTAAAAAATAATAATAATTTTTATTTAAAAATACCGGGTACCCGGCGGGTAACGGTTCCGAAAAATTGAGAATCGGAACCGGAACCATTCTCAATCGGTTCCGTATTTTAGGAACCGGAACCGGAACCATTCATATCGGTTCCGGTTCCGGTTCCAAGGCGGTTCCGGTTCCATAGCCGGGTACCCGGTTCCGCTGCTCACCCCTAATTGTAACATCCAATTTTCACTATTCAATAATGACAAAATCATGATCATTTAGGTGTCTTAAATCTTGAAGATAAATGATATGATATATGATATTATAACAATATTGATATATGATAGATAAGTTAAGTTATTTATCCAGTATTCAGGTATTTATATCAGATGTAAAAGTTAAGATTTTAATATCAAATAATGATATGATTAAAAAAGATAATTTGAATAGTCAAAAAAATATCTGGATATCCAACTCGCTATGCGAGCCGACTAATCCTATGGCGACCACCTGCTTTGCAGATAGCCCGAAGTCACCGTATTTGAACCTCCATGGCCACAAGGAGATTTTTATTTCTTCTTGGATTTGAACCTGAGACCTCCTGATACTTTTGACTTTTAGAACCAAGCTCAAATCAATTAGGCACCACCCTTGTGGTTAGAAAATATCTTTATTGCTCTTTATTGAAAATAGAATAAAGAAATATATATAATGAAAAATATATATTGAATTATATATTAAAAAATAAACATAAACATTTAAAAAAATAATATATATATATATATTATAATAATATTTTATCATTGACTCTATTTAAAAGATTTCGTTGTTTTATTCAAATTAGCTATTAATAATATTTTATCATTGACTAAGTTTTATTTATAGGATTAATTCTATATTAAGTATATCATTTTAATTATTTTAGTGCTGAAATGTTTTTAAAAACTGTACAACGTATATATACTTGCATTCAGCGACTCACGTAGATCATAATGACATTATCATATTCGAAAAAGAATAAGGTTTTTATTTTAGGGTCGTTTGAACAGGACTATAGAAACAGATCATGTATAGATTATAGAAATATCAAATTAATACCAAATTTTATATTTATATACATTGAAAAATATAGATAACATAAATGTCAAAAAGATCAAAATATGACTATGAAAATTAATAAAATTCAGAAAAAGGCACAACAGAAAGCCTTTACGTGTGTGTGCACATGTGAGAGAGAGATATCAACATTCAACATTAAGGTTTTAGGGGGAGAAATAAATGAACATTTGTAGGTTTCAGTTGAAGATGGTAAATGGATTTGGGAGGGACGGTGGCCGTCAGCGAGAATGGTCACTGACTTTGATGGTGACTCTGTTCTACATATATATAAAATATAATGTATAATATAAATAATAATATCATTTTACGATAAAAAAGACTAAATTACCCCTCATTTAACATACATTTTTTTAACAAAGTTAGTGATCAGTGACGACTTTCAAAGGAAAATGAGAATCACAAGAATATTTCTAAAGTTAAACCTGTTTCCACTTTAAAAAATTTCACAAAACCTCATGAACCAAAAATTAAAGTTTATTCTTTTATTATTTAATAAACCAATAAATAAAACTATAAAAAAAATGGCATTATACAAAGAATTTGTTGAAAGAATTTCAAATTGGTTATCATATACATTATAAATTTTAGATTTGTTAAAATAAATTTTAGAAAAAAATCTATTAATTTATAATTTTAATAATCATTACATAAAATATAAATATAAATAAAATTATTTAATCCCACATATCCTAATTAATTAATAATTTTTAAAAAATATAATCAATAATTTTATTAAATAGTTTATGAAAATTATTTAGCACGGTCATATTATCAATAAAACAATATAAGTATAAACTTAATTTATAGAACTTTAATAAACATTTTTAGAATTGTTGTATATATATTTTTGATAAYTACATTWAKTGAGTAATAAATAAAATAACAATAATATAAAAAGTAGTGATATGATTGATAATTATTTTAAATAATTAAATATTAATGTATAAAGTATAAGTAAATGAATTAATAACTTTCAATTAATATCAATTTAATATTTAATATTAGTAATAATTAATTTATTTATATTTATTAATTATCTATAATTAATAGCAATAAATAATGATTAATATAAATAAAAAGTATAATTAAAAAAATGACAATAAACTTTCAAAACATTATTAGCTTTTATCCACGCGTTTACTAAAAAAACAAAAACGTTGGAGGGACTGAAAATGGCAATAAGTGGAAGTCGAATAAAGCTGAAAATTTGCTAAAGTCCAAACGGGGCATCCAATCGCCGTCAACCACAATTAATTCTCTCACACTCACACACATGGCGGAAAGGAGAAATTAGAAGACATTCGTAGATCCGTCTGTTTTCCTCTTCAATTTGGGCACACACAATATATCAGCGAGCGACGACTGACAGTGGCGGAGCTATGGAGCTAATGGTGGTCACTTTGATTCTTGGCTTTTTATTCAGTTTATTGTTTATTGCCCCCCGGTTTATCAAATCCGGTAGATCTCTTCATTTGTTATTAAGTTTTCTTTCTCGTCTAATTTTCGTTATTATACCCTCATTGTGATTGATTTTAGCAGTGTTTATATGTATGGAGTGTTTCGACCTCTTTAATCTATGGGTATTTGTTTAATGCCAGATGAAACCAAGAAGGTTCATTCAGATGCTAACAAGGTACTTTATTAAAAAATTAATCAAATTTCTGTGTTCAATACGATCCTTTATTTGTATTAGGTCAGTTTGATAACATATTTTAGGCATCTTTTTGTTTTAGTTACAATGTGTGTGGTATGTATGTACAGTGGCTGTAGAGATGGATTAGCAAAGGTTGGGAATCTACTGCCATTTCTTGCTTTACTTATGCTATCTATGTCTCTAAAATAAGAGTTTATGTTGGGTTTTGGGTGTTTTTGAGTTGATTTTTAGCTTCAAATTCTTAATATTGCTTTTGTTATAAAGCAGAATTTAAGAATTAGTTTTCATGTTATTTTGAAAAGCACTAGATTTGAATTACCAAAGTAAGGAGTTTCTCCTAATTAGGGGGTACTTGGTTTCAAAAGACATCTAGTTCAGAATGGATCTTAAGGTTTTGATGGTTGTTCATGATTTAACATGCAGTCAATGAGCATACAAGAGTTAAGAGATGTTCTGATTTTCTATCTAGATAGATATTAACTATGTACTTAGAGAATAGATGGCTGTACTTAATCTACCAACTTTATATTAGCATAGAAAAGTGAAGCAGCTTTGTAATTTACAATTAGATATTAACTTTGAAAACAGTGAAATGATTTTTCTCTGCTTTCAAGCCCTAATCTTGGCTTGTTAGAAAAAGGAGTAGAAGTTTTATGTACAAATTAGAAGGGATTTTAGCATAGCATAGTAGGCATGCACTTGATGATTGGAGAAACATACATACCCATTACTTCTCAACTTCTGTAGTTGATTGTTTATGGTGTCTCAATCAAAAGGAATTCTCCCCTTCTAAGAAAGAAAAATAACAAAATATTAAAGGGGAAGCTTTTTGACCTTTAATTGAAAATGCATATATGGTCTATACTGTGTTACTGTCCATAGAGTGGTAATGGATATTCTAATGTTGTATATTTTTACTTGTAGACTGTAAAAGCATACAACAAGGATGAAGTTTCCTTGCACAACAAGAGGACAGATTGCTGGATCATCATCAAAGAGAAGGTTCTGTAGGTTTTTTACGCTAATACTTTGTCTCATCACTATATGAACATGAAACCATGGAAGGTTTACATGGGTCACATAGAAAAAAAATACTTTCCTCAAGTATTTTTCCCTCATGTTTAACTCTTAATAAACTGTAGGTATATGATGTTACTCCGTATGTAGAAGAACACCCTGGTGGTGATGCAATTCTGGCGCATGCGGGCGATGACTCCACCGAAGGATTTTTTGGGTAAACCTCTAATTCCAATATGCCTTTATTTTCCATTCATGCATTTGAAAAACAACTATCTGAAGTGATCTGCTTGTCTGATTTTGAAAGGCTTACTTTTTCATGCTATTCGCTTCGACAGTACAGAGAATTAGTTGTTCTGAGAATACTTTCTGTAACCCATCAGAAAAACATTTCCACCTATGGTAATCAACCGCTGCCTTTCTTTGTATTGCCCTTGAATGTGAGCTCACTTGCAATTTTAGGAAGATGCCTAAGCCACAATATATTTGAATGGCATTGTGTATTCACCCTGGACTTGTACTGCAATCTCTTAGATCTTCACCAAGTGCTGTTTTAGTTGTTAGAGGGTGAGTTTTGCTCCAATCATCTATCTTTTTAGCTGAACATAAGCAAGGGAAACATCCAACCTTCATTATTTGACCTTTTGCCCTGATTGTGTTCACTTTTTTACTATGTAAAGCTCAAATTTGTACATGATTTGTGCTATGCGGAAAACGAACAAACAAACAAATTTTGAGATGCCAGGTGCCAGAGGACTCTTATCTCTCTGGAGAAGATGGAATAAAACTTGAAAATTTTCGATATAGGAAATACCAAGGACTGGTGGTGAACATTTGTGGATAGAGTACAGCCTTGGTTTTATTCAGAAGCATGTTATTTCATCTGAATACATATTGCCCCCATCCAAATTCAGTAGTTGGCTTAGTACAGTTTTAAGAACCTCTTATGTAATCTCCTTGATGCTTCCTTATGAAACATATATAAAAAGATCTGTACTTCTTCTATGATCATACTTACTGTTCAACCTTTTTTTCATGGTGCATTGTTAAGTATGTACGAGTTAGTTACGTGCGTTTTATGTGTGGCAGGCCACAACATGCAACCCGAGTATTTGACATGATCGATGACTTCTACATCGGAGATTTAGAGAAGTGAAGGTATTAAGCAGTTGGTTAAGCAGAATGTGCAATGTTTTCATGGTTATTGATTGCAGTGTTGCAGCTAGATGACATATTTTTCCTTCATTTGAACACCATCACCATCAGATTCCATCTTTGTGCTAAGAAAGCTATCAAAATGAATGAATGAATGGAACTTCCTTTTGAGGAGAAATGTTGATTTGTACTAACAATGATGATCAAGAAGCGATCCACAATTGATGTAATATGAAGGCAAGGGGTTGTTTGGTTGGTTTCCATTAAGTCCATAAATAATGTTGTCTTTGTCGATTAAATTGTTTGTATCGACCGGAAGGCTCTTTGTTTGGGAGTTTTTTGTTTTCTTATTTCTATAGATGGAGGAGAATGCTTTTAATTGGGAGAAACAAGTTTGGAAAAAAAAACTTGTCTTTCTACATAACCCCCTCCTAAAAGATTACTGAATTATAAGCCATTACTAAACAATTATATATAGCTGATCAAATAAGTTGCAAATCTCATTAAGCTTATTATATTGTTAACAAAGATGTCATAAGTTGTCTGTAAAATGTATGAATTTTTACTCTGTTTTGGGTATTTTTAAAATCAAGTTTTGGGGTCTATAACATTTAGAAATAAATATTTTAATATTCAAGTGACCAATAAGGATTTTATTTGTTAGTGCAAGTATACTATAAAGAAAGCAACAATTAAAGCAGAAATAATAATATAAAGACTTATTGATTCCATTATAGCATTCGTTTAGTTTGTAAGATTGTTTTTAGAATTTTGAATTTTATGGAGGGATTTGGATTGGAATGGATTTAAAATCAGTGGTGTGTTTGGTTTGTAGGATTTGAAATAGAATTGGATTCCATTATTTATAAATAATTTATAAAAAACAGAAATAATTATAAAAATAATTGAATTACATTTTTTATTAATTGATTATTACAAAACAAATGTTTTTCATATTTTCAAAACCTTATTTTATACAATTTTACGAAATCCCGTGAAATCCCGAACACTCCCTAAAGGTGCGTTTGGTTTGCATGAATGGAATGAAATTGGAGGGATTTGGATTTGAAATCCATTCCAATCATGTGTTTGGTCTGTGGGATTGTTGGGATTTAAAATCCAGGGATTCATTTAAAATCCCGTGACCAATGGATTTGAGAATCCTTTGGAAAGACATGGTTTTTTAAATCCATTCGCCTTGGATTTTTTTGCCCTAACTTAAACTTTCATCGCTCACCGTCTCCATCTTCTCCTCCATCGCCGTCTCCATCGTTTTCTCCCACGGTGGTCGTCTTCGTCGCTTTCTCCCACGGTGGTCCTCTTCGTCCCTTTCTCCCACGGTGCGCCTATTTTCTTCAATTCTTCTCCTCCATCGTCGTCTCCATCTCTATGCTGTTTTGTGGTTCCTGGTTTTGCTGAATTTTTTTTTTTGCAAAATACATGTAGAAACCTGTATCAAACTATATTACAGGTTTAATTTGTATGCTTATAGAAAAAGTTGATTACATTACTTGTTTGTATGCTTACAGAGAAACTAGGGGTGTTCGCGGTTCGGCTTGGGCGGTTTAACCCCTCAGACCACAAATCAAACCGTAATGACGGTTTATAAAATTTTCAAACCGAGCGGTTTGACATTAAGTGTCCAGACCGGTCAAACCAGACCACAAAAAGGTAGTCTGGTCTGACCGGTTTAGGCGGTTTGGGCCTTCAATGGACTTTGAATATTAAACTGAAAAAACATATAAAATTTAGAATTTTAAATTAAATATCCATTTTAACAAAACAAAATATCGAAACAAATAAATGTAATAATTAAACAACTCTTGAGTCTAAAATCCAAGCAATCCAAAGTCTAAACAAACAAATAAATATATAATCTATATATATATTAAAGGAGAAACCAAGGTTGATGACTTGGCTTCTCCTAAGGGTTGGAAACTTATTTATCTTTTTTTTCATTCATCCTCCTTTAATCTTTTTTTTTTTAATTTCACATTCTTATTTCTATAAACATTGATTATCATTTATGTTTGCATTTAACACAATCTTTTCATTTTCCCTAACTCTTCTTCATAAATTGTTCATCATTCAATCTCTTTTTTTCATCTCCATCACTTGATTTGTTTTCATTTCATTTTTCACCATCTCTATCACTTGATTTGTTTGTTATTTTTCACCAAATCTATTTTCAAGTTTATTTCGAGAATACCAATTCAGGTATGCGTTCCTTTCTATTTTTTTGGGATTTTAGAATTTTGTTTTTTCTTACTTTTATCTTCTATGATTTTCCTAAGTTTTCTCAATGAAACGAAGAGTTTGTTTTTGACAACACTTTTAAAGTTTTCATGGCAACAATRRTTCGATTAATCGTTTGATGATAGAATCTTGGAAGTATTACAAACCATGATGTAGCCTCAACAAATTTCAATATATTTTTGTAATAGTTATCTTTTTCAAGTATACTTTGAAAAAACTAATGTGTGTATGCTTTCCTTTTGACTTTTATTGAGATTTTTGAAGTTTTTTTGTTACAATTTTTCATGTAGCATCACCAAACTTCAATATGCCCTTTTTTAATGGTTATATCTGTTTAGGTTTATTTCGAAACGATTAATCTGAGTATACAATTCTTCTTAATTTTGTTGGAATTTTAGAGGTTTTCTTTAACTAATGTCTTCTACATTTTTCTTAAGTTTTTTTCTCAATAGAACCAACAATATGTTTTTAACAATTGTTTTAGAGTTTGGTTGACAACAACTACTCCTCATGGAATATTGAGAAACCAAGTTTAATGAAAAACCATTTTTCATATTCATCTTTTATTTTCTCATTCTTATTTAACATTAAAATGTTTTCAACATACAATTGTTGAAACTTTTTTATCAAATTCTATTTATTTTAAAATATTTTCAACCGCATTAATCGTTAAAAGATTTCATTTTTGTAATTTAAATAATATATATATATATATATATATGTATTAAAAGAACAACCAATAATTATAAGGTGGATTCATATATCAAAGATAATATTGATTCTTATTAGTTTAATATATAAATATGATCATCGACTAATTTAACTAACTTCAATAATTTTAAAAAGGATTATTGTCACCATGCAACGCATGGTGTCAAACACTAGTATGATTTAAAAAGGAACTAGATTACAGTCGGGTGTTATTCTATCTTCCGATTATTCAACATCCACTACAGTGTTTCCCAAAACGTCATCAACCAAGTCCCTTAGGCGGTTTTAGATCCGCCACTAGCAAGACCTAGAAATCATATAATCAAGAACAAGTGTTAGGCTTAACGGCTAGTGAGATCACACACAAAAATAACTCTTAAGGTAGATATGAGAAATAAATTGAAAGTGTTACCCGACCCGCGGTAGTGGTACAATACCGTGTACCACAACAAGTTGTCCCTACCTGGGCATTATACACAGGAAATATCTCTCGATGTCAGGGGAGACCCGTTTCCATCAATGTTGCGGGAACACAAAAGTATTGCCACATAATGATGTCATTGGGACTACACCTCAGGTTCATGGTTTTAGTGCACATCCCATTCATTAAATATTGTTTAATACGTCTGATTAAACACCCCTAAATATTCGGTTTCTTTTATTTTCATTTTCATTAATTACTGTTTAATACGTCTGATTTAGAGGTGATCATTTGCGGGCACAAGTTGGGGCTAGGTCGGGCCTAACTTGTTTTTTTGGTCCAACAAGGTCTAATATTGTAAATCCAAGCCTTTTTTTTGGGGCTTGACAACTTGTTACTGCTCGCCCTATAAACGTGCTAATGGACCTCAAAAGTGTAACTATTAATTAACAAATGTGGAACCAAAAAGTAAAGGAAAAACACCTCTGCAATTAAAAACTTTAAGCAACTACCGACTCTATCAATTGTTGATCAATTAGAACTTTTGACATAAAAATGCTAACAAAAATAATGTAGAGCCTTTTCGGTTCTCAAGAAAAACCAAAGAGTTTTAACACTCGTCCTAAAACTTTAATAACTTAATTTTAAAATATACTACTATAATTTTAATTAATGGTAAAAAAATATTAATTATAAAAGATAAACGGGTCGAACGGGTCTGTTCATATTTGACTTTACATTGTCCATGTTCATCCGTTAATTTTAACGAACAAACCTGGACCCGTTTATGGATTGTCTAAACCCGTATTTCTAGCGGGCCGGATGGACCGGGTCTAACGGGTAGTCCCGCCATGAACAGCTTGGTGACCGATTAAACACCCCTAAATAGTCGGTTCACAAAAACCTCCAAGATTTTCGTTTTCTCCGTTATAAAATAATCGTTGGAGATAGGGTTTCCCACCGTTGATTAAATTATGAGATGATCCAAGCACCCAAAGGCGCATGGTGGTTTACGACCTCCCACAAAATCAAACCAATCATAATCCACCGTCACGCACATCGGACCACTCGCCGGCCAACATCATCAATCTGTAAATCGGTGACAGGAGATAAGTTTTACGTCTACCTACAAACACAATGTCGTAATATAACAAGCATACGTATGTAAAGAAGTATAGTTTTGACTTGCACTTTAATTTGCAGGCGGATTTTGAACTTATATCACAATTGATCAGCGAATCAGTGGAGTGAAGAGATATAGGGAGAAAATTTCTAGTCGGTTTGAATATGCAAATGTGGGATATATGTGTAGGTTTTTGGGGGTTTGCGAGCAATGATGGCGAACATTGATTAATTAAGGATCAGAATAAAAGCTCCAGATGTCGATTTTGAAGTTAATATATGGCGTGTGGATGGTGCCGTGAAGAGGAAGATTGGAAATCTTTCGTTCATATGCGGTATTTGGATCGGTGAGTCGGGATCGCGAGCGTATTACAAGAGGAAAGAAGTATGTGGATGATATGGTAATGGCTCATCTCGTTCATTTGGATCGATACTGAATGCTGTTATGCATTGTGATTGTGTTTTGTTATCTAGCATTCATGATATTGGCATTTCTTCTAGATCATTAAAAACGATGCCTAAGAAGCAGATTATAAGATCAGACATGATGAATTTTAGTTTCTTCATTGCATTTAGTTGTAAGAACCAGGTACACCATATCAAAATCATAGCAAAAATCCCTAATAAACTGGAATTGGACAATCAGGATTTTCTCGAAATTTGAACAAAATGTGATTGCAATGTTGCAACAAAACATAGATTCGAAGACAAGTAGATCGTATAGGCAGATTCCGCTCATGGATTCAGTCGTCAAGCTGATCAAATTGGACAGGATTAATGAAACTTAAACACAGAAGATAGCATATTTGTGCCACATTCCTTTCTCAAGAATGCCATAGATCCTCATAGTATGAGGAGGATCTAGAAGCAACGTTTCAAGAATCATATGGAACTTGGTCATTTTGAAAAGCTCTCAGAGTAGAGAAACAGAAGAAAAATAACCAAAAAAGTAAGGAACAGAATTATATTTCTCATGATTGTGCTTCGGTAGATTGATCTAGTTAAGTCACATGTTTTCCTTGTGTTCTTTCTCTTGCATTTTAGCTGCTGATTCATGTTCTTACCCATTATTCATTGTAAACTCCGCTACTTAGGGTATTTGTGTGCATAAATTGTGAGCTTGTTCCTTCAGACGATCTTAGTGTATCATATTTGAAGTGGATTCAATTCATTGTTTACCCTTGGATTGCATTTGAAATGGAAGAATCACAAGAAGAATGGGACTAGAGAATTTTTAACTGTCTGAAGACATAATTGCTTTGAACTCTTATCCATTGTTCATCTGGCTCGAATGACAAATTTGATTTTCTTTTGAGATGTCTGAACGAGTAACAGGTGCTGCAAAGTATTTCCAATTTGGAGCGAGTAATATGCTATTTTTCCCAAGTTAGAACCGGAACCAGATGCAGATCCAAAGTCAGAACCAGAGTCACAGCAATGATCTCGAAAGTGGTTGGCTTTCATCCTACTCTTCTTAAATTTTTCTTTTTAGTTGCCAGAGGTTGCATAATTCTTTTGTGCCATCAGCGTGTTAAGATCAATAATGGAAAACAATAGAAGATTGTTCCATTTCCTTAGAAAATGAATAAAGAAACGTGAAATTGGTGTGCAAATAGTAGTTCAAATGCAAAGCCTTCGTCTTTTTAAGTTTAGTGACAACATACATTATGATCTGGCACAGAATTCCTACTAGTTAAACCAATCAGGTTGCTTTTGAGCTAATAAACTTCACAAAAGCACCCAATGCACTCACTGAACTAGCTGGAAATCCACTCTGGAATTCTTTGCTAAGTTCCTTTGCCCGATTATGCACCTTTTCATCATCCATTAGTCTCACAATTCCTGCTGCTATATCATATTTCTTCAACTTTCCTGCCCGCCCCTCCTCGTTAGCACCACTTGATATTATGTACCCCATCTTCAGATGGTTGGCCACCAGTTTCGCATTGTCGAACTGATCACCCCGGATCGGCCATGCCAAGATAGGTACCCCACGGCCAATCGCCTCAACGGTTGAGTTCCACCCACAATGTGATAAGAAGCCACCGGTAGATGGGTGGCTCAGAATCAACAGTTGTGGTGCCCATCCGGTGATGATCAAACCTCTCTTCCCAACTTTCACGTCTAATCCCTCAGGATAATACCCTTCTTCTTCTTCGGATTCGGTGTCCGTTTGAGCTGCCCCCAAGAAGGATCGGGGAATGCTGGTCTTACCTGAACCCGGTTGGATCACCCATATGAAAGGCTGGTCCGCCTCTTCCAAGGAGTTGGCTAGTTCTTTGTACTCTTCGATTGTGGGTCCAACCTCACTCCCAAACGAGATATAGATTACTGATCCATATGGCTTCGATTCTAACCATTCGATCACCTGATCTTCTGTGAAATTCGATTTGTGGTTCGATCTCATCTCATGATCATAGAGGATTGAACCGGCTGATCGCCAAAACTGCTCAGGTAGCAGCGGTCCAATACCCCAGACCGGAAGCTTGGTTTGTTCAGCAATGTAATCGATGAACAAACGCTCGAGATTGTCACAAGTATTGATAAGCAAGGCCACCGAGCCCTCAACCTCGTCCACCCAACGTGGCTTGTGGCCTGGTGGAGGCGGACCACCACCTCTCGGTCCAGCGGGCGGTCCGAACCTCATGCTATGTGGTGACCCTACGGGATGACCTGTAGGCCGGTTTGGTCTCTGAGACCTTCCTCTTGGACCTCTACTTAGATCCGCAAAAGTGACGGCCATTTCTGTAGGTAATCCAGGAAGCACTCGGGTCTCACCGGGCTTCATATCTCCTACATGGGCCTTCCATCTTCCGTATTCCATGGCGGCAGCGGTTGCACCGGAAGTAAAGAAAGACACCACCGGAATCTGGTGATTTACGAAAATATCCTTGCTCCAGCTCATCATGACGTCCATCACAACACACGTGGGCTTTACTTCAGACCTTGCGGACAGGAACGACTCGATTCCCTCACCCATCTGCAAATTCTGGTGACGGAGAGGGTTCCCCCTAGGAGCTGATGGCGGAACCTCCTTCCCAGATTCGGATTCTTCAACAGTTTCCGGTGGCGGTGAACCGGCAACGGAGATGTTAACAACATGAACGAAAGAGGAGTGGTCGGAAAACGTGGAGGGAATAGATGAAGAAACGTGAGAAGGGATGATTAGGGAGATATTAAAGTTATGGGAAGATAGTTTCCTGCAGAGCTCCATAGCTGGGAAGAGGTGACCTTGGCCAAAGAATGGTACTAAAAGGATATCACCACGGACTGCTTCCATGGCTGTAGTTTGAAGCTATCTGTTCTTGGTATGAGTTTGGTTATTGAAGATATAGATGGATATATAATATATATTGAAGGTGGTGGGAATGCAGTGAAATTATATGATGGAGTAGAGAGTCAAATACTTACTCAGGATTTGATGCGTGTCCTGATACACGTGTTGATCCCTGTGTCCTTTTTTCTTGAATAGGTAGTCAAATGGTAACCGTACCTTGTGGGAAAACCGAAGCCGCCCAAGGTAGAATTAATTTCTTAAAATTCAAAAATATTAGTTGCTGTACATGTTTTTTAAGCATGTTACTCATTGAAATCTTTATTCTTTCCCTATAATCTTTCTAATCCAACAAACATCTTTAGAATCTATCTTTTTTAAAAAGTAGATAGTTATTATTGATTGCATATTTAATAGGCGGTTTTCACTCCGTATTTCTTATAATCACCGTCAACTTCCCTTCCCCAAAGTTCGGTTGCTTCTCTTTCAAGGTAAGCTTTAACCTCATGGGTATCGACCATTGCTTCTGATTGATTTATGGTATGTATCAATTTTTGCTTCTTTGTTTTTTACTCATTACGTATCGATTCTTTATGGTTTCTTTGTTTGTCTTTTTGTCGGTTTAGGTTTACTTCCCCAGAGCTTGATTGCTTCTCATCCTCAAATCTTGATTGCTTCTCTTTCAAGGTAAGCTTCAACTTTATGGGTGGCTGTATTGATTGACCATTGCTTCTGATAGCTTGATTGATTTATGATTTGTACCGCTTTAAACTCTAACGTCAAGCATCTTAATTCAAAACCTAGGTTTATCCGGAAATTTGTTCATTCAATTATGATATTTTTTGTTACAATCAACTATCTTGATGAAGTTAATTAACGACGGAACATGATGAAGGTTGCAATCGTCATCCACAGAAAGGGAGTTGGGAACCGGAGGAACATGTAGAAACATTTGAAGTCTTGAAAGAGACCAAATGACACACTATAGAGATGTCAATGCAAATGGTAGTGCTTTTTCTATGATCAATAGTTGGGAGAATCATTAAATTCTTATCATTCCATGATTAACTTAATTTCGATTTGTGTTACATACTAAATCGAAATATATTTCGCTGCATTACGCGGGTACTATTATAGTATAAAAAATAACCATAAATAAACCTAAGGGTGCGTTTGGTATGCAAACTATATGGGACGGGACGGGACAAAAAAAATAGTCCCATGTTTGGCATGCCATGGACAAAAAATACATGGGACAAGATGGACTATTTTTAAATTTGATAGGACAAAACTTGATGATTTTTGTTTCTTCTATTGAATTATTGACGGTAAACCCTAACAAAATCCCCTCACTAAAAGGTCGTTTAAATACCATTAAAAAACCACATGTTCAAATTTCTGCGTAAATCGCACAGCAGTAAATGCAGTTAACACCAGATTGGGGGGGTTGGAGGGGCAGAGGTTTGGGGGGACGTTTCAAAACAGTGAGTTGTAAATGGTTTATTTGATTTATAAATCAATATCATACAATTCTTTTTCTTCTAATTGCACATAAAGATTCAAAACAGTGGGCTAGAATAAATGGTTTAATGTTTGTTGAAAAAATCATATGAAAAAGGTATCTTGGGTCATTGCTTATTGAAAATGCATATGAAAAAGGTATCTTCGGTCATTGTTTTGACTATGTTTGTTACTTTGTTTTGTGTTTTTTTGTAGAGATAGACCGGAATGACTTGTTTGTACTCGTTAAAGTATGGAATATTTAATGTATTAAACTTGATTATAAAAACTTGTCATTTTTTTGGATTTATTTAATGTATTAAACTTGATTATAAAAACTATATAATTAAAATATATTTTGGTTGATTTGTTGTCATTTTACAATCATTATATGATATAAAATAACATTGAACAACATTTATGAGTAATATGGTCATTTTAACAGTTTTGTCATGTCCTGTCTTAGTTCGTACCAAACATGGGACAGACAATTAGACTGACTTGCGCCGTTCTGTCTTCGTACCAAACACTACCTAGAAGAAATTGAACAATTTCTTAGTAGTTTTTGGTAACATGCTTGGAATAAAAAGATTTGTTGACTACAAATCATAAGAAGTATGAACTAACATAAATAGTTAGTTTGAGAGAAAAATGATGAAGAAATTCATACATGAATGTATGTATATACATAAAGTCAATCATGTTGCTTTTGAGCTGATAAACTCCACAAAAGCACCCAATCCATTCACAGAACTCACCGGAAATCCACTCTCGAATTCTTTGCTAAGTTCCTTGGCTTGATTACGTACCTTTTCATCACTCATAAGTTTCTCAATTCCGGCTGCTATATCATCCCTTTTCAACTTTCCATGCCGCCCATCCTCATTCGATATAATGTGCCCTATCTTCAGATGCTTCGCAACCAGTTTTGCATTGTCGAACTGATCACCACGGATTGACCACGCCAAGATCGGTACCCCGCGGCCGATGGCCTCCACGGTTGAGTTCCACCCACAATGTGATAAGAAGCCGCCGGTAGATGGGTGGCTCAGAATCAGCAGCTGTGGTGCCCATCCCGTGATGATCAAACCTCTCTTCCCGACTTTCACGTCTAACCCTTCAGGATAGTATCCTTCTTCTTCATCTTCTTCTTCGGTGTCAGTATGAGCTCCCCCAAGGAAGGATCGTGGAACGCCGGATTTACCGGAACCTGGCTGGATCACCCAAATGAATGGCTGCTTTGATTCTTCCAACGATTTGGCTAGTTCTTTGTACTCTTCAATCGAGGGTCCAACCTCACTCCCAAATGAGATATAGATTACGGATCCATATGGCTTTGATTCCAACCATTGGATCACCTCATCTTCTGTGTAATTGGATTTGTGGTTTGATCTCATGTCGTGATCATGGAGGATTGAACCAGCTGATTTCCAAAACTGTTCCGGTAGCAGTGGCCCGACGCCCCAGACCGGAAGCTTGGTTTGTTCAGCGAGGTAATCGATGAATAAACGTTCAAGATGATCACAGGTGTTGATGAGCAAGGCCACCGAGCCATCCACCTCGTCCAGCCAACGTGGCTTCTGGCCTGGTGTAGGCGGACCACGGCCCCTAAATCCACTAGGCGGTCCGGTGTTTCCATCGGCAGGCCGGTTCGATCGTTGTGGTTTTCCTCGGGGACCTCTGCTTAGATCTGCAAAAGTCACAGCCATTTGTGTAGGCAAGCCGGGAATCACTCGGATCTCACCTGGCTTCATGTCTCCTACCTGTGCCTTCCACTTCCCGTAATCCATGGTGGATGCGATTGCGCCGGAAGTGAAGAAAGACACCACCGGGACCTCGTGATTTACGAAAATCTCCTTGCTCCAGCTCATCATGACGTCAATCACAACACACGTGGGTCGGACTCCGGATCCTGTGGACAAGAACGACTTGATTCCTTCACCCATCTGTATGTTCTGATTGTGAAGCGGGTTCCCCATAGGAGCTGGTGGCGGAACCTCCTTTTTTCCAGATCCGGGTTCGTCGGCCGTCTCCGGTGGCGACGAGACGGAGATTTCGACGACATGAATAAAAGAGGAGTGGTTGGTAAAGGTGGAGGGTATAGATGAGGAAAGGTGAGAAGGGATGATGAGGGTAACATTGTAACGATGAGAAGAGAGATTCTTGCAGAGCTCCATAGCTGGGAAGAGATGACCTTGACCAAGGAATGGTAGGACAAAGATATCGGCGGCTGCTTCCAAATCCATGGCTGTAGTTAGAAGCTCTGTTTTGTTGGTGATCCATGGTGATTGATTGAGTATGTATTTATAGATAGAAATGGTGTAGGTATGTTAAGGAAAGGACTCCAAGAAGAAAGGGGGAATGAGAGAAAGGCAGTCCACAAGGGAAGAATGTCGACTCTGCTTTTTGTTGCCGACCTTTTTAATTGGGGGTTGATATTGCCGCCCCTGGAACACTTTTTACCCCTGCACTTTGTTACCTCTCTCACAACCTTCCCCTCTCAGACACTCACAATTCACTGTTGAAGAATTTTAAAAATTTAAATTTACATATTTTACCTTTATAATTAGTTAATTAATTCACTTTATATCTTTTCCTTTTAAAATTTTTATTTTATATCCTGATCAAATTAACATACATAATCGTATATCAATTAAAATATATTTAAAAAATATATTTTAATTTTAACAAGTTACACCATTATAATCGTCGCGTCAATACCTTCGAAATAAGCTCAATATTGAATATTTTTTGACTTAATATTTTTAATATTTACATTTATAGTCATTTATTTAATTGTAAAAATAATTTGATTTGAAATAAAGTAAAGTTACTGATTTGAAATAAAGTAAAGTTATTGAATTGACATAAAGTAAAGTTATTGATTTGAAATAAAGTAAAAAAAATCGATATATATATATCGAACGAA
>NC_037529.1:14643536-14672398 GCF_001531365.2 Cynara cardunculus var. scolymus | reverse complement strand
ATTTTAGATTTTTTATATTTAAAATTAGATGTTTATCATGTATTTGATTGTGTTTATCTGCAGTTAATTATACGAATTCAGATATGGGATGAAATTGGATAGGGATGAAATATGGTTTAAGAGTTTTTAAGAGTTTTAAGAGTTTTTAAGAGTTTTAACCAAATGCTTTATAATATAGTATAGATATAGATTATGTATAACTTGAAGAAGAAAAAAAGGAGTTAAAGATCTTAGCCCAAATGGGTCGGATTAGTTTGGCAAACCAACAAGCATAATTGGTTGGGTTTGAAATTTTGTCAAATCGATCCTATCCATTTGACGTGACACTTCATTTATTTATGATCATCCCTCTAATCAAACCGATTGAACCAGACCATAAATTAACACTAGAGGTGTACGTTGATTGAAAGTCAATGAATTTAGATTGATCTGATCTGATCCGATTCAATTATCAATTTGATATTGAATTTTGTTATCTGATTCAATCCAATTAAACTTGAACAACTGATCCAATCCAATCAAAAGGATGATTCAATGGGTTTGGTTCCGTCATTTGATATTACTATTTGGTTATCCATTAGATCAGATTTTTCCTATTTTAACCCACTCAACTGTTTTCTTAATTTCTTAACAACCATCACATACATATATCAACTAAAAATAATATCGTAACATATTATCAATTATATATTCATTAATTAGATAGTCATTATCCTTGATAATTGGATTAGATCAGTTTACGTTTATTAGATTATAAACTACAACCGACCAATCCAATTTAAATCAAGAAAATTTATATTCCAGAAACCATTAATTTTCTTGACCATTAATTTATTTAGAATTGAAGTCACGAATAAAATGGTCACAGATTCTCCCATCCATTTTTTTGCTACGAACAAAACGAAATTGTCAAAATGGCCACAAAAACACATTCGGAAAAACCGAAAGATTTATGAACATGTGGTTCAGTGAAACCTTAAAAAATTCCTTTTGATCAAATGGATGATCAATATAACGTTAATTTTAGATTAAAATGGATAAGCCGTCGGATATAAATCGAGGATAAAACGGTGATAAAATACGATAAAAACACGGTCCTTACTTCGTGATCGTTGATAAAGAGTAACACGAGTTGTTATTGATGATAAATCCGAGGATAAAACGGTGATATCGTCTTCTTTTCATCCATCTCTTTTATGCAAAATGTTCATTTGAAGATTTGAAATCGTCGACTGCAAAGATGAATCGCGTCATAGGAAAGGTTACCAAGACGAGAGACCTTTCGCGGTTATGGCCATTTCCGCTCACAAAGCGTATTCCGAAACTATCTTCTTTATCTTTCAAAGAGAGAGCTTCGAAAACGCGTAAATGTGACTCTAAATCATTGGTGGCGGAAGAAAACTCGATCACGATAACTGCAAGAGAATTATCAAATGGTGGTATGAAGAGCATGCATAAATACACAAGTTGTAATCAAAGGAGCGGTAATAGAGGAGGGTGGCATAATCCCGTCCCGAAAGGCAATCTCGCGGTGTATGTGGGGTCGGAATTGAAGAGATACGTGATCCCAACGAGCTACCTTGGGATGCCGGAACTGAGGGTGGTGATGGATCAAATGGCGGAGGAATACGGTCATCATCAAAAGGAAGGAGGGTTAAGGATTCCCATATGCGAGGAACAACAGTTCGAAGAGATATTGGCGAGTTGTAAAAGAAGGCAACAAATCATGTCAAAGACCAAGAAAGGGAAACTAAAGAAACACTATTCGTTTCATTTGTAGGTTTTTAAGGGGGTGTTTGGATTGTGCGTCTTGGAAGTGATTAGGTGACATTGAATAATCAGAATCAGATAACCAATCAGGTGTAATAAGATATGGTACAAAAGAGAGTGTTTTGATGTGTTTCTGCAACTTTGTAATAATCACTTTTACTGGTATTGAAGTTCTTGATCACAATACATGTGCATATAATCTAAAGGGAAAAAAAAGAGAAGAAACGATGGTCTCACCGTAAGGTAGGAAACCTTGTTGTGATAACTGGGTTCTAGTTATCACATGAGGTATTTATTATGTGAATTAATTGTTTCTGTGGATACATGCTTACGTACAAGAGCTAATTTGTCATTGTGATAGTATATGGATTGAGACTTTTTGTCGTACGCCATATCATGAAGACTAAAGATTCTTGTTTGGAGTAAATCTAGATTTATTTCTTATAAGCTTATCTAATTCATGATGTATAGCTTCTTATTCGATCTTTTAAGATAAACTTGGGCACCTGATAACTCTAATTTTTTTTAAATTGTTGCATTTATTTTAATTTTTTTTTTTGTAAATTTCGGGCATTTTTCCTCTTAATCCCCCATTTTTGATCTAATATTTGTTTTTGGGCAGAAAATGTCCTATTAAGTACATTTGAACAATTTGATGCGATTTTATGCTGAAAAATCGAGATATTATCCACAGTGGGATCCAAGAGTGCCTACTTCGAAAAGTCGAAAGTCAAACCTATGTAGAAGACATTTTTAGTAGCTGAAGAGGTAGTAGAAGAAGTTCTGAAGAGGTAGTATAAATGGTTCGCTTGACATGGAAATTGTAGGCATCTTATTGTCTTTAGAGTAGAAAGTTGTCTTGTAATTTGAGGAAGTAATCTTTAGTTGCTAGAGCTGTAAATTAACCATTCAGTAAGTAGTTTTACCTTCATTAACTTTTATTTTCAGTATTGTAACCTTGTGCTATCGAGAGTGGGCACTGTGATTTTTTATTGAAGTTAAAATCTTACGGAATATCTTCTTGCAATCTATTATTTTTTGTTTTCTTCTTCTTCTCAAGTATGAATTAAACATCTATTAAGGTGTAGGAATGAAAAGTAGCCAAATTTTATGCAAAACGCTTGATTAGTTTCGTATGTTGAAGCTTTATCGTTTTGGTAACATTTTGGTCAATAATGCCCAATGATGCGTCAAGCTGATCTCTTGAAACTATCTAAAGTCTAGTTCTCAACCCAAATATGGGTAGAACGTAGTGACATGAGCTTGGGTGATGATAGGGGATTCGAGAGAATTCTTATAACACCAACGAGAGTTGGGTTTGCATAGTGAGATGAACTCCAACCCACTAGAGTGGTAGGCAAACTAGTTTGTGTATTATAAACACTTACCATCTAAGAAGGTTCACCAAGGGTCATCACTAACAAAATTATAAATTTAAACATACAAGATATTAACAAAGAGGTGTGAGTGCTTGTTGTGACCTGACCTCTCGAAAGAGAGTGCCCACTCCACATAGTTCAGTGAGCACTATTCAGGATCAAGTACTAAAGATGAGATTTGGGAAAAGTTCATACCTACATCTCATTCTTTAAATCATAAGTATTTTATTAAATTTGATTCACCAAACCAACCAACTTATTTGCTTCCTATCAAATTGAAAAGTGTGAAGGGAAGTTCTTGAGAACAATATTGTCTTGATTGTCTAGTTCTTGTGGATACGATTCTGATTCTCACCAACTTTATTACTTGATGTGACGCTCGTACTGACTAGTGGACTGTCAGCTAACCCACTATGATTATAACTGTTTCATACATACCAAGTTTTGGTGTTGTTGCCGGGAACTGGCGTGATTATTATCTCAAGACATTTGTTTTAATTCGAGTCCGAGTAACTTATTTTTCTTATGCACCTCGTGTTGTATGCCCAAGATGTGACATGGACCTCTTTTGCCACTGGATCTTGAGATAGGAAAAACTTTTAGATGGACACGAAGAGGTAGAAGTCATAATAGGCAACCGTCTTTGAATCCCACTATGAATATGGTGGAAAACAGAGAAGAAATACTTTGCGACCCATCGCCACCTCCTTTGGCTGAGAACACGGTGCATATTGTGATGATAAGGATAGAAATATGCGGGACTATGCTACTCCAGGATTGAATCAATTAAATTTTGGGATTCTAAGACCCAATATTACTGCACAACACTTTGAACTTAAGCTTGTGATGTTCCAAATGATCCAAACTATGGGTTAGTTTGGGGGTTACCGTCTGAGGATCCACACTCCCGCTTAAAGTCATTTTTGGAGATGTCGGATACTTTTCAACTTCCAGGCGTAATCGATGAAGCCTTAAGGTTGAAAATCTTCCCTTTTTACCTTAAAGGATAGAGTCAAGGTTTGGCTAAACTCACAACCACCAAATTCTATCGCTACATGGAAAAGCCTTGCTGAAAAGTTTTTATAAAAATACTTTCCTCCTAAGAGAAATGTCAAGTTTCGAAATGAAATTCTTTTATTTTACAAAGGAACAATGAGGCAGAGTCGAATGTGTGCGAATGGTTTAAGGAACTCCTACGGAAGTGCCCACACCATGGTATTCCATATTGCATTTAACTGGAAACCTTTTGCAATGGTCTATCCAATGCAGCCAAAATCATCCTAGATGCACAACTTTGGAGCTTTTACAGCTAAAACTTACAACGAAGGGTCCCAAATTTTGGAGAACGTGACCAACAATAACACCGAGTGGTCAAATTCATGAACAATACCTCTAAAGACTGATTCAGGAGTACACGCAGTAGATGCACTTTATACCATGAATGCACAACTGGTTGTTTTAACTAAATTAATCTTAAACGGAAGCAAAACCAAGTGATCTCTGTAGTGGCCACTCCACAGCTCCCTAGCAACTGTTTTTTTTATTGGAGAAGAGCATATCTTTGACTATTACTCTGGAAATACTGAAGTTGTAAATGTTGTATGAACACAAGCTAGGAACAACCTATTCTCACAAACTTATAACCCCAACTAGAGAAATCACCCGAATTTCTCCTAGGCATTGAGCTAAGGACCCCAGCCCCCTTGGGCGAGTCAATGACCTAGTAGAATACAAAATCCATCTAGATTTCGTTAGCCTAGCCAGTTTCACAGTAGGAATCCCCACAAAATTTCCACAATGGACATTCCCTACAAAATTTTCACAATGGGTACCCTCATAGCATTTTCAACCTAGGAAACAACAGATGGCTAATACACCACCTTCACTAGAGTCAATGCTCAAGGGATTTATTAATAAACTCTAGCATCTATCAGTAACTTTGAAAGACAACTAGAATAGTTAGTTGTCAAGCATAAAAATTTACCACCATGTAGTCTACCTAGTGACACCTAGCAGCCTAAGGGAATAGGTGATAGCTATGAATCGTATATGTTCACACAGTGGGCACAAAGTCCCCATAGTAATGGTGCAAGTGCATGTCGACACTATGATCGCTACAAGTAATAAAGTGGTATAGTACCAAGATCGTTTCCACGGGGAATGAAGTACTGAGAATCAGAGAGTTACATGAACTTCTTGAGCACGTTTTGGTTGTGAATAAAAGTCAAGTTTTTGTTGGTTGAAATGCTTGAAAGACGAATAGACTTATTTATCAAAATATGGGTATGGGTGTAAGTTTTTCTTAAGGCAACCATAGTAACAAAATGGCAAGATACTTTGTGTATCACATAATTTTTTATAAAGATCCCGATCACTCGAAAGTGAACCTTTGTAGACTGTGCCCACAAAGTGTCCACCTTTGCTGATTCATAATATTGCCAATTTAACTAAGTTTGATGTATAAAAATCAAGTTCAATTAGTATAAATATTTATACCCAAATCTCTTTGTGATATAAAACTCGACTAAAGTTTGAACCTTAGTAAATCATACAAAACCCGTATCTCTACATGATTATCAAAGTCTTTCACAAATCTTTGTGCATCACTTAAGCCGTATCTTGACCCAGTCCATCTCTGGGTCTAAGGTATAATATTAATACTTCAAAGTGGTCGACTTATCTGCGTTGAATTTAATCCCAACTTAAGTAACCAAACTTAAAAATTAGCAACGATGGTAACACCCACGTGTTGCCTACTAGTCTTAAGTTTGACTCACATCCACACCCAATGAGGTGATTAGCTCATACTATAAATACGAAACATGGTAAATAAATACTTGGAAGATGCTTGCATTAAAATAAGATTGACAGCTTGGCCACAGAGGACATGCTGTGGACAGCAAATTACAATACATAAAATTGAAATACAAAAATTAAATGCTGAAAATTAAATTCTACACTAAATCTCCAAACACAAGAGTAAATAAACTCAGGTGACAGTTGTTCGTTGAAGAAGGGATGATTCTTTAATTCTTGCACCATGCTTCTTTTATATATATGAAAAGTTAAGGTCTTTGTCCAATGGATGAAGCATTTTTTAATCATTTTAGTACAAAAGGTGTTTACTGTTTCTCCCATCTTCTACAGATCTTCATATCACTTCAAATCTTCAAAATACTGTATCCATAGACAAGATAAAAAGCAAGACATTCTTTTGTCCAAAAGTAGCACCGAAAATGCCCACAGTGAACAAATAATGCCCACTGTCCACATCAACGTCCTTTTTAGCACAAAAATTGATCCTTGGTAATTCATCATTTCTTAAGAATAATTTAGACAAAATGAGTGAGATAGAAGCCAAATTGGTAAATAAAGCGCTACAAAAGCATAGAAAAGAGTAATGAATAACTCTAAAAAATGAGAGTTATCGTACCCTCAAACTTAAGATTTTATTTGTCCTCAAGTAAAAAGAAAAAAAAAGAATGTTACAAAGGAAGAAACAAAATAAAAACTTCCTAAAAAGATGTTTAAATTTTCATCGAGCATGAATGTTGTAGAACTTTCTTCCTTGACTTCGTCGTTGTTTCAACTAATCGGTAGGGCTTTTTGGATTAGTATATTTGACTTTGAATATTTAACCCTCCCTCTATATACTACAAAAGAGTTTCAAAAAAAAAATCTCATTGGTTCATTTTTGAGTATTTGGCTTGCTTTGTGACCCAAAATTTTGAAGATTTTATCTTTTTGAACGTTGGGCACAAACTATCTTTGTCCAATTTTCGAGGACTTATTTTTTACTTGCTCTTCTAATTTAGGCAACAAACATTCGGAGATACTTCCCCCCAAACTTGAATAATACAATGTCCTTATTGTATAAAAAGGGACAACGGGTAAGTGTTGGGCCTACGTCCTTTTAGTGTTAACAACCAAAAGTCAAATAAGAAAGTTATACTTGAAAAATAGATTATCTTGATAAAAACAAAGAAATTCAATATCATAAGCAAACGTTTAGTATCAAACAAAACCGCACACAAATTACCAAAAAGGTGAAAGAAATAGCAGTTACATACATAATACCCAAAAGAAATAAAAGATAGAAATTGTTCAAAAGGAACATGATGAAAACCCAAGGATCATGGTGCTTGAGAAGACTGCCCAACGTAGGTTGTTGTGGGCACATGTGATTGAATCGAGAAAGGTATAGCAGGTCATGATCTGATGCGATTTTTCAGTAATAACAAGATCGTCTACATAAGTGTGAAATTACTCAAGATTCAGCGAACACTAAGGAGACCTTCAGCATCATTCCAGTGTGAGCGATTAAATGAATCTTGTTGAACCAGATTAGTTTTTGTCTTTTCCTTCTACACACAAAGGACAAATCCATACCTCACAAAAGTAAAGTACTGTACAGAGTCACTCTACTGTCTCCAAACGTGCTTACCTACTTTGTGAAAGACTACTGTTCATATACAACCAAAGACTGTATATCTGCAACAAATGAGAAGCTCACCTCTTAAAGTTTTCCACATGCTCTGTACCTTTTGAATTGCATTTAATGCAATGGGTATAAATAGCTAAGTAGTTTTCTCTTCTCAATTATCCTCTCTAATCTATATCCAAGCTTCCTTGTTTTAAAGATCTTACACAAGAAGATACTTCTCCTTCTAACTCTTTATCTAAGAGAAAGACTTCCACTATAACAAGTGAAGAGCACACAGCCTTTTTAACATTTTCTTATAGCAAAAATTTTCTTTATTATTATCTGTAGTTTGTGTGTTTCTTTGATTGTTTAGATAGATTTAGTATGTTATCTTTTCCGCAAACAATCTGTAAAAAACTGTATTGATCTTCTTTATCAATATAAGTTTTTTAAAAGTGAAAACTAATGTGTTTGTATTCATCCCCCCCTCTACAAATTGTTACCTATGTACTCTTGTAAATCCGGTTGGGATCAACAAGAGGTAGTCACAGATTCTACCTTGCGCTCCAAAGATGCTAAACGGTCTTCCACATATTCGATCTTTGTCAGGATGGTGGTCAACTTGAGATTTGTTTCCTTGTTTTGAACAACTAAAATATTCAACCACAACTCCATCTCATAATCGAAGGAAGACGACAGTTGTGGTGGTAAAGCAGTAGCAGCAGCAACAGATGTGGTAGGAACAACAGCGAAAATGGAAGGACCAACTATGGTGGATGGTGGTGGCGTCGTAGTAGACGGAGGCAGCTATGAGACCAAGGTGTCAATGGTGTTGGCCTGCGCGGTTGAAGCCTGATGGGTGGCACCTCTTCTTTTAGCAATGGTGTCACTATTGATATGGTGTGTACCGTATGAAATCAGATCAGATTCGTACATAGGAACCATGGCAGTTGTCATGAGTTTGGTGATAAGACCCGGAAAGATAAATCGGCCATGAGTTCTAGCGGTTGCACTTGAGAGAGCAGCATGGGCAATTGGTCCCACGTTCATGGGACATTCCTTCAAAATACAATATAAAAGAATATATCGACCCCAAGGCAACGTACTATCATGGACAGTAAGGCTGACATTATGCCTCAAAAATTGAAACCATAATGTTTTTTTTTAAGTATATATTATTTATATACGGCAAATGCAACAAATAAACTCACACACTCTCCTCACCTATGGTGAGGTTTGAACCCCTGACCTTCTAGAAGGCTAAGGGCTACGATACCGTTGGGCCAAAGGCCCTTTGGTTGAAACCATAATGTTGCCTCCATGTTTAATGGTCCGGCCAAAATGATGGGGTGCCGATTGACTAAAGTCCAACCGTGTGTCGGGGATGTTATCACAGCTGCAATATCTTCATCAGAGACTGGCAGGTGTCCGACAAATATTTGACTGTAAGAGTAAACAAAAGGGGCAGTGAGACCAAGAACCTTATTGATTTTAGATCCGATACCCACATCCTTACACTCCTTAATCTGAACAGAATCGCTCTTTCAAACACCGTCTATGGCATAAAGTTCCTTGACCTAAAAATTATTAACTTTACATGGGATGCTAATCAAGTTCTCTCGTCGTAAATCTAAGAGGTAGTGCTTGATATTTAAGAGTGAATCCGCCAACTTAAGGTCAAAGGCACGCTCTACAAGAAGTTTATTGCACTTAATCGTGTGATACCTTGCTACAACGAGTGGCTAAACAGGCATTGGCTTGGTGCTTTTACCCTTTGCACTGCGGATAAGTCTCGAAGTGGGTACTTCCACTTTCTTGCCTTTGATCTCGTCCTCATAGTCATTGTCTTCGTTCTCATCTAGAGGCTATTTGTCACTAAATTTTTGGAGAACAACAAATGAGCAGGAACTGTCTTCAGAAGATGAAGAACCACTCACGGAACTAGAACTAAGCCTTACTAGCCTTGATAGTAGACATATGATTGGCAGCGGTACCTACCGTGGGCATTGAAGTAGGAATGGAAGAGACTACCAATGTAGAAGTAGAAGTGGGCACTGTTTGCCCACTGTGGGCACTGTTTGCCCACTGTGGGCACCTGAAGGTGATGCCTGGCCAATATCCCCCTCAAAATTGGAGAGTTCCACGTTTTCAACTTCTATGTCTTTAGTGCAATGGAAAAGGAACAAACCTTCATCGCCATGGGGTTGATCATGCTCAAAATCAAAATAACATGTTTTCTTACAAAAATGTCTTCCTCATATCCGCTTAGGTTGAGGTCAAATCGATGTTGGGAGAGGTTTAGGCGAGAGGGAGAATTTGGTGCGTAGAGGTCACTAGTCGGAGGGATGGGTCTAGGGTTTGGTATTGGAGATGGTATGGTGGTGGTGGTGGTGGTGGTGGGGATTGAAAGGGCAAGGTAGAGTGGTTTAGTAGTAGGTAAAAGGGGAAAGGTTGTAGAGGTGAGGATTTATGAAACAGAGTTGGTGATGGTGTTTATCAACGGCAGGATGGTGGTTACCATTGGAAGGGGGAATAAGAGAGGTTACAACGTTAGTACCTCATAAGTTCCATCGAAAGAGTGAATGTAGGTCAGAGATGGTGAATCCCTGTCTGATACTTGCGACAGAAGAATCGACGGTGGTTGCCATGGATTCCATCGTCTATACATCGTCGGTGGACGACCTGGCAATGAGAGCGGTGGTCGAAGCATTGAAGGCTGATTCAACGGATGTGCTGGGCGGAGGTGACGACGATGGGCTGGCAGCTGGTTCGTCGGGCTCCTGCTGGCGATGAAGTGATTGGCGGGTAGAGAATGGACTAGGTACAAAAAATTTTGACGCCATGGTCTTTCCGACGAGGGAGATGAGAGGATTGCTTTAAAATGAGGAGAATTTAAAAAGAATAGTAGCCCATGGTTTAGAATAGTGGCCACAATCCTTCCCACTGGGACAAAATGCAGAAACAAAGAAAACTAAATAAGCCAGAAAATTATTTACATTTATTTACACAAATAAACGATTCAAAATTAATGATAAAAATGGTGGGATTAGACACTTTATTAGAGATAAAGTGTTTAATCCAGTGGTCATTTACTCTAAGAACACTCCCATCTTGTGGGCTAAACAAATCCACCGTTCCAAATTGCCCAACATCGACAATTGTGAATAGTCGAGATTTCAATTTTCTAGGAAAAAAAATCAATCGAGAATTAAAGAGAACTAGCTGATTTTTTTCAAAACTTCTTTGATTTATCTTATGATCATGCCACATATTTGTTTTCTCCTTATAAATTTTAGCATTTTCGTAAGCATGAAATCTAGTTCCTCTAACTCATTCAATTGAAGTTTCCTTTTTCTTCCCGCGGCATCTTCTCTTAAATTCAATTCTTTAATGGCCCAAAACACTTTGTATTCAAGTTCTAAAGGTAAATGACATACCTTTTCCAAAAACCAACATATAAGGTGACATACCCAAAAGAGTTTTGAAAGCGGTTCTATAAGCCCAAAGCGCATCATCCAACTTAAGTGACTAGTATTTTCTATCGGGTTTCACAACTTTTTCTAAAATAGATTTTATTTCCCGATTTGAAAGTTCGGCAAAACCACTTGTTTGAGGATAGTATGTCGTGGATACTCTATGTTGGATATGATATTTTCTAAGCATAGTAATTAACATTATATTCACAAGATGTGTCCCTTCATCACTTATCAAAGCTCGAGAGTACCAAAACAAACAAAAATATTTTTGTAGAAAAAATCAATTAATGCTTTAGCGTCAATTTTTGGACAGGCTTTAGGCTTCTACCATTTAGACACATAATCTACTACCACCAAAATAAATTGGTTATTGAAGGACATAGGGAATGGTCCCAAGAAGTCGATGCCCCAAACATCAAAAAGTTCAACTTCCGAAATGTTATTTAGAGGCATCTCATTGCGTTTAGATAAATTCTCTGTCCTTTGACATTGATCACAACCTTTAACAAACTCAAAAGCATCTTTAAAAAGTGTTGCCTAAAAGAATCCTCTTTGGAAAACTTTAGCGGTCGTACGTTGACCACCAAAAATGGCCACTGTATGGTGAAGCATGGCAATCTCTGCACATCTTTTTCATCTCGAAATTTGGGACACATTTTCTAAAAACTTGATCCACTCCCATTTTATACAAAAATGGGTCATCCCAATAATATTGTTTGTAATCATGAAGAAATTTTTTGAAACATTGCCCTTTCAATTGGTATGGTCTTACCCCACATGCAAGAAAATTGGCAATGTTGACATACCAAGGAAGGGTTTCTTTAGAGGAAGAAGGGTGATCTATAGGAATGAACTTGACCATCTGTTTTGACAAAGGTCATTCTTCTAGATAATCGTCCTTTAGGATGATAGGTTTGTGCGAGTTCATAATGAAAAACAGAGTCTTCTGTCCATCATTATGAAGGTTATGTATGTCCATTGCCTCATGGATGAAATGAGGCAAGAACCTTGGAAACATTATAGAGGCCATGGGTTTCTTCTTGACCATAAGTTGATTCTTCTGGTTAACAACGGCCAGAATCTCGTTGTATCTCAATAGAGCATAGTCAAGGTTTACGTACATACCATACATGGTGGTAACATGTTTAAATTCCCTTGATCCATGCTTCCTAACTTGCAGGTAAGGATTTTGTTAAGAACCTGGAAGAGAAAACTCCATGTTGGGGGTAGAAATTGTCTTTTGAATATAGAAACTTGTCTTATATCCTTGTTGTAGCCAATGAACTTGAGAAATCTAACAATTACGTCAAATGTAGGATGGTCTGCCCAGCATTCAATTTGCTGTTCTTGTCTAGTGGGGTTAAATAGTATTTTTGAGACCTTGGATCGAGAAATATTTATGGTACATTCCATGTTATTTGGAGCTACGATAGCACCCATTATTGATTTGACATCAGCATCAAATTTGCATGTAAACTAGTACTGTTGAACATATCATTTAGGATCATTGTCAGTTAGGGTTAGGGCAAGACGTAGTGGATGACATTGCAGATATTGGATTATCATGTGATAGTCTTTGTCATAGTTCTTAAATCGTACATCAACCTTGTGGTTATTAGGTTTGATGGGTAGAAATACGATGGTGTTGATATCTGCTTCAGTGCAACGAATAGTGCTAGTATCGTTGTTATGAGAGTTTTCGGAGTGAACTAGTGAAGATGATTGTTATAGGGGCTTAATCATTTAAGAACCCATTAAATTGTGATAACCTTGAGAACTTGTATGTCATGTGTTATGGCATATAATCTTTTTTCCTATTTAGGCATAGTATTTAATATATTGATTAACATATGTTTGTTTGACATGTATTTGGTTCATAATTTGACACTTTTTTATGTGTATTTTATGTTTCACAAACACTCCAAAAAGTTTCACATTTTGACCGAATATGTATGAAGTAAACACATTGTAAAACAAATATATGTTAGTCAATATTCCAAATTTTAGTTTTAGATGGAAAAAAATCATATCAAATTAAATAACACATGATGCACAAATTCTCAAGGTTATCACAATCTCATGCGTTCTCAAAAGAAGGTTTCTCTCTCTCTCTCTCTCTCTCTCTCTATATATATATATATATATATATATATATATAAAGAAAGGTTCAAACAAGAACCTCTGTGATTTACGAGAACGCAAAAACAGTCTCTAAACAAGAACCCTTGTGATTTACGAGAACGCAAAGACAGTCTCTAAGGCAAACATTATGTTTTGAATCACAATTTAAGAGAAGTTATGGGCTTTTCTAATTCTCCCTCTTGCATTGGTTCAGTTTTTCCTAAACGATGATACCGTCAGGCTTGAAACTTCAATCTTTTAGCGAATGATCGATGCGGCGGTTAGGCATCCTTAGACTTTTAAATTAACATTCTAAAGTTTTTAAAATATTAAAGATGTTAAAGGGTAAAAATGGAAAAAGAAGATGCAAATCATATAACACGAACAACCAGTGTCGATGATCGTGAGGGTGATAAGCTTAATCATTCGACATCATGATCACATGATCGATAAAGAAGAGTAGTAGGAAAAATCTATATCAGTATCACATGAGTCGATAAACAAGATTATTAGGGTTAGACTCGTACATACAAAGTATCGACATTGGAGGCAGGGAGAAAGAATATGCACCGTCGGCTGAGAAGAGTATGACATAGTTATCACATTTGTTAGATAAAATTATTAGGACAAAATTGAAGTATCACATCTTTATCACACAGCTTCTTATCAATGGTTGTATTCAGTAACTGTTTTAGTGTGATATCACGTATTTATCACACTTATTAGATAGAAGTATTAGGCCAAAAATCGAATGTGAGAACATATTAAATTGTTGATATGGTTGTGGTATCACACAGAAATATTATGGCAAAATCGAGGTAACACATCTTTATCACATTACCTCTGTTTTGAATCACTTGTTGTATTGAATTACTGATTTGGTGTGATATCACGTATTTATCACACATATCACAGTTAACACATTGAGTAGGGGAAGTTGATTGGCTATCACATTGCTTCATAGTTGACATATCGATTAGTAGAAGATGATTGGGTACCACATTGCTATCACACTGTTTTATAACACCATTCTTATCACAATTGTCACCACAATCGTCACATTTGGATTACAATATTGAATGTATATTACATTGTTATTAGAGTTGATGAATCAATTAACAGAAGTTGATTGAATATCACATGTTTATCACAATTAACGTTTCGAATCGACATGCAGAAACTAATTGATAATCACATTGCTATCACACTTAACACTTTGAGTAGAGTAAAATGAATGGGTATCACATTGCTATCACAATTAACATTTCAAATCAAGCAAGATGATCAAATATGTTAGATTAAACGATCAAAGATGTGATCAAATTTTGATCGAAAATCATGGAATAATTATAATTAATCAAAACAATATCAAAATGATAGAAAATACCGCCCTTAATGATTTACTTTTATTTGTTATAATTTAAATTATTGATTAAAAAGTTTGAAGCCCACAATTGTTGTCACGTTTTCATAAACAAAAAGGTTCTTGTTTGAACTCCCGCCTAAAAATATGAAATTCTATTGTTTTAGATTTTTTATATTGTTTCTAATGATTTATTTTATTTATTATTAACTATTATTTTATTATATAGAAATATAGTCTGAAATATGAACACTATATACACACACAAAGAGGAGGTTTATTTTACAAACCACGTTATTTGTACAAATCATACAAATCCTATTCAACCAATCATAATTTTTTATCTTGTTCATTTTTTTGTAATTATAAGAGGTTTATTAATTATTTTTATTGTAAAGAGTGTTAATCATGAATATTATCATTTTCATTATATTAATTTTAGAGAAATACATAAAACAGTTTCATTAAAATTTCATAAGTATTATATGAAACAATTTTATAACCATATATGAAACAACTTCATCAAAAAAAAGTATTATATAAAACAATTTCATAAGATTATCGATAGATGAGGGTGGTTTGCACAGTTTTTACAGATATGGGTGATTCCCCTAAACTCGCATGCCCTTGTCTATTTCCTATACCCGTACTAAATGAATTCAAAATATCTTTCAAATGAGAGAGTTCCTAACACTTAATAAAGACCTACATATAAAAGCCACAGTACTACTACTAGCAGACCCGTCCAAGGAGTCCATAAATATCCTCTGTATCAACCAAAAGTGTGAGTTAGATCTAATTCTTTTGATTGGTTGACCACCTTCTCAAACATGTGCTAGAGCCTGTCATGTAGCACCATTTCTTCCAAGATCTTGTCATGTTAACACAAAAGCCACAATCAAAAACCTGATGTATGAAGTCTGTTGAAGACAACTTTTGGTTAGATCCATCTCAGAAGATATAAACAAGAGACCATCTTTAAAACCAATTTGTCCTCCAAAATGCTTTTGAAGATCCGTTCCAACAGGAACCAAAACCAACCAGGGCCACACCAATAAGGACTATAAATAGCAGCCAAGTAAGAAACAATCAGCATCAAAACCTAATTATAACCGGTAGATGTAAGTGATTCCCTTTTATTATGTTTATGCTACATGTTTACTGAAATGGTGATCTACGATCATAGAGATGATTTTATCACTCTGGTCTCTTACATCAGGATTTAGGCCATTATGAGAGTTGCTTTTCAATATGTATATATTGTGGAGTTGGAGCTACAAAATTGCCACTTTTTATATTGCAGTGACTTGTCTCACAACAATTTTAAGCATATATCTTCACTACAGAGTTGTTACTCATCTAACTTGTAACTTCTTTGTAAAATCCTATCCTTTACCGTATTAGAATATATATGTACTTTTATATGTTTGCTTATTACCAGTACCTTTACCATATCATCTTCAGCCACAAGCAACATGTATGTCCCATCATCAACCTATACACACACTTTTGATATGTTTATAATGATGTGATCTAACGTGAATAAATCTTATAGAGATGCTTGGTGTTTGACAGACAAACTTACTTGCAGCAGAAACCCGACCGTAAGAATAACAAACTAACCACTTACTATTTTCACATATTATCATAAAATCTGATAATTTTCCCAGTTGGATGCACCCCAGCAGACCATATTCAGAGATCAAATGTAGCAGATGCTTCTGTTTGAAAACAAGTTCCCTGATGTAATCATAAGATACTTGTATCTGTAGGAAGTATTGGTGTCATTCAAGGATCATAAATTGCTTCCTGCACCCATTTAGACAACAAATGATTCGTTTGTCCTATAATTCTTCGTAGGAAACAAAACAGTCATCACCTGTAAACAGACCAAACAGTACAAGAACCTCAAAAATTGTCTCAACAGGCAAACTGTGGTGGTCGATCCATATATACCTCCTCAAGAAAGCCATTGAGAAGGACATTCTTGTTACCTAACAGAAGGAGAAGCCAGTAATGAGTGCCACTGCAATAAACGTATTTGTGATTCCTCCAAAACCCCCCTCACACTATTTGGTAAGAGGAAAAAAGATGAGAAACAAAGACATGCCATAGAAAACTTACTTACTTAGCATTGCTACAGAAGTCGAATACACCTGCAAATAAAACTTCCTTTAATAAACCAACATCTATCTTATCTATCTATACAAAAATGCAATTAGAACGTAATACCAACGAGAGTTTCTTCAACTTAGGCTTCAAATTCTCATGACCAAATGCCATCACAAATCTTCAACTACACTATCCTATTCATATACTTCTCTCTATTGTAAACATTTGTTAACTTTTTGGTTTTCCTTTTTTCTTGGTTTCTAGATTTGATAGATTTTGATGTATGCAACTTTCATTCGTTAAATTTGCTAGCATCAACAATAAATAAATATAAATATTTGACATTGCATGTTTGTATCGAGTACATAGGATTATAGCTTCACCTTTGGCCCACCCTGGACCTTGTAGGTGCTGTAAAATGCCTAGTTAAGAACAACCTTCAATTTGACTTAACTAGACAGTGATCAAATCAATCTTAGACATTGATTGAAGTAAGCAGCTATTTTGGTGCAACTCATCAATTCAATACAGAAGGATGATAGTTAACAAGAAATTAACAAGTGCTGTCTCTTTCTTCCATCTAATTAATTACAGTCAAAGTTGGGCAAAAAATAGTCAGATAAGTGCAAACATGATCTTTCCTATGATATGTTTTAACTTCTTTTTAACAAGAAAGGAAATCATACACGTGGCAACAAAGTAGCTGATCACTTCTTTGGCAAGGAATAAGGTACAACCTAAAATCACGGGGAACACTGATATTATGAACAAATAGCAAACAGCAACTTTGGCCTTACCTTCACAATTTTGTCAGCATACTTCATCACCATAGACACATCGATACCACTGCAAATCCAGAACAAATAGCAAGTATGAATCGCGCAACAGCAAATGCCAAATCTTGAACCGGCCTCTTGTGGAATGTTATTAGCATAATAATATTATTTATTAGTATTATTAATACATCAAAAATCAAACAGAATTTACAGTACGAATGTTGGTGTAATTTGTTGATTTTTCTCAATTCCAATCGAATGCAACAGGCAGATTAAACCTAGATATCCTCACCTTATGAAATGCATTCAACCTAACAACCAACACACATAAAATGTCTAACCAAATGGAGAATCAGACAAGGAAGAAGCAGGTTACGCCAAAAACAAAAACAGAACCAGATTAGGGCAGAATACATACCTGATATATGAATATAAATTAAACCAAACTGAGAGAAATCGAGAGTGATGTAGAGATGATGGCGACACGAGGACGGGACAACGACGGAGAAATCGACGAAGGCGACAGCAAAATCGGAAAAGAAATCATCAGGGCCGGCAACAACAGAGAGAGAGAGAGAGAGATCGAGACTTCGAGAGGCCAGAGCGATGGGTTTAAAAAATATATTTTTCTAAAATTAATAAATAATTAAAACAAAGGTTTTTGAAACTCACCGGCTCCACCTTCAAAACCACTGTCGTCCACTAACCATCATTGCTCTACCTTTTAACCATCATCGGCTACCGATCACCACCGTCTATCACCACTCTTACCATCGGCCACCACCACTATCACCATAAACAAAACCACCTCTGCCTATACTACTACTACCATCAACTATATCAAATTTTTCATTCAAATTTGGTACTATTATATATGCATGTATTTATAAATTATAATCTATAGAAGAGGAAGATATATCAATCTATGAATTTTTGTTGCAAAAAGTTCAACTTTATTTCGTTAAATTAGCAACTAAGTCATCTTTTTGTTTGCCCAAGATGTTACAGTGCAATCCTACAAAGATAGCATCCTCTTCTGCAGTAGCAACTTTCCATTCTAGGTACAGAATTTTGCTTCAGGCTTCAATGAAGCTATGATTGTAAATCTGGTTAAATCTTGGATAAAGACTCACGGAATGGGATCTTTTTGCTTATTAGCAACCATTACAAGATGTGTTGAGAGTAATTGTGATGTTAAACACACTTTCTCAATTTTGTTCTATCAAGGGGTATTTGATTACTAATTATTATTTTAATCGACAAGAGAGTTATAATAACACCGTTTCATTATCTGCTAGTATGACTACTTCTAACTGCTTTTAAAGATATATCGGGAAGAATAGATACATATATGTGAATCTTTAAATTGAGGATCTTTGTGCATTTCTTGTCAAATGATTATATCACCCAATTACAGGAAATATTTGGAGTGTCAAATATTTCCATAAATTAAAAAAAAAAACCCCTGAAAAACAGGGAAATGAAATCTCAATGGATTAGCAAAGCGAAGGATCAGTAAATAGTTTTTAACAAAAGTAAGGAGCATTTTTGTTGTACCTTGATTTTTTATTTTTTAATTTCATATTGTACGGTATAATACCTATAAACCAAACAAATCTAGCCCCTTATTATCCCCATGTGGAGGTTGGCTTGGAATTGAAGAGGTACATGATTCAAACGAGTTACCCTAGGATGACGAAATTGAGGGTGGTGATGGATCAGATGGCGGAGGAATATGGTCATCATCAAAAGAAAGGATGACCATATTCCCATATGTAAGGAGCAAGAATTCGAAGATATATTGGCAAGTTGTAAAAGAAGGCAACAAATAATGTCAAAAACCAAGAAAGAGAAACTAAAAAAACATTATTCATTTCATTTGTAGGTTTTTAAGGAGGTGTTTGGATGTGTTTAGGAAGTGACTATGTGAAGTTGAATAATCAAAATTAGATAATCAATTGTAATAAAACATAGTGCATGAATAGGTGTTTTGACGCGTTTCTACAACTTGAAGTTGTAATAATCACTTTTAGTGGTATTGAAGTTCTTGATCACATATTAAGCACTCATTTCTTTACTTTTAGGTAGTTTATTTTCTTTTATTTCAACCTTGAGTCTTTTTTATTACATTATTTTTTATTTGTTTATACTTGGAGCTAAATTGAGTGATTAACTTGTCTTTACACCATTTGAGTATAAGTGATCTTAACTTGGAAACACTATGTTCTATGTTGCAGCATTCCAGCAGCATTGATCTGTTAAGAAGCGACCTTTTGGGAAGTGCTTAATGATTCAGCTATCGATTTAGAATGAAGACAATTTTTTGTTAATCTGTTGGTTAAAGACCACTATAGTTGGAGAAGGGGTTTTTGGAGGTTGCTTTTGTTCATGATGTGATATCCCCATTTTCTCTTTTCACCTTTTGTTTCCCTTCTTGAAACCATGGCTTTTCCAAGGCTTTTGTCTTCTTCATTGGCTCTTTTGTATAAATAGGACTCCATGGTAGCTCATAAATCCATCCCAAAAATCACTAAAGAATCAGATATGAAGTTCTTATGTTTGTGCAAGTTAGTTTTTAATTTTCTTTAAATAGTGTTCTTCATTTTGAGTTGCTGCAGCATTATTCTTACTTTATTTACTTTTCTTGTCATTTAATTTTCGCTCTTTATATTCAGTCATTTATATATATGTCTTTACTTTCTGTTCTTTATATTTCTTGTCATTTAATTTCTGTGATGAGTAGCTAATTTCATTAGTTTGGGTGTAAGACAAAGTGTGAAATGTTAAACCGAAGAAAAGTGGACGTTGTTTCGCAATAACAACGTTCCGCTATTTCATTTAAGTTTTTTATAAAAACCAAGTACACTTCTTGACGAGTTGATCACTTTGAAAGTGCTAAAGTGTCATGGTCTTGGAGATAAGCAATTGAATGCACGTCAACTTGAATGATATGAGAGGTAAACTTGAGAAAGTTACCGACAAGGAGACTTGCCATTTATGTCTTTCAAAATTAACTCTCGACAGGTTGGTCACTCTTTAAAAGTGTCAAAGTGCGATAGATTCAGAGATGAACTATCTAGAACACACACCAACTTGAATGATATGGGAATCGGCTCGAGAGAGTGATTTTTAACAAATAGATTTGTTTATTTATATATTTTGAAGACACCATTTTATCACTATCTATGGTCCTGATACCACATAGAAATATGGGTTGAAAGCTATAATATAGTGCGATGGTGGAAGTCTGAGAGGAATACCTTCAAAATAGATGGTAGAACTAGTTTTGGCTTATTGTATGTTGTAGCACTCCTACAACATTGTGTGTTGGAAGTTGTGTTTACATTTCACACAAGTCTTACACCTATGCTAACCTTTTATATTTTGTTATTTCATTATTGTTAACTTAGATCCAACTGAAGTCTTCAATTTTATCATCTGAAATCATTTCTTTCATTGGACCCTTATTAAGCCTTTACTACAATCTCCATGGACGGTATCCGGTTTTTACCACTTTATTACTTGGAAAAGACGACATTAGATCATATTGTATACTTGCTTTGTGGTTCCTTTTTATAAGTCTAAGGGTGTGAAAAATAACCTACCAGCTAGAGACACGAATACCATACTATTTAGAACGCATATACCATCAAGGATCAATATGATCAAACAATGTCAAGACTCTACACAGGCCGAATACGACCGAGTCATAGACCCATGAATCCATTCCATCACAACTTCAACTTACATGGCTCCAATTTGAATGATCAACACACCCAAAATATGTAATCTCAAATAAATATGTAGTAAATGCAAAATATGTTCAAATGTCACATTGAACAATTTTTGTGGAACAAAGTCCCAAAATACATTTAAAATCAATTTCAAACCAACAAAACATCAATAGAAATATATTTACTTCATATTTATGCAACTTCATTTATCAGAATGGGAATATATCCTAAAACTCCTATTTATTTGAATCAACCTTCAAAATATCACATTTTAATGATTTCTATCTCCAAATGTCTCAAAACCCAAAATATACATATTTTCTAGGTTTTGTGAAATCAAATCTACCAAGGATGCATACATACCAAATAAGCACCTACATTTGATAAAATCACAAGGAACACATTTGAAAGCTCAAAATACACATTTTTTTTATGTATACATGGTTTTCACAAAATACTTGAAACTCACATTCCTAGGTTAAGTTAAACCTAGTTTCCAAACTCCCTTGCTTCTAAACATAAAGGCTTGATTTCCACAAACAAAGATCTTCCAAGAAATTCCTCAAAACCATAAATCAAGCCTTGGAATACACCAAAAATGAACACAAACTTCAGATCTAACAAGGTCCCTAAACTAGAACTCAAAATCACCAAAGGGTTTACCTTTTCAAGGATTTGAAACCTTCCAACCAAAAACTTTGTGATGGAGCTCTTTCAAGCCTCCAAACTAAAGCTTCTAATCCACACGCTTCTTTTCCTCTCAAAAGCTCCCAAAGATTTAAAGGATTGCCCCAAAGTGAAATAAATTGGGAGAGAAATGGAGAGGATGGAACCTAAATGACAAAACCCTAAATAAATAGGGTTTTAATCTGACTGCATGTCATTGCAACCTTATATATATGCCCAGGACGCATATACGGTATCCTATGCCCAAAATCTCACTCATAACTTCATATATGTAACCTCAGTTGTGACCTGGTTGCCTAAATCTTTATCTCAAGTTTCACCTATGTTTTGACACTCGAGTGAGTCAGACGACTTCGATCGTGACCCAAGTCATGTGCCAAGTCGTTGGGACCCTTTTGATTCCCGAAAGTCCTTGTTTTCCCTATCCTTTTGACCCTGAAACAACCCAAGGCAATTAAATACGGTTAAACCCAATAACTTAATATTAATACATCAAATGTAATTTGTTTAACCCATAATTGTATCTAATGAAAATGTAATCCTCCCAATTTTATAAAAGATTTTGTCCTCGAAATCTACACCAATTAATCAGTAATGGATCGTGCTCTCTGGAATTTCTCTCGGTTTCGAAACCACTTGGTCTTCCAACATGATAAACAGACCTCATCAACTGAATCTCAAAGCTAGTAACCCATTTCTCCTAGTCATGATATCATTGTATTAGGAAATAAATTGGAAAGGTTAAGAAAGCTTTTAAACTCAAAATAAGCCTAACCGACAACTCAACATACCATTCATCCCTGAATATTGAACTTTCCAAAGATACAGACATCAAAGTCTTACAATTTCTCACACCAGACGACTCCATTCCAAGAGAACACATGCAATAGGATACGGCTTCCACTTGGAATTTAATTACCTTTCCATTACATTTGCCAACTCGAACATCCCCACGATCATTACAAGTTTCAACCTCAAACTTCAATATGCTTCTACTCTCTTGAGGGAGCATAAAGCTTATGCTTATTAATAAAATGTCTAAAACAAAATTTTAGTTGTCTTCCTACCTTGAGTAGCCCTATACTAACTCAAAGATAGCTTCATTCTAGACTCGTTACTTCCACATGAAACATTGTTTAACCTCGAATTCCTACCTTAGGTTTCCTCCAACCCTTATGACTTCTCTTGATCATGGAATTCAGAACCATGCCAATCAAGGACAGATTATCCCGAGCATGGTCGTCATACTCACATCAAGAATACGATCTCAACCATTTGAACTCTCCCACATAAAGTTCACCACCACTTGAGTCTAATCTGGATGAGCCATTCTAGTTCATTATAAAGAACCCTTCGAGTAACCACATTACACCCTCGATATTACCAACCATGACAACTCAACTATTTCTTTCACCCAAATTCTATTATCAAAGTATCAATAATCTATTTCATTCGTCATTGCTTGACCCAAGACAACCCCAAAACTAAACTTGCATCCCAAACTACCACACTGCATACCGAACACATAACTTTCAAAACCTCCACTTCAATTCCTAACTTAAAAAATTATATAACACTAATGTAGCCTCACAATACCTATCTGTCGAACTAAACGAGGTCGACCACACAAGAATACTTACCAAAATTACTCTAGATGAACTATTATAGTTCTACGGTACACTTACTCATGGCATGTAAGTTACCTGACTCAAGCACAAGTTAATATACAACAACCCATTTTTATCGAATCGAAAACAAAAGTTATACAACAATTTCCTTTAATATTTTCCTCTGTAATCGACAAAGTGACATGAAATAGATTTTCAACAAAACTTTGTATACAACTCATGCAATAAAGTGACTTCATGCCCTTTCAGAATTTTGGCCCCACTTCCTCATATAACAAAATTATTTATCATAACATGTAGCATATCATGTACACATAATTTATTACAACATGGAATGAGTCAAGCAATTTGTTTAACATAATGCAAGAAATTAGTTAAGGTCCAAAGTCCTAGAGCCATGCTTATAAACTTAATTGGTCTTGTTATCCATCTATGGATGTTCAAGCACCCAAGGTAAGCTCCTAATCATGCGACAATAGGTCTACCACCTCTCTAAAGATATATCCACGATTCAACAAGCCTATGGTCCAAACATGACCCTCTTCCTTGACCCACTGGTCAGCTTAAGTTAATCATCATGATTACTTGTCACTTGAAAATGCTATAACTTATCAATTCCGCCAAAACCCAACGGTTAAGAATGCACTCGCTACCCCCATTGATCTTCACAACAAGGAAATTCGAGTGTGAATGTAACTGTAAATTCATAACCATACTGGACATGTGTGATTGTAAATATACATTACATGAGAATCCTTGCTACCCTTTTCATGCTTCTCAATGCTAGTGATTCTATTAGCACCAAAACATCATATGTTAAGGATGCTAGCCGCACTTTCTCACTTTTCTTCACTTAATTTCTCTAGTTTAAGTCCAAGCATCTTTCTTATACTTATACTCTGATATCAACTTGTAACAATCCAATTCAGGAAAAGAGCGACTAATTTAAGTTTTGAAAATACGGGTGTTACAAATTTCTTCTTCAAGTTTCGAGAGAGAGAGAGAGAGAGAGAGAGATTGGGGAGACATGTCAAGAAAGAGGAGGAAAAGAGAAAAAAGATCATTCAAATCTCGAGGTTGATGTTCCACCATTTGAGGTAAGAAATTCTCTTGGGTCTTGTAATATGATGCTTGCACCGGTGATTTTCGAATTATATACATGTTTAATGCCCCGATTAGTTAAATGAATAATGAATTAAAGTTGGTATTTCAGTTCATAACAAAAGCGGTATGAGGTTTAAGAAAGAAAAAGAAAACAAGTGATGTTTGAACCGAGGTTTAATGATTTAAAACCACAAACCGCACTACAAAAGTCTAAAACACGCGTTGCGGTGCGGTGCAGTATATGATGGTTTGTGCACTTTAGGTGAACACCCTACTATTTTAATATAATATTAATAATTTTATTTTGTTAATTTAATCAATTATACACAGGAAAAGTGTATTTTATACAGAAAAATATAAATATTTTTGAATTATTTTCTTAAATCAAATATTGTCGACTGTTTTCTAATGTATATCCTTGGTAATTGGGTCACTCAGGATCCATTGGTATTTTCTTCTATAAGCGATCTTATATTATTTGTCAGAAATCCTTTGTTGGAATTCCTTTGGTAACATATGCCATCAAAATTCATTTGGTGATAACAAATGCCACAAATCCGTTGATGAATCGCAAAATGTTAGTGATTCTTCTTGTCGTAAATCTGTCGGTAGAAGTTGTTAGACACTCATCAATGACCTTGGGACCATTGGGAAACTTTTGGTGATATCTGTTGTTGGAGATCTGTCAGCGATCTTTATTGGAGACCCGTCAATGATTTTTTAATGACCATCTTTTCTAAGGGGAGCATCCGTCGGGTCGGGCAGGTTCGGGTTGGTAAACATGAAACTAGGTCGGGTTTTGGGGGTGGGTTTTCATGGATCAACCCATTTAGGTTTCATGTGGTAGGTCCTTCGAGTTTGGGGAGTTTAGGCTGGGGGTTCAGGTGGATTCAAGGTCATTGTCATAAGAGTTTGCGACCGCCTAGTTGCCAACCAAATCCCAGAAACCATGTGATGGCCTGCATATGCATCATAAAAGTCAGTGGCGGGTTCCTTGTGCAATTATGCATGACTGCATGTATGTACTCATAAGTCAGAAATCACAAAAACCTAACCATGATTGCATGTACTAAAAAATCACAAAAACTATGAGTTCATCTACTCACAAATCACAAAAACTAATTACGCGATTAACCTTGCAAAACAACAAAAACAAAAAGGTGCTAAAAAGTTCGGGTATTCGAGCGGGTTTAGGTTCCCATTATGCAAACCCAACCCGAACCCTACAATTCTACTAAAAATTCGAATATCGGGGTTTTGGGTTTTATGTTTAATTGGGTATTGGTTTAATCCAAAAAATCTGGTTCCGGTTGGGCGGGTTCGTCGGGTCAAGTTCAGTTTTGCTCAGCTTAATCTTTTCGATGACAAAGCTTTTGCAATATCTACCCTTTACCGACGAATCAATGATGACTTTTCATGTCACTGAAAATGCCCAATTTTGTAATATGAGGTGGGTATTGAAAAAAGTGGACGAGGACAATGGATTTGAACCACTATAAATACTTGTGTAGTTGTAATAACTTGTGTTTTATAAGTTGTTTTGCATTTATGTTTCCGAAACATAAGAATCAACAACAGTTATAAAAAATAACAACCACCTATTCACTTCCCTCTAATTAAGTTGTCCAATAATATTTATGAAAGTTCCATTGTCCACTCGATTTGGTATATATTTGTTGAAGTGGAAACCACTTTAAAGAATTACTAATCGAGTGTAGAGAGTAGAGACTTGCTAATCTAGTGTAGAGACTTGCCAATCTAGTGTAGAGAGCTGCTAAGCGAACGTGGAAATGTAGAGAGCTGCTAAGCGAACGTAGGAATGTAGAGAGCTGCTAATAGCCGGCTTGAGAGTGATCGCCGTGCAGTGTTGCGGTGCTGCCAACGCCCGATTTCTTTACTCAGGGTTATTCCGTTTTCAATACCGTGAACTAGTGAAGTGTGAAATTCTTATTTTGGGAGACGTGGGAAAATGTTAAACTCTTAATCAGATGCTAATGTATTTTGTAATTTTTATTTTCTAAATTTTTAGTTTTTATCAAATAAAATAGTAATTAATGTAATATTATATTAATTGGACGAGTTGTTGGATTGTAATTGGATGCGTTCGGTCAGTTCTTAACTTCTTATTGGATGGGTTCGGTCGGTTCTGATCAGTTATGGACTGTCATCTAAGAACAGACCGGTCCAAATTGGATGTTGAAATTTTTGATCTGATCCGATCAATTCAATTACAATTGGATATTCAATCATACTCGGTCAATTCTAATTAGATCGGATGACTCTTTACACACCCCTCATTTATATTTATATTTATATTTTGATTGATAACTTAGAAGTAGATTTTTTAATTAAAAAAAACTATATATTTAATTATCTATACAAAATAATAATAGATTTTCGAAGAATTATCAATTGTATATAAAGACATATTTTATAAATATAGTAGTTCAAATTAAAAAGGAAAAAAAATATAGCATTTATTTTCCATTAAATGTTTAGAAAATATAGCTTTGGTTTTGAAAAAACACTTAAAAACATACATATTTAATAGCTTGAATGAGTCTCGAATTGGTAGGTATGATATGATAGATAATTCAAATCTTTAAAAATAAATGGTCAAACATCGAATCATTATGATGGTCTTCATACACACACCACTCATACTAAATACTTTTTTTATTTTAAAATTTAGGTTAAATACATCAAATAACAATCTATTTTTATTAAAAAAAGTTATTATTATATTTTATTTTGTTTTTCTTTATTACAACAATATATTTTTAAATTATTTTTTATTAAAACATTGTACTTTAAAAAATCTACCCATAATAATAATGACTAACATGTTATCTTTTAAACCGGTTAACCCTTGACTTTTTTTGTTTGTGTGGCTTTAATGAGGTGATGTGGATGACACATGATTTTGATGATTTAACTAAAATAAAAATAAAAACCTATTTCAAATTGTTATTGGTGATTTTCTTTTCATTGCTATGATCTAAAAAAATATTTAATTTTTTTTTCTTATTAAGTTGCATGCAAATTAAATATTCTAGAGTAAAATATTTCTTAAATAAATATGAAACATAATTTTCAAGATATATTTTGTTTGTAAAAAAAGTAACATTTCTTATTTTATATTGTTCAAATAAATACATATCTATTAAAGTTCTCTTTAAAATGTTAACGAAATAAATTATGATCTACAATTTTTTAATATTGTTATATTAATAAATAATTCAAAAAAAATTAATTTAACATATTTATATGTCAAGTGAAATTTTTTGAACAAATATAATATATTCTTTAAAAGATAATATTTTTTGGTAAAAAAGAAACAATTCTTATTTTCTTTTTTTAAAAAACACATATTTTTTTAAATATTAGCGAGATAAGTTGTGTTCTACTAGTTTAATTCATATTGGTATATTAATGAATAATTTAAATTTTTTTAATTAATTTAATATATTTATTAAATAACATGTAAAATATCTAAATATTAAAATTAAAAATACAGTATTTAATAAGAACTAGTAGATGCTATAATAAAATAATTTTTCAAAGTACAATGTCCTAATAAAAAATAGTTTGAAAATACATTATTCTAATAAAAAAATTGAAAGTACAATACTATAATAAAAAAATTTATGAAAATAGATTGTTATTTTGTGTATTTTACCTTTAAAATATCATCAAATAATCGATTTTTTATTTTTATCTTTTATTATAAAATAGCTATAGATTTTGTAGCCTGCTTTGACAAACTTGCATAGTCTATTTTTTTAAATATTTTATTAAGAGAGTATTTTTTTTTTAAATAAAGTAAATGACGTTTTTTGTCCCCGTGATTCGTTAAAGATTTAACTGTTCGTCCCTAATCTTTATTTATTATTTTGGTAGTCATAATGGTTTGCAATTCATTTCGTTTTTCGTTCCTAGAAGTAACAGACTTTAAAAATATCTGTTAAATCAGCATAATAAACAAAGACATAAACCATATGGATAGGAAAACGTAATTTACTCTTTAAAATATGTATGTGAGAGGAGATAAAAACAAGAGTGTAATCGCTTATCTCTCTTTTCACATACATGAGTTCTTAACTTGATTAGTCTTTTGAAAAATACTAGAAGCGTACTCGCGCAATGCAGTGAGATACATCGTGATTTTAATATTTTATTTTATTCTTTATCTCAGTCGATGTTATAATATGGTTTTATGTGATTTTGAGAAAGCGATGATGTTTTTATTTTTGAATAAAATATATGTTTGAAGATATCATAAAAATTTA
>NC_037529.1:14634418-14641524 GCF_001531365.2 Cynara cardunculus var. scolymus | reverse complement strand
ATATAATTTAATTTAAGTTTAATAATAAAACAATTTATTTTTGGTTTAATATTATAAATTTTATAAAGATAATAATTAAGTATTCTGTTAGAATTTAACGATTATACTAATTATATTTTAGATTTTTTATATTTAAAATGGGATGTTTATCTTATATTTGATTGTGTTAATCTGCAGTTAGTTACACGAATTCAGATATGGTATGAAATCGGATAGCGATGAACAGGTTTAAGAGTTTTAGCCAAATGCTTTATAAGATAGTATAGATTACAAAAATAACCTAAAAATATTTTTTTCTTCAAAAATAACCTCCAATTTCAAAATTTTCATGAAATGAGAAAGGCCCCGCAAAAATCCATGTGGGCCCCACATACATGGAAAAAGTTGCCGTTAATGTGATCGAGCATGGTAGGTTTCATGCCGGAGAAATCGAATCGTGCCGTCGGGCGCAAAATGGTCCACCCCCGCCTTCACATGATCATCACCCCTATGCACTGATATGATACTTCCACTTTTTCGTTTTTGAAGGAATGGACCTAAAGAAAGAATAAAATTCACAATTTTGCTCCACCAATTACGAATTCATAGGGTATTTCATGATTAGCGTTAAAAATCAAGTATTTGTTGAATATTTGTTGCAAGAAGGGCCATTTTTGTGATGTTCTCTATAGATAAATCCATTTTATATACGTAATTACTCAATCATAATTCTTGCGTAGCCATATCCATACACAAACTACTAAAGGATCCACTACAAACCAAAAACATCTTAGAGGTTGTCAAATGATGTTTCTTACGTAACGCAGAGCTACTTTATAGAGAAGAGATTGTTCACTTCCATAGCGGTCGTTAAAGAATTACTGAAGGTTTATATAACGACTGCATCAACACATATAAGAGAGTATATATATAAGCTAAACAAACTTGCAATATAAAAATCCATTCAGTTATCAAGTAGAATCCTCCAATAAGGGGAAAAAAAGGCTTTTCAAATGAGGAGGGATGTTGATGACAGGTACTCATTAGCAACATTTGCAAATGAGAAAGGGATTTGAGAAGGAAGAGAGATGACTAAGGAGAGGTAAACGTCGGGACAAACAAGGGGAAGAGCAAAGCAGTCGTGGGATATTTGGGTGACGTTTGTTTTTTAAGAGGTGCTGAAGTCTGAAGTCTGAATTCACTTCTGATTTTTAAGAGGTGGTGCTGAAGTCTGAAATCTGAATCAATCAGACTGTTTGTTTTTTGCGTCTGAAATCTGAAGTTTGAAGATGAGAGATCGAGAGTTGATATGGATCGACAGTTGATAGAGTTGAGAGATGAGAGATCGAGACAGAAGAGTTGATCCAGAGAAATCGAGTGTAAAGAGATCAGAGTAGGTAGACGACGATTTGAAATAAGAGGTTTCTCAACCACTTAAATTTTCAGACCTAATAAAAGCTTTTAAGCTCTAAATTGGAAAAAAAAAATACATTGAATCCTCTTATGTCTGACCGATTCAGACTTAAGAGGACATTAAGAGCTTTTTTATTAAAAACAAACAACCCCTTGGTGTTCGAAAACCGTGGTTGGTCTTCCGTATGGGACAACGAAAGGTGATGGAAAGGGAAAGATGGTTGGCGGTGCAAGGGTTATTTAGGATTATATAGTAAAAACTTTAAATACGAATAAAATCGTTAAGATATTTAAAACTATCTCTTGATTTTATATAGCGACCAGTTTTTCTAAACACTTCCTATACAGACTCGGCAAACCTTCTTGCTTGCACAAGATGAGGTGACCTAGTACATGGCAAACGTCTTTCGTGAAATTGAGCCAGTGCTAGACACCATGTTAATTGTCACTTTACCAAGCTTAGAGACTCGATATTTATTATTCGTTTCAGGGGACAAGTTTCTCTTTTTTTATGAATGTTTCAGTATTTAACTATCAGTCAAATTATTTTACTGAATTATACATATTGTATAAAAACCCCAAATTTGGTTGGTATTTTTTGTAAAAAATATGTATAACATCATATAATTTTTATGACATGAAAATTGTAATGATATAGATAGTAACAAGTATATGAAAATGATAATATACAAAATTACGTGGATATGAATTTTTCAAAAGTTATTTCAATAATTAAATAATTATTTAATTTTGATAAAGAATATTTAATTTAATTTAATATTTTAATTATGGCGGCCTCATTTCATTTTGGCAATTTTCAACTCTGAAGGTTTGGGGGTGGTGGGTCCCGTCGTTGAAACCCACGAATAGACGCGTGGCGTGATCATAATACACAACGAAAAATTAATCAAAAATCAAAAAGAAAAATAAAGAAAAGGAGGCGTTTGCACCGCGTTCAACTGTGGCACAGTCTCCCCAACTGCAAAGCGCAATCATTCATTCCTTATAATCCAAGCAAGAATGAATCCCAAATTCTCTCATGTTTTCGTGAAATTTTTATACAGAATTTGATTGACGGATTACAATCATCTTTTTAGCTTTTTCTGATATCCAGAGATCTTTCGATTTGTGTAATTACCAGAGGATCGGAGAATCCCACCATCACGTCACCATTAACGCTATTCGGCGTCATGCCAATTGAGAACACTGCTGGTTATATGATCCCTGTACTGTCTTCCAATGACCTCTCTGACCCCTTTGGCCAACTGGGTTTGGATCTATCTGACTCCGACCTTCGAGAAACCGCGTATGAGATCTTCGTCGGGGCTTGTCGGAGCTCCGGTGGAGGTAGGCCGTTGACTTATGTCTCTCAGTCGTCCGGGAGGTCATCTGACAGAGCGTCATCGTTGCCTTCGCTGCAAAGGTCACTGACGTTGACGGCGGCCAGTAAGGTGAAAAAGGCCCTGGGTATGAAGTCTAAAAAGAAGAACAACGGTTCCGAGTCAGCGACGGAGAATCGGCCGGCTACAGTGGGTGAGCTGATGAGGGTTCAAATGAGAATCTCGGAACAAGTTGATTCTAGGGTTAGGCGTGCATTATTGAGAATTGCCGCTGGACAGGTAATCAAGTTAATAATTTAAACCCTTTAGCTTGTTTCTTCTGCCGTCTACCATTTTTCCTAAATTTACAAAGATTAGGGTTTCTTTAATTTGCAAAAATTAGGATGATTTAGATGTGGGTTCCGTTATACCACTCTAATTGGGGACTTAAAATTTTCACATATGTGTTTGCAACCTGAACCCTAATCATGGCAAGGGAGCGTCCTAGGTTTTTTGTGGAAATTGCAACAATTTAATAGTTGGACTTCTCATGGAGATTGCCAACATTTTGGTTTTTGGCAAATATTCAATCTAGTATAAGTTAGTTTACACTAAATCACAATCTTTTATTCAACATATTACCAAATTTTACATGAACTCATGAAGATTCTATACTTTAGTCAATCAAGATTGTGCTTGTGAAGCTGACTAGGCTCCAATTACAAACGTTTTGCAGCTTGGCAGGCGCATTGAGTCAATAGTTCTACCCGTAGAGCTTTTACAACAGTTTAAGTCTTCTGATTTCCCAACTCAGCGAGAATATGAAGTATGGCAGAGAAGAAACTTGAGGGTACTCGAGGCTGGACTGTTGCTCCACCCTAAACTTCCTCTTGACAGGAAAGACCCATCGGCTCAACAACTCCGCCAGATTATTCGTGGGGCCTACGCACGACCCATGGAGACTGGGAAACATAGTGAAGCAGTTCAAACCCTACGGACTGTTACAATGCAGCTTGCTTGTCGGGCATCTGATGATTTTGCCCCAGACACATGCCATTGGGCAGATGGGGCACCATTGAATCTCCGTCTCTACCAAATCCTTCTAGAAGCTCTTTTTGATGTTGAAGAGCCAACATCTATGATCGAAGAGGTCGATGAAGTGTTAGACCTCATAAAAAAGACATGGGGAATCCTGGGAATAGACCAGAGATTCCATAATCTTTGTTTTTCATGGGTTTTATTCAACCATTACGTATCAACAGGTCAAGTTGAGAATGATTTTCTTTTTGCTGCTGATAACTTATTGCTAGAAGTCAAGAAAGATGCAAAGTCAACTTTGGATTCAGGTTATTCCAAGATTTTGTGTTCGACATTGAACTCGATGTTGGAATGGGCAGAAAGAGGGCTTTTAGCTTACCATGAGTCGTTTTACAGGGGTAACATTGACTTGATGCAAAGTATTCTATCACTTGTGTTATCTGCAGCCACCATTTTGGCAGAAGAAAATCCTAGTGAGTCTGGTAGAAGGAAAGTCATTGATGTTGCAGATGCCAAAGTTGACGTCTATATCAGGTCATCGATGCGCAAAGCTTTTAGTCAGGCAAGTTTTGATCTTTTTGCATTTATCAGTTTTCCATTTGAAAGTAAATGCCGGTTTGTCATGTTTCTAATTACCCTACACCAATCTAGTAGGATAAAAACAAAACCATGAATACTTAATGAAGAGCATATTATTTCAACATTTTAAGGCCATGATAAATGTGCTCTGGTCCTTATTTTGACATATTATCTAAAGTTAAATGTGTATCAAATGTTTGCCTAGAAGAAGAAGAATGGATCAATCTATGAATTTTTGTTGCATTCTGTTTTTATTAACTCAGGAAAGTGAGAAAGTACGCATAAGCCGAAAATCAGCAAAAAGTCAACTAAATCATCTTCCTGCACTCTGCTTGCTTGCCCAAGATGTTACGGATCTTGCTTTTACGGAGAAGGAGATATACAGTCCAATCCTACAAAGATGGCATCCTCTTGCAGTCGGCGTGGCAGTAGCAACTCTCCATTCTTGTTTTGGACAAGAGGTACAGAAATTTGTTTCAGGAATCAATGAGTTGACTCCTGCTGTCATACAAGTGCTAATAGCGGCCGATAAGTTGGAAAAAGATTTAGTACAGATGGCGGTAGAAGATTCAGTCAACAGCGATGATGGTGGAAAGTCCATAATTCAAGAGATGACTCCTTATGAAGCCGAGGCTGTGATTGTAGATCTGGTGAAGTCGTGGATAAAAACTCGAGTTGATAGACTCAAGGAATGGGTTGATAGAACTTTGCAGCAAGAGGTACGCTTCTCACTCTGAAATTCGCTTCATATTTCTCTATCATGTTAATGGTTTGCGTCGCAATTAGAAGATGCTAACATTTTCTATTTTGTGTTGTCCCAAAAAGGAATCAACATCTCTTTTTCTGGAAAGATCGCTTTCAAATTTATCGTTTTGCTTATTAGCCCATTACAAGATGTATGTCGAGTGTAATTGTGATGGTTGACAAATTTTCCCAATTTTGTTTATTTAAGGGATATTTTAGGCATTTGATAATTAATTATTATACCATGCAATAAGTCAAACATTGCCCCGTTTTTGGACGGAGGGCTGCATATTATATGGCGTGACTTATTATCTTTTAATTGCATATTGTACGGTATAATAACCATAAACCAAATGAAACTAGTCCCTTATACCCCACTCGGAGGTGGGGTCCCCCCTCCCTGGGGGTGGGGGATGTACGCAGACCTAACCTCTACCCCATAGAGATTGAGCGGTTGTTTCGATGAATACACCGGGCTTTTGAAAAGTGTGAAACAAGAGGACGTTTTTTTTGACACCATAGAAAAAAAATATTCGAAAAAGCAGAAATTAGAACAAGAAAGAACAGCAACAATAGAAAAACAGAAGTAGGTACAAGAAACATAGCTAAGGTGAGAGAAACCATACACCCCTAGTCTAACTTAGGACTCCGGTAACCTAATTATCGGCTCACTAACCCTACCCTCCATACCCTCCACTCATTGACCTCTAAGCCTAGGCCTTCCCTACGTCTCTCATCCCACCCTTGAACCAACATACAAAAAAATTATACCCGTAACATCTATGTCAGCTTTTTGTGCGTCTTTAATAACTCTTATCAAGGGTCATGCCCTCGGAAATGCCTAAAGCTGCCATGTTCAACCTTTGTTGCTCATCTCGTCTTCTCTTCGCCCCCTTGACTGTCACAGTTAATAACCTCCTCACTGAAGCTGCCATCTATCTCCTACGAACGTGACCAAACCACCTTAATCTTCCCCCTCTCAACTTATCTGGGATCCCCGCAGCTCCCAACACCGCTTGAAAGACCTTGGTCGGTATCCTGTCAAATTAAGCATCTTCATTCCTGCAACTTCCACTTATGATCCTTCCGTCGCCCAATACTCCGACCCATACAACATAGCTGGGTTGATGGCTATTCTGTAAGTTTTCCCTACGGTATTAGTGGAACCTTCTTGTCACACATGACACAACACCCCCGTAGAAGCCCTCCACTTTAGCTTTCCCATCTTTATGCAATGGTTATGGCACCCTCAACCTCAAGCTGATTTTAAATCATAGAGCCTAGATAATTTGAAACAATCATTTTGGGGCACCTTCAATGTTGACTTCCAAACCCCCACAATATTTATTTGATCTTAGAGCAACTAATGCGTAGGCCTTGTGATTACTAAGCAACCCTCCTCTGCTCCAACCTCTCATTCATGTTCTCCTTGGATTATGCTATCAGCACAGGCAACACTATATAAATGAATAAAAAAAGGAGATATATTGTATTATCGTGTAGGATGGTCATCATGAAGCTGGAAACAGTGTCTTTGCAAATATAAAAAAGACAGGTCACATACAAAGAGTTATCCCAAACTCTTGCAAATTTGAGAAGCTTTTGTGCATTGGGTTGTGCTCTTTTGGACCATCATGAAACTATAGTGGGACATTAGACTAGCAAGAAAGTCTGTATGTGTTTCTCTAGCATACTTGAAATGGATTCTCTTGATTTTTAAGCACATTTAGCATACAGATAAAGAAAGTAAGCAGACGTCTCGTCTAAGTAAGGCAAGGAAGCCTCATAAGAGTGGCATATTCCAATATCTTCATAAGAACACGACAATATGGATGAGAAGATCCTTCATCACTTGTTTGATGCTCTAATCACCAGATAATAAAAGTGCATGCACAATTGTTTTTATCAGTTCATTAATATGTTTAGCTTATCTGTTTTTCTCCATGTCTCTCACTCTTCACTAGTTGGGGGTCTTCATGGAAACAACTGTTCTGCTCTTTAGGGTAGAGGCCAGGTATTCATACATCTTAACCC
>NC_037529.1:14628386-14634408 GCF_001531365.2 Cynara cardunculus var. scolymus | reverse complement strand
CGAACCCACCTCCGGGTGGGATATACTGTGCTCGTCTTGTTTGGTTCGGTTTGGTTTTATGCATGCACATACTCACATGTCTATTTGCATTTCATTCACTCAATACACTTCGTCACCTCTTTATTATAGGTGTGGAACCCAAGAGCAAATAGGGAAGGTTTTGCTCCTTCAGCGGTGGAGGTTCTAAGAACTATCGATGAAACTATGGAAGCTTTCTTTTTATTGCCAATACCTATGCATCCGGACTTGCTTCCTGGATTGATGAGCGGTCTTGATAGATGTCTTCAAGATTACATTTTAAAGGCAAAATCGGGTTCTGGTAAGTTTAAAGATAGAGTTGTAGATTATTATGATCATCTACTTTTTTAACTTATTTTCAAGAAAATAATTATTTTCTTGTTACCAAAGGTCCTTTGGCCTAGCAGTATTGTAGTATTTGTCCTCCTAGGAGGTCAGGGGTTCAAACCTCACCAAAGGTGAGGAGGGTGTGTGAGTTTATTTGTTGCATTTACTGTATATAAATATTATATACTTAAAAAACACTATTTTCTTGTTATATGTATAGGATCTCGAAGTTCTTTTCTTCCGGTATTGCCTCCTTTGACCCGATGTAGAGGTGGCTCAAAACTCAATGGCGTATTCAAGAAGAAAGACCGGTCACACATAAGTCAACGGAGGACACCTATGCAGAGTACTACAGAAAGAAATGATTCCTACAGTATAACACAGTTGTGTGTTCGCGTCAATTCTTTTCATTACATCAGGAAAGATTTAGAAGTCTTGGAAAAGAGGACAATCGCCCATTTGAAAAGCATCGGAATTCGTGAGGGTAGTATCGTAAATGGCTCAAGAAAAAACTTTGAGCGATCTCTAGTTGCTTGCGTAGAAGGGATTCAGCAAGTATGTGAGGCAACGGCTTATAAGCTCGTATTTCATGAATTAAGCCATGTCTTATGGGACGGTTTATACGTAGGTGGAGTTTCATCTTCAAGAATCGAACCTTTTCTTCAAGAGCTAGAACAAAATCTTGAAGTTATAGCAGAAACAGTACAAGATAACACAATTCGAACACGTCTAATCACAAACATAATGAGAGCTTCTTTTGAGGGGTTTTTGTTGGTTTTGCTTGCTGGAGGTCCTTGTCGTAGTTTCACTCTAGAAGATTGGTCGATCATACAAGAAGATTTCCAGTTCCTTATGGATCTTTTTTGGTCGAATGGCGATGGATTGCCAATTGATTTGATAGGGAAACATTCAACCATAGTGAAAGGTGTGTTACCCCTTTTCTCTAGCGACACAGGTAGCCTTGTGGAGAAATTCAAATCCTTGATGATTGATGGGAATGGTTCATCCACCAAATCAAGACTTGCTTTGCCTCCGACCACCGACCAGTGGGGTCCGATCGAACCAAACACGATTTTGAGAGTATTGTGTCATCGGGACGACAAGGCAGCTACCACATTCCTGAAAAAGAACTACAATCTCCCAAAGAAACTGTGAGATGTATAGATCGATCTTGCGATATGCTAACTATGAACTTGTACAGAATACAGAGAAATGGTCAAATGCATGCTATGGAGCGTTTTTTGTTGGACAAGTTTGATTGTACAAGTAGCACAAGCGAGCCTAGCGGCGTTGAAAATTCTCGATAATTTATTCATACTGTGTTTTTGGTTGGTTTGTTTAGAGTGGTTTGGGATGGCAACTCATATGAAATTTTAGGTGATAATGTGTAGAAATGAAGGGGTGGATTGTATATTATTTTGATTTTGAGAATATACTATATTATAAAACATTTGACAAGAATTCTTAAAAACCATTTTTTAGCGTTCAGTACTGTTTATTAATGCATATTACTTAGAACTCAATATTACAAGTAGATTGTGCGTAAGAACAACTTATTAAAGCTTCATATATGAATTCGTGTAACTAACTGCGGATAAACATAATCAAATACAGGATAAACATCTCTTTTTAAATATTAAAAATCTAAAATATAATTAGGATAATCATTGAGTTCTAACAGAATACTTAATTATTATCTTTATAAAATGTTATATTATTAAATAAAAAATAAATTATTTCTTTATTAAACTTAAATTAAATTATAATAAAAAAATTTAAAGAAATTACATAACAAAATGAGAACTTTTAAATTCAGCAGTTAATGTGGACACTGAGTTTTGCTTTTTACTCGTCCAGCTCACTAACTATCCACCTAGAAGCTGACAGCCTCCAGTTGTGATTTTTCCTATCAATTTTGTAACTTGCAAAATCACTATCGAATAACCAATACGGTCAAAACCTGAACTCTTGGGATACTAAAGACCCAAGTTAGGAGTTCCTTTCAGAAATCTGAAGATGCATTTTACAACAATCAGTTGGGATTCCTTAGGTTCAGATTGATATCGTGCACATAAACAAGTAGAGTACATAATATATGGACGACTAGCTGTAAGATCCAACAGGGAGCCGATTATTCCTCTATAGACAGTAACATTTATAGGCTTTCCATTTGGATCCTTGTTCAATGAGAGAGGAGGAGCCAATGGAATCTTCATAGATGAGTTGTTGGTTAGATCAAACTTCTTCAGCATCTCTTTGACATACTTACTTTGGTTGATAAAGATACCTTTATTTGATTGCTTGATCTGAAGACCTAGAAAGTAGGTTAGTTCTCTCATCATGCTCATCTGATATTCTTTCTTCATGCGTTCAGTGAGTCGAAAACACAAAAAAGGATTAGTGGAACCAAATATTATATCATCAACATAAATTTGGACTATAATGATGTAACCTTTAACTTTCCTAAAAAACAAGGTCTGGTCAATCTTTCCATTAACGAATTTCTCAGAAATGAGAAAAATGAGAAGAAGGTGTCATACCAGGCATGAGGGGCCTGTTTTAACCCATAAAGAGTTTTATTCAATCTATAAACATGATTTGGATACTTGGGATCAAGAAAACTTAGAGGTTGTTCAACATAAACTTCCTCTTGAAGTTTTCTATTTAGGAAAGCACTTTTTACATCCATTTGAAAGTCTTTGTAGTCTTTATGGGCATCAAAGGCTAGAAAGAGTCGAATAGCTTCAAGTCTAGCCACTGGTGCAAAGGTTTCATCATAGTTGATCCCTTCTTCTTGCTTGTAACCCTAAGCAACAAGACGAGTCTTGTTTCGGGTCACAATTCCCTGTTCATCTAACTTATTGCGATAACCCACTTGGTGCCTATCATAGTTTTGTTAGATGGGCGGGGGACAAGGTACCAGATTTGGTTCCTATCATACTCAATGAGTTCCTCTTGCATAGCAATGGCCCAACTAGGTTCAGAGATAGCCTCATTGATCTTCTTGAACTCAACTAAAGCAAGAAAGTTGACAAAGAAACAGATATTACCTATATCATGTCGTGTTTGAATACTTGCACTTGGATCACCAAGAAATGTAAATAACATAAAATAAAGACATAAAGTAAATGACTTAAATGTAAAGAACGGAAAGTAAATGACTTGAAAGTAAAGAACGGAAAGTAACTGACTTGAAAGTAAAGAACAAACTTAAAAGTAAATACGAGACTTAATATTAAAGTTGCTTCAAATTTTAGAGAGAAATCAATTTTGAATTGATTTTGGATAATCTACATACAAAGACCCAACCTCCTTATTTATACAAAAATATGGCACAAAAAGTCAAACTTGGGGCCAAAGTAATCAAAAGTCAACATAAAGTACAATTAAATTAACTAGATTGTGATATAATCCTAACAAGAGTTTAGCAGTCTTGAATCTCTCAAAAAGTCTTCAGTTTGTGGACTTCTAGAAACAAAAAAGTGCTCAGTTGCTTAGCTCAATAAGCCCTTCAAAAAGTCGAAAACCACCAAATCCCTATTGCAGGAATGGTATAGCAGCAAAGAGTCTTGCATTTTTTTCATATTAGTCTTCTAATGGTATAAAAGACAAGTAAATCACACTTTTATCTCCATAATTAATAAGGGGAAAATGAAGTAATAAAATGACTCAAGATTGGATAAAAGGAAAATAAGCTAGCTAAAAATTATAAAATGAGTGCTCTATACATTAAATTCTCAACGTACATCATAAATCAGTACTCTTGAAGAAAAATTCAGAAAGTATGGAGCTGACTTGAAAGAAAGACATTCTAATTGTTGCATGAAAGAAGAAGGTGGGATGTCTCTTTAACCATGGGCTATTTCCCTTTGGATAAAGGAGTACATTCTTCTTCCCTTTTATCTCCTATTTAAAAAGGCTTTGAGTTCCATTGAATGGTATCTCATTTTAGAGTTGATTCTATCCAAGTTTTATTTAAAGCTTTAAGTCTTTGGTATTTAGTTTCTTGTACTAAGCTTCCTTAGTTGTAACTTCTGCCAACAGTCTCACCACTATGGCGATAGAATCTTGTTTTATCTTGATGAAAGTGTTGTTTAAGTCTTATTCCCTTTCTTCTATTATATACTTTCCATGCCAAGTACGAGCTAATCACCTCTATGGGTGTGGGTGTGAGCTAATTTAAGACTTATAAGCAACATTTGGGTGTTTTCATTTTTATCACTTGGTAAAATTGATCACTTAAGTCGAGACTAAACTCAACGTGGATAAGCTGTTCACTTTGAAGTGTTACTATTAAATCCTTGATTCATAGACGGACGAATTTGAAATACGGCTTAAATGATGCATAGAAATTTGAGAAAGTCTTTGATAATTGCTCAGAGATACGAATTTTATACGTATTTAGCTAAGGTTCACATATTAATTGAGGATCTATATTATAAAGAGATTCGAGTATGAATTCTTAGTGTAATAGAACTTGGTACTTTTATCTACTTAGCCAAATCAACAAGCTTTGGAGTGATGAAACTGGAAACTTTATGGGTACTGTCTATGAAACTTCACTTTCGAGTGATTGGAATTTTTATAGATAGCTCATGAGTTTCTGACCATTATATTATTGTTTTTGTTTTAAGAAATACTTACACCTCATTCCCATTTTTTATTTACAAATCTATTCCGTCTTTTAAAATTTTCACAAACAAAAACTAAACTTTAATCACAAAGCGAAACATGCTTAAGAAGTTAATAAAATTCTCCGATTCTCAGTATTTCAATCCCTGTGAAAATGATCTCAGTATTTTATCACTATATTACTTGTAAGCGATCATAGTATCGGTTTGCACTTGCACCGCTATTGTGGGGTCTTTGTGCCCACTGTGTGAACATGAACGGTTTTTTGCTTATCACAGAGCCATCCTGACTTCCCTACAAACAATTCTAAACTAAAGGTAATGCTCAAAATTGTCTTAGGAGACTTCAATGCTAGGACTGAAAATCATAATCATCAACAGAGAATGAGGATTTTCGAAAACGCCAAAGCTATATCTAAAATAAGTGATCTAATGTATGGGTTATCACTTCAAATAAATCAACTCACGGAAGATCAAATTAAGAAGGGAAATATTGAACCTAATATGCTCCTTGAAGGAATGATAAATAATTCCCCTGAAGACAAATATGTTTCAACCCAAATTCACAAAAAAAAAGGGTCTAAAATTACGAGAGTTAATTGGTAAACCCCACTAGTACTCTTCTAGATTCACAAAAATTGAATTTCCCTTTTTTGGGGGAGAGGAGCTGAAAGCATGGTTGTACAAAGTAGAACAGTCTTTTCAGTTGGACCAAGTGAACGAGATTAATTAAAGTGTCATTAGCCTCTATTCATTTTGAATGAAGAGCTCTACAGTGTCATTAAGGGCATATGAAGGGAAGAAATCATGTGATTAACAAACAAGTTCTTAAGGAAAAAACACGGGTGTTACACTGATTTCTTCCTTTAATTCCCTTTTTTACCCTTATTTTTAATTAGACAATAGACAATATCCCTCTATTTGGCGTACAACTTATAAATAAAAATGTTCTCTGTTGATCCTCTCTCTCAGTGATTTGATGATAATCCCTTTTTCCTTTCGATGTATTTCTGTATCTGTAATTTCAGTTCCAGCGATCATACACT
>NC_037529.1:14577023-14628286 GCF_001531365.2 Cynara cardunculus var. scolymus | reverse complement strand
AATCTTGTAAAATCTGTATTGATCTTCTTTATCAATATATATTTTAAATTTGAAAATTGTGTTTGTATTCATCCCCCCCCCCCCTTCTACAAACTGTTTAGTATTCTTGTAGACCCTTTTGGGACCAACATTCTCATATTTAATCCATTGATTAAAAGTGAAGTATGTGAAGTTAAGACCAGTTTCCAAAATTCTTAACATAATTGAGGCAACCAGTTTAAGTCTTGTAAGGCTACTGAGAATTTGTCTGATTGTTTTTAAGGATCCTTTGGATTAGCCGAGGTACACGCATGTTAGTCTATACACCTCTAGTATTAAAAAGAGGAAAAGACAATAAAAAGCCAACCAACTTTCCCAATTTGAGTAATTAAGTCCATGAACTTTTTATTCTTAAAAAAACATTTGAACTTTTTCATTTTAAATAATTAAGTTTATGAAGTCTTTTCTTTTTTGAATAAACAAACCATTAAACTTTTAAAAATTAGTTACTACATTCTTTTAGGCTATGTTTGGGAAACTAGCAGATAAGTAGTTGTTAGCTGATGATTGATAAGATAGCTGTTAGTTGATATGCTAACCGGTAGCTGATAAGCTAGTTGATGAACAAACCACGATGATAAAAAATAGTTGATCAACCAGATAAAAATGTAAAATGAACAAAAATAACATCATGAAAAATTAGTTAACTACAACATTTCATAATATAATTAAAGCAAATCCATAATATTACAATATGCTAATTAATACAATCAATATATTAAAGAAAATTAAATAATATAACATGTTAATAAAAAAAATTACAAATTAATTATTACAATACATATATATTATAAATTTGAATTTGTTAAAAGAAATTAGAAAAAAAAATCTACATCAATTTATGATTTTAAATAATATTACATTACAATATGAATACAAATAAATGGTCAATCTCAAATATCCTAATAAATACTACAAGGATACTCGCGTAATGCAGCGAAATATATCGAGATAATATTTTGTTTTAATTCTTTTTGTCTATGTCGATACAATACGATTTTATGTGATTTGGAGAAATCGATAATGTTTTTATTCATAAAAATTTGAAAAAATATATATTGATATTAGTATCAAATTATCCATTTTAAATTTTTTTGTTTTTTATGTAATATCTTTAATTCAAATTTAATTTAGGTCTAATAACAAAATAAATTATTTTTGGTTTAATAATGTAATTTTTATAAGGATACTAATTAAGTATTCTGTTATAAGTATAACTCAATGATTATTTAAGATTTTTTATATTTAAAACGAGATGTTTATCATTTCGTTGCTCATGTTTATCTGCATTTAGTTACACGAATTCAAACATGGAACTTTAATAAGTTGTACTTATACACAATTTATTTGTAATCTCGAATTTTGAATAATATACATCAATAAACAGTACTTAAAGCATAAAAATGTTTTTAAGAGTATCTATCAAATGCTTTATAATATAGTATAGATATAATTTTTCAAAAATATTAATAATTAAATTTAAATATTTGTTAAATCATGAAGCATATTTTATTATCAGTAAAACAAAATAAGTATAATTTTAATTTTTATGTAATATAGATATAAAATTGTTATATATAATTTTTGATAACTAAATATATTGAACAATGATTAACAAAATAGTAATATTTGAAATGATTGATAATAATTCTAAATAATAAATAATTAATATTAATGCATAATGTACAATGTATAATGTATAATTAAAATTAATTAATAATTTTTAGTTAATATTAATTAATAATCAATATTTATTTATAATTAATATTAACGATGATTATAATTGGAAAAAGTGTCAATAAGCTATCAAAACGCTACTCCGACTATCGTTTCAATAAGTTAACTTATGTTCATTCAAACGTGTACTAAAAAATAGGTTTACTTATGTTTATCAAACAATGTCTTAACTCCAACAAGCTACCTGTAACTGGTCAGAAAAGTTATAAAGTAAAAAAGAAAACCTAAGTCAGTTTTACCTTTCTTAAATCTTACGTCATTCAAACCCCTCGTCATCCCGGGTTACCTCAATGTCGTCCGCTCTCTATTGCCGCCCATCACCGCCATTGGCCCCTGCCATCGATCTCCCTTTTTTATCAGCTTTTTTCTTTTGTATTTTGATTCTTACTCACCTTTTTATCTGTCTGTACATGCTCCATTAAATTATTGTAAAAAAGAGAGACTTGGAAGACAAAAAATAGATAAGGGGAGGGGGAGAGAGAGAAAGAGATGGCAGGGTCCTACGACGATGATGGTTCTATGGAGAGTGGACAAAGACGATGTGATGAAGGGGAGCGATGTCATTGGATGTAAAGAATTTGAAATGTTCACATTTCGGTACGGTAAAAGTGATTTAAGTATTTTTTTTTTTTTTTTAATTTAAAACATTCCACGTCGGTTATAGATAGTTTTTAAGTTAAAAAAATGTTAATTACTAGTTAAAAAGTTAGATGGTTAATTTATTAAGAACGTGTCAATCCAATTTAAATTCAACCCAAAATTAGTAGGTTAAATTGAGGTTTTCAACCCATTTAAATAAATATGATGGGTTGGGTTAAAATTTCCAACATGTTTGCACGTGTTTTCAACTCATTTAAAATATTATATAACTTTATTTTATTTTTAATTATATAAGATTATTTATTTATAATATCTAATATTATCTATTTTCATTTTTCAACATTTCTCAGTGTCTCTTCCTCTCGTTTGTGAAATATGAAAGTGAACTGTGAAACCCTAATAATCAATCTGTCTACCTCCAGGTCTCCCTCTCGTCTACCTCCAGGTCTCCCTCTCGTCTGCCTCCAAGGCTCCAACACAACAGTCTCCCTCTCTGATTTTCGCTTCTCGTCTCTCTCTTGTCGGCCTCCGGCACATAGCTTCTGATCGGTGCGGTGGTACGAAATCGGTAGAACTCACTGATTTCTTCTCATTGTTCCATCTCAATCACAAAGAGTAATTACTAAAGTTCATTATTTGGTTCTTAGTTTTGATTGTTTTATTTTCTTGTGATTCATTCCCTTTTTGTTTCTTTCGGATTCATTTACTGATTGATTATATGTTCTTAATTGCTTATAAAATTAAATAGTCTAATCTTTTTTATTTTATTTTATTTTAAAATTAAGTGAGCCAACCCATATTCAATCCATTTATTTAACAAATTGGGTTGAGAAAATTATAAACATGTTAACCTGCTACAACCTATTTAGGTAATAGATTGAGTTGGATTGAAAAATCTCAACTCATTTAATTAGGTTCAACTCATTTATTTAACAGACTGAATTAAAAAAAATTATAAACAGGTTAACCTGTTATCAACATATTTAAGTAACTGATTGAATTGGGTGAAAAAATCTGAAACTAATTAATTAAATGGATTGAATTGAGTTGAGATTTTAACCATTTACCCAAACCAAACCTACGCCGTTTCCGCAGCTACTATTTGAATTGAGGGTGAATCCCAATTTCCATTTTCAAATCCTTATCGAAAACCATCTTTTTCGAGTACTTGAACGTAAATTAGGAAACTACACACAGCAAACCGTAAATGCGCTCCAAATATTTGTAGGCACCACCGATGCTTATCGGCCCCAAAAAGCATCCGAAGAGATTACGGATTGTTTCAAATTTTGATCGTTGAAAACTCGTCAACCTCTTCGTTGATCCAGAGGTCTTTTTCATTCAGAACATCTTGGTATTTCTATCTGTAATCGTTGATCTTTGATTGTGCTGTATAGTTTGATCTGCAAATTTTACCTAGGTAGCTGATGATACGTGTTCTAATGAAGTTATATGATTCTTATTTTTATGTGGGCAACATTCACTACTAATTTTTCTGGGAAGTTGTCGAACGAAAATCTAAATAATACCTAGGATCAAGTTTGGGTGCAATCTGATATTAGATTAATTTAGGGTTTATTACGTTGCTTTCAGGCATTCCATCTGTTGTAAACCTAAGATGACCTCTAACTTGTCTGGATTTGTAGGAGAATTTATTCTTATTTCTTAGGCCAGAAGCTGTTTTTATCTCTCTCAAAGGCAGATTTAGTGCCAATTAGTTTTCCAAGTCGGTTGTCAAGCTTACCTGATTGATTTAATTGATTTCATAATTTGCTTTAGTAAAATTGCAAATTTTTGGAAGCTAATCTAGTAGAAATTTCGTTTGATCAATTTGTATGCTTAAGTACTAGAATACTTGGTGAATTTGGGGGAGAACATGTTGCAATGCATTTTAGCAGGAACCTAGTGGCAAACCGTCTAAACCACCAAACAAACGTAGCTGATATATCCCATATGGAAGTAGAGTCCAGTTCTTGATCTTTCACTGAAAGGAAATAAGCAATTTTTTAATGAGTGTTTTTTAGTTAGACTGTGTTGGGACAGTTGACTGATACTCTAGTTGTTGGCTGATAAAGGAGCTTATTGAAACGCTGTCTTACATAACGATTGAAAAAAACTAGCTTATGCCGTCCCAAGCGGAGCTTTTTTGGATATGCTCAATACCATAAGCTAGTGCATGCCAAACATACCCTTAATTTCTAAAAAGGGTAGTAGCTATATGAATCTCTTGGACTACGTGAAAGTCTCTTAACAAGTTGGATGTAAATTTATAAAATTTTGTGCACATTAACAAAGTTTGAGCATACTTGTAGATGTTTGAAGGACAGCAATTTGCACATCAAGTGAGATTTCTTTGAGACAACATCTAATTACTATAATTTATAATATAGGTAATGTGCAATGTGAAGATAATGTAGCTATTGTTGTGTTATTAGTTTATTTTTATACATGTATCTGTGAGTTGATGTTGCTGATTGTGGTGGTTGAAAATTATCATTGTTATAGAACTACTATATGTGTTACTGCTGAATAATTATCACGATGAAGGTTGATTAGGTGGTTTAAACTTTAACTTTGATTTCTAAGTGAAAACATTATCTTTGCAAGCGAACACCGGTTACATGGAGAAAGCGGAGTTGTCAACCCCAGATATGTGGTTCTAATTTGACAAGTTATAACTCATAATCCTGATATAATCATCCTGAATGTCTGATTTTTGTGTTGAAGTTTTCATCTGGCATGTGAGTTTGACTGATTTTGGATAAAGAACATCTTGGTTTTTGGAATTTCCTTCTAACATGATTATGAAGTCTTCTTTTTGTTCTTTTCAATTTGAGACTGATAATCTTTTACTTATTCCACGACCTAATTTGTTTGATTTCTATGTCGGACTTTCTTTTCTTGATAGGTTGTTTGTTGGGCTTTCTTTTCTTGATGGCGGCTTTGAAGGAGCTTTTGCCACCTGCTAAATCATCTACTTCCACCTTCTATGATCATTCAAGCGATCCATGGTTTAAGCAACGATACAGCGCCCCCACGGAGGATGATCTTACTGAAATCATAAAAACTAATTTGATCCCATTATACAATACACCAGAACGGTTGAAGTATCGACCATCAAAACCACAAGACTTTGGTGATGGTGGAGCATTCCCTGAGATTCATTATGGGCAGTATCCTCTTGAAATGGGTAGGAAGAAGGATGCAGCTTCTGGCCCCAAGACCTTACCTGTAACAGTTGATGACCATGGTAATTTGACATTTGATGCGATTGTGAAGCAGAACGAAAATGCTTCAAAGATTGTGCATTCACAGCACAGAGATCTTGTTCCAAAGATTTTGAAAAATGAAGACGATGAAGAAGAAGAGGAGGATATTGAGAAGCAGAAAGAGATTGAGAAAACCACATTGCAGACAAAAGCTGCTCTCGAGAAGATCGTGAATGTGCGATTAAGTGCAGCACAGCCCAAAAACGTTCAAACGCAATCTCAAGATTCGAAGTTCATCAAATACAAGCCCTCACAGCAGTCGGCTGCTTTCAATTCAGGGGCAAAAGAGAGAATTATTAGAATGGTGGAGATGCCCGTTGATCCATTAGACCCACCAAAGTTTAAACACAAGAGGGTTCCAAAGGCTAATGGCTCCCCACCCGTCCCAGTTATGCACTCCCCTCCCCGACCTGTGACTGTTAAAGACCAGCAAGATTGGAAAATCCCACCATGCATTTCAAACTGGAAGAATCCAAAAGGTTACACCATTCCACTCGATAAACGTTTGGCAGCTGATGGCAGAGGACTTCAGGAGGTTCAAATCAATGATAACTTTGCTAAACTTTCCGAGGCCTTATATGTGGCAGAACAGAAAGCTAGAGAAGCTGTTGCCATGAGATCAAAGGTTCAGAAAGAGATGATGATGAAAGATAAGGAACGTAAAGAGCAAGAATTGCGCGCTTTAGCTCAGAAGGCAAGATCCGAGAGAACTGGCGCTGTAGCTCCAGCAGCTCCCCTATCCTCCAACCACATCATGATGGACATGGATGGGCCCATGAGAAATGAACACGAACATGAACGCGTGAAGGAGAGAGAGACAAGGGAGGAGAGAGAAGAGCGGTTGCAGAGAGAGAAGATTCGCGAGGAGAGACGTAGAGAGAGGGAGAGGGAAAGAAGATTAGAAGCCAAAGATGCAGCCATGGGGAAAAAGAGCAAGATCACCAGAGACCGAGATCGTGACATCAGCGAGAAGGTGGCTCTCGGTATGGCATCTGCTGGCGGATCTCGTGGCGGAGAAGTGATGTACGACCAGCGGCTGTTTAATCAAGAAAAGGGAATGGACTCTGGTTTCGCAACTGACGACCAATACAACGTCTACGACAAAGGTTTGTTTACCACTCAACCGACCCTTTCGACCTTGTACAGGCCGAAGAAGGATGCTGATGACGAGATGTATGGTGGGGCCGATGAGCAGATGGAGAAGATTAGGAAGACGGATCGGTTTAAACCCGATAAAGGGTTTAGTGGTGCTGGTGAAAAGAGCGGTCCAAGAGATCGACCGGTTGAGTTCGAGAAGGAGGTTGCGGAAGAGGCAGATCCATTTGGTTTGGACCAGTTTTTGACCGAGGTTAAGGGAGGGAAGAAGGCGTTGGATAAAGTCGGAAGCGGAGGGACGATGAAAGCAAGCGGCGGGTCGTCGATGAGAGAAGGGTACGAAGGGGGGTCTGGTAGAAGTCGGATTGGGTTTGAAAGGGGACGATAACAAACTTACTGATGTGCTTAATATCATCATGGTTGTGTTGTTAGTGTGTTTGAATGAGTGAGTGTACCAATGTGTTGGACTTGTTACTTGGAATGGAACTATGTGTCTTAACGTGAGTTTATTCGTTCAGCTATATATTAGTGTTTATATTAGTGTTTAAATTTTATGATACAGAAGGTGGCTTAATGTGTAAAAAATGGTTTATTTAGTAAGTTTTTAGTAGGAGTTTTATGAAGAAAGCGAAGTTTTTAGAAAATGAGAAGCGTAAAATGAGATCTGAATCCTTGATCACCTTTAATCTTAGACTCATTTATGAACTGTGCTTGATACGAGAATTAATCAAATACATCTCATCCTATCTTCTCATTTTAACTCTCTTTCTAGAGCTCAACTCGCATACATTAATATAAAATATAATATATATGCCAACTTATCTGAACATTTATTAATAAAAAAAATTTACACTTCTCACAAGCCCTAATAAATCTATTCATCGGATCTATAAATTTTAGTGTTTGTTTTTCTATTTGTTAATTTTTAAACAATGATAAATAATTGAATTTAGTAACTCCATATGTAATTTTTTATTTATATTAAACTATTTAGATATAAAATCGCTTGTTCGATTTATGAAACCTTAGATTTCAACACAAAAATAGAACTCGGTGTAAATATACACTTTGAATTATTATCGTCTTGTAACAACTAATTATGGTATAAGTATCAGATATTGTTCCCACAAAGAAAGCTTTGTAAAGTTCTTCAAAAGTCCAGTCTTTAAAAACTAATTTCAGATGACGAATTCGAAGGATTTATTTTATCTAAAATTGGGTGGTTTGATTAGCAATTAAAAAAATATCAGTCGTGAAAAGAAGCACATGATGCAAAGATTTAATTAAGACATAAAACAGGTGATCCAGTAGAAAGATGGCATAGCACTCCTGCCATAGTTCTACAATACCACTGGATGATGTTATAGAACTGTCACAGTATCAACTATCGGATCAGACGACCTCTTAAGAGTACACACAGGCCAACGTGTTATCGATACGATATCATTTATGTTAGACGTCGTTAATCTCAAAACACAATGTTACCATCCTACACCGTAGATATATAGTAAATGTCAGATACTAAAACTCTTTATAGTCTTCTTCTATTACCTCAAATTTTCTTATTTACCTTAAATCTAAAAGTTAATGCATTTTTATTCATAAAATTAGTTGTCAATTAATTCAATGTAATCTTCAATGAAATATTAACCTCCTGAAACAAATAGTTAGACAATAATGCTAACAAGGCACATTTGTACTTTTACATCGGCATTGGTCTTAATTTTCCCTTACACCCGAAGCTAAGGCGTTTAGCTAGGCATGACAACGGGGCGGGGATGAGGCAAGTTTCGTAATCCCCGCCCCCAACCCCAGTTTTTAGTAACAGCCTCTGGTCCCCGTAGGTAAGGGGATTAACATCCTTGGTAAAACTTCATGAAGAATATTCGTTAGTTTGAGTTTAACAGGGATCCCTAGCCCCAACCCCGACCCCGACTCCGGTTTAAGTAATAGCCCCGGCACCGACCCCGTTTTGAATCTACCGGGAATCCCTGTCCCCGGTCCCTAGACCCGTTTTAGCGGTGAATCCCCGTCCCCGTTCGAGGCGGATAAGTCGGGTTCTCCACCGGGTCGGGCAAATAACCATCCTTACATTTAGTCCATCATCGTTCGGTTTCTTCTTGCGAATGATGTAAAGACTGAAAAGTAAATAACTGATACAAAAAAGTAAATAGCAGAAAATAAATTGCGAGAATGTAAAAAAGACTATAAATTAAAGTGTAGAAATATAAATGACTGAAAGATAAATTGTTGGAACGTAAATTTCAGAAAAGTAAATTACATAAAAATAAATTGCAGTAATTAAAATACTGTAAATTAAATACTGAAAAGTAAATTGCAGAAAAGTAAAGTGCAAGGAAATGTAGAATACTATAAAAGAAATGACATAAAGTAAAAAAGAAGGACTTGCAAAACAAGTTTTTTCACTAAAAGTGAGAATATTTGTGAACACTTGGAAAAAGTTTTTTTTATTTAAGGAAATTAATCGTGAACCACAAATGATGAAATCCAATGTATTGCAACAATGATCGATTAATTCAACTTGTAACGAAAATTTGAAAGCTTTTGAGGATTGAAAGTAAAAAGGAGATGAAACTTGGAATACTATAATTTGGATTAATCTTGAGAACATGGTGCAAATTTACTTCAACAATTTCAGTTCTTGTTAAGCAAGAAAGCTGAAAGGTAGACAAAAATAATAGAAAGTATTAAATCCAAAGGTAAAATAAGTAATATAAAGCTAGTAATAACTCCTATTTATAAAGAGGATAAGACTTAGGGCATCTTCAATGGAGGTTATTGGGGAGGATCATGAATGTCATTACATGCATCATGCATTATGAAGAGAGGTTAATGGGAGTTGCATGGAATAGAGTTTCATGGCCATTATACGCATCATAGCTAAATCAATGGGACCCACTAATTTATTTTTTCTTTTATAATTAAATTTGTAAGGATTTAATTATGATATTATATATATATATATACACACACACTATAATATGATATTTATTAATCAATAAATTAATTTTTATTTTTATTTTTCTTAATTTATAAAAACAACATAATTAATAAAACATTACATTAATTTCAAAATACATTACATTAATAAGATATTACATTAATTTTAAAATACATTACATAAACTACATTTAGATTTAATTCGATTGAAGTTGTTTCTCCAATTCTTAAGTATTCATCAAATTGATCAGCTGTTGTGCCATATGCTAGTAGATTTTTAAATTTGTTGGTAAAATTATATTTATAGATAATATATATATATATGTGTGTGTGTGTGTGTGTGTGTGTGTGTGTGTGTGTATATATATATATATATATGATGTGGAAATCCATTAAACTCATTGGAGTGTTATGGAGTGTGGGTATAAAATGATAGAGTTGTATGGTGAGTGGAATGCTGATGTAGCAGTCCATGACACTCTGGTAGAGTGTCATGCACTGGAGATGTCCTTATGCAAAAAGATAAGTCATTAGTACAAAAGAGAAACTTAAACTATAAATTAGCTCACAGCCCAAGTCCAGAATCTGCAGCTAATTTCGTCATTCCAAAGTCTCGGCCCAAAAGTGAGGATGTTGCCCACCACACACTCCTATAGAGCTGCTATAGCACCACTTCAGCAAAAAAATCTTGTAAAACTGCTATACAATTGGCCAAAAACTTCAAAAATCTACATAATTAACAAAATAACATAAGATTATGACATAATACTACTAATTTACATAAAATTAAGAAATTACATAAAATGACTTAAATGACTCAGTTTAAACATTAATGTCTGAATAAAATAATATGATTAAAAAAATGATATAATAAAATTAATAAATTAATACTTATCAAATACCTTTTTTCATACATTTAAATGTTATTCATATAGTGTAGGTGTGAAGGGCCATAGTGAAAATACTCGAAAGTATAGGGGCAAAATGTATAATTTACGTTAAACTATATAAGCCGATTAAGCCCTGCACAAACTCCTCTCCAAAGGGGATACACAAGAAATACTTGTCCATTTCTTGCTGTTTCACTCGCAATCGTTCTTCAAATCTTTTGATCCCCAAAACAACGCCAATAATGATTACGCTAGCCAAGACGCTATCGACCCAGATCACAAACTGCACTAATATACAGCAACTTAACCAAATCTATGCTCATGTTATCAGAATCCATATGCTTGATCTTTACACTGAGCCATTTTATTGGAATACCATCATCAGAGCATACACCAGGCTTTCTTCCCCTTCCAAGGCACTGTATGTAACCATAGCCATGACCCGTGCCGGCGTTTACCCGGATACCTACACACTACCCGTTGTTTTGAAAGCTGTGTCTCAAGAAAACAAGATTTCGATTGTCAGACAGCTTCATACGGTTGCCATGAAACATGGGTTGGAGACGAATTTGTTTTGCGAAAGTGGGTTAATTAGTTTGTATGCCAAAGCGGGTGAGTTTGACGATGCACTTAAACTGTTCGATGAAAGTCCTGAAAGAAATCTTGGTTCTTGGAATGCTGTTATAGGAGGGTTGTCACAAGGTGGGTGCGCAAGGGAAGCTGTAGACATGTTTTTCGAGTTAAAGAGAAGTGGGTTAGAACCAGACAACCTGACCATGGTTAGTTTAACTTCAGCCTGTGGAACCTTAGGCAATTTAGGGTTAGCTCTTCAGCTGCACAAATGCGTCTTTCAAGCCAAGACCTTAAACAAATCAGACATTTTAATGTCCAATTCACTCGTAGACATGTACGGGAAATGTGGTAGAATGGATCTAGCTTATCGGGTTTTCTCAAGAATGCGTGAAAGAAACATTTCTTCATGGACATCTCTAATTGTAGGGTACGCAATCCACGGGCATGTCAACGATGCACTACAAAGCTTCCATCAAATGCAAGAAGCCTCTGTTAGGCCTAATGGTGTGACCTTTGTGGGCGTCTTGAGTGCCTGTGTGCACGGTGGATTAGTACACGAAGGGAAACGGTACTTCAATATGATGAAGAACGAATACAGGATCGAGCCATGGTTGCAGCATTATGGGTGCATGGTGGATTTGCTTAGCCGATGCGGGTTGTTGGAGGAGGCACGAGAAATGGTGGAGGCGATGCCGATGGAAGGTAATGTGGTGATATGGGGGAGTTTGATGGGTGGTTGTGAGAAATATGGGAATGTGAAGATGGGAGAATGGGTGGGGAAGCATTTGCAGGAAATGGAACCATGGAATGATGGGGTTTATGTGGTTATGTCAAATATATATGCTAGTAATGGATTGTGGGAAGATGTTGGAAGAATGAGAAGGATAATGAAGGAGAGGAGACTTGCAAAGATTCCTGGTTATAGCTTGGGAGCATGAACTCGAAGAGGTTAGCCATCGTTAAATTAAAGATGGACAAAAACGGTTAACTGGTTGGATTCTTAACCGGTCCGCTTCCCTGCTTCATGAAACCTTAACGGACCAACCAGCGACAGATCCGGGATATTTGTTGAATGGGTGCATATTTAAGATGGACCAAAGGCCCATAAGGTTGCAGTGATCCATGGAAAAGTTAATTGTGTCGATTTGGGGAATAAAATACATTTTTTCAAATGGAATTGATCTTTTGAGTAAGACGCAAGACTATTAGGCGTAAGCCCGATGTATTTTTAGCCGAGATGCACCATTTCGAGGGAAGTTTTTTGGTTGACGTTTCTTGTATGTTTTTAATATCCCCAAGCGCCTTTCAAATTTTAGCGAAATTTTAGCGAGTGTATCTTTCATACCCGAAAAATAAAAGATCTACTAGCGAAAATCAACTAAGCATGCGCATAGGTCCACCCTAGTTATGACCGGTTGTTGGTTCAATTGAAAATATCAGGAGTGACTATAACCGGTTGCTGACAATTTGTGTTTTTTTAACTGTTTTTTTAATCTTTATTGTATATTTAATAAGATATAAACTGTTTAAATAAAACATTATATACTCGAAAAATTGTTAAAATACAAATAGTTACATTAAAACGTAGTGCATCATTCTGGTCCTTCCAAGTTCCAACCGCTTATACAATTGGTTACACAAGGCCTGGCGTAGGACCGATTTGGGTAACTGTTGGGGCTTGACCGGTTACGGCCCTTCATAATCCGTTATGGAGCAGGCCCAGTTTTGGTTAACTACGACTAGTGATGGCCAAACTGGTCCGGCCCGGCCCGGGACCGGTATGCGACGATTATTGTTACGATTCTTATTAAATATCAGTAGTACATTCAAAAAGCAAGCCAATATACAATGTTGGTAGCAAGACATTTGATAATATATGTTGAACCTGATGTAACATTTCGAAATTTCGATTTCAAGAGTACCAGTAATAAGACATTGACTAGTCTGACTCCTTATCGTCTGTGGCGAAACCCACCGCTACACCAACTTCAGCTGGTCGTATGATTCGTTCATGCAGTGTGTATCCCGGCTGCAAATATACAAAATGGTTCTTTTTGGTTTCATGACTCTTGAACAAAATAACTGTATTCTGAAATCTTATATATCTTCTGATGACATGTTAACATGATTTAGAAATTAAGCATGTGTATCCATTATTTGTCAAGTGTTTTTCACAATTAAACAGAAATTAGATAGATTGTTCATCAAACAAGATGTTTTTTTATTACCAACATTAATTCAGTAAGCATCTAATTCCCTTCAAATATTGGCCAAGATTTAGATGTCCTAACCATATCCCTCCGTTAAAGAGATTTATGGGCCTTTTACTAAACGTTTACCCGATAAGCATTTACCATTATCACCAACCATACTAGATGAACATGGGAAAGACCAAGAATCTTACAAAGTAAGGGGCTGTTTACCAAACGCTTACCCGGTGAGCACTTACAGGTAAGAGTCAACATTCTCACTTACCTTATCGGGTAAGATTTTAGTCCGTCAAAACGGCACCGTATGCAGCAATTTACCCGGTAAGCGCTAACTAGGGCAAGAGTTATCATTCTCACTTACTGGGGAAGACTCTCGGTCCTTGCTATCGCTCTTACCGGGTAAGATTCTCGGTCTCGGTCTTTGCCATGTTTATCTAGTAAGGTAAGTGACCCGGTAAGCGTTTATCGGGAAAGCGTTTGGTAAACAGCCTCTAAGAGCGATGGCAAGGACCGAGAGTCTTACCCAGTAAGCGAGAAAGAAAAGACTCTAACCCGTTAGCTTTTACCAGATAAGAGACGGTTACAAACAAACCATTTTGATGGCCGAGAATGTTCCCCAAGAAGGTAAGTGAAGGTGGGAACTTTTGCCGTTAAGAGCTTACCTGGTAAGCATTTGGTAAACAGCCCCTTAGACATGACAATTGGCATGCTGAAACATTTATATAAACTGTCTAGTTAAACATAGCAACTTTCGAGTACAAGTAAGGCAGCATACCTTCATTACAACAGCAATAGTATTTGGAGGCTTTGATGGATCTGGTACTTGAAACACTGCATTATGCCTATTTGGATCAAATTGTTCATTCACAGGATCATATCTTTCCACCCCAAACTTCTTGAATACCTGTTAAGCTCGAAGGGGAACGAAAAAAAGGCTGTTTTTTTCACATTTCAAGGATCTAATTGTTGATAACAAGAATCATTTCGTTCTATATAAATGGATCACAGTGGTTACCAATTGATGCAAAGAAACAGTTACCTCTGCTAGTTGTTTTTCTGTCATCTCTACACCTTCCAGTAATGTTTTTAAAAGAGGTAGAGCTCCGGCAGGGTCTTCTGTAGTGTCAATTTTTGTAAATTTGTCTTTCACAACTGATGAGGCTCTACCAAGATTATCTGCAACGTCCAGCAAGCTCTTTGCAAATGACTGCAACCATAGTATCGGATTAAACAACGCATAATAGATTTTTGACTTAAAAATGGATGATTAAGGAAAACCTGTATGGCAAACTTTTTTGAGTTTTCTGCTGCTCGTTTTGTCCTCGCAATTACATCATCAATTTCAGCAAAACTCCTCAGACCTTTTTCTTGCATAATCTCCATCTCCTTGTTCTTTTTGTTTAGAAGTTCTTCTTTCTTTGCCAGAAGCTTTACTAAATCATCCCTGGATAGGTCGTTTTCAGAATCTGAATCTGAATCAGAAAATTTAGTTCTTTTAGTACCTCTTCTCCTTCTTTTGGCAGATTGGGATATGTCAGAGGCACCCGAATCCACTTTGTTATCAGGAAGTCCGGCTCCATGAGCACTGTTGGTCTCCACGGTAGTCCTTGTCTTATTCCCAGGTTGGACAATTTCATTTTCATTATTTTGAGAAGAAGCAAATGAAAAGAATCCACACTGGTAAATAGAAGAACCAGTAAGAGAATTATGGAGCTCAGATACTTGGCTTGTTACCTCCTACAACAAGAAGCTCTATAAATCACGTATTCTGAAGTTCGAACCAGAGAGTAGGAAGAGAAAGATATGAAATTATCTTGTAGGTCCAAAACAGGGTCATCCCCACAAAGCCAGAAGGTGAACCATAGGAGTCGGCTATTCTCCGAAAAACCACCATAAAATCTTGGGCTTTCATCCCCCCCCCCCCTTCTTTATAATTTTTTGAACTTCCCCATTATAGGTTTAAGTTCGATATTGTTTAAACAAGTAGAAAAGTATCACCATGAATTGCACAAACTTCACAGCCATAAACAAATCTCTAATTCCAAATAACAGAATTTTTGTTACCTGTGCCGGTGTTCTAAAAGGCTGGCCATGACGTGTCGTGGCTCAAGGCTCGTGTCTAACCCCACATTAAGCTTGTGGCACACCATGGCCCAATGCACAGTTTTTATAACACAATATTTGGTTTTTCTTACCTTTCTAGTGTTTTACTTTTTAGTTTATAGTATATAACTTAATTTAAATTGTTTAATATCATTGGATAATTAAGTATTAGTATATGTGTGTATATAATTATATGTATATGATACACATATCCGCCATCATAAGTCACGCCTTGGAAAACATCCAGGCCTCGTCATGGCTCCTAAGGCTTGAGGCTTGATCTCGTCGCTCCACCGCGCCTCACACCATTTAGAACCTTGACTTGTACCCTTAGGAACTCATCTAATACCATTGTCACCAAAGTGTTCAACAAGTAATCATGACTTGGATCCCACATTTTGCACATTCTCATAGCATTTTGCAACTATAGATCCAAACAAACCCCCCTCTCCCCCCCCCCCCCCAAAAAAAAAAATCAACCCAAACGTATCTTTTGTCCCATTTCTCCCATTCTTTTAGCTTTCAAGGTGACACCTGAATCACATTACTAGACTATTAGACATTTAGACTATTCCCGATATATGCTACCACGGATCATAGACAATGAACATTGAACAAGCTTCTACAGTTAGATTGACTAGCAACACTCAAAACCACAATTTCTAAATTTACAGATTACGGTTCATAAGTTAAAATAAATTAAATAAAAAACTCATAGAAATACGTTCAGTAAGAATTGACCGATATAATTGCGTTATAAAAACACAGTTTAAATCAATAAACATCTGAGTTACCTTAAACGGCGATCGAACGAAACGATAGCGGGAATGAAGCTGGCGAGAATCTTCATAGCACCTCATGACACTACTAATCTGCATCGACCTCATTGAATTCAAATTCAATCGCTTCTTCCTCCATATCTCCGAAACGAGCGCACAAGCTCCTACCAGTTCAACAAAAAATCTGCGTTTCAAAATCACTTTACAGAAATAAAAACAAAAATCCAAATGCATTTTTCTTCAAATTCTGCAATGAAAAACAGTGAGTACTCATTAGATTGGAGATAGGGCTTCAGCTTTCAGATAGAAATCTCTACGAAGAAGGTTTTAGGGTTTATGCAAAACCCCGTTTCACTAGCCTAACTTTGGCTGCTTTGAACGGAAGGCCCTAAACTTTTGCTTTTTGAATTTTAAGTCCTTGAACTCAAACTATCATCACCATTTTAGGGTGTGTTTGGTACTTGTCACCAAGGGTGTAATCGGGTGAATTCCAATGAATTTATATGGGTCCAATCCAATCTGATTATCTACTGGATATTGAATATTTGTCATCCGATCCGATCCGATTAACATTGGACATCCAATCCAAATCCAATGGATGATTGGATGTTACTATTGGTTATCCATTGGTTCAGATTGGATTTATCCAATCTTTTGATCTAATGCTCAACCAATTAATCTATCATTTTAACTAATTATTCATATATTTTATTAAGTTATTAAAAATGCTCAATAATCCCAATAGGATTTAAGGTTTATCACCCATGATTAAAAATAACAATAAGATCGTTGCTTGAACAAAGTATGAATCAAAGTAGCAATAATATACAGAAAAAAAAAGTGACGATAAGAAATATTAGGCTACACTAGAACAAGTTATATTAGTACCAACCAATATAAAAGTTGTTGAATCATACTAATCGTTGAAGCAACAATCTGAATAGAAGATGCATAACAAAGGGAATCATATCATAATTTTGTAGCAACAACATTAAATGGGCAAATCAGTACAACAACATGACCATTTGCCCATGGTTCAGACCATTAACAATGGCAAAGAGGAAAACTCAACAACCTTAGCAAACTCTAGGGACAAGCAAGATAAAATTGTCTGTTCGAATGAACAATTTACAAACCTAACTATGGAAATTAGAATAGACATTTGGTTCGCCACGTGCAAAGACGTGAGATATACAAACAGTCTGATGTACAACCTTTCTCTAATGAAGTGTGTGTCAGCCTTAATGCGTTACGTTTGATCACGTTGCATTGGTTTGTAAGTTATGCTTATTGTAGTCTTGCTATCAAGTGAAGTTTCAATGGGCCATCACATTTAGCCTTTAAATCCTATGGAACAATCTTCAACCACAATAGCTTACACACAGGCCATTATAGTTTCATATTCTTTTACCTTGTTGAGTTTGTGGTTCAGTTCTATTTAAGTACTCATTTCTTTAATTGCATCTTGTCTTATCCTTTTCCTTGAGTGGATTTATGACATAATTCTATTGACAGATTTAAAAACATCTTGTTCAGAATGTAACTTCAATCCCAGGAAGTATTGTAACCTTCCTAATGCCTTCATCTTAAACTCTTTAAGCCTAACCACAAGGGTGGTGTCTGATTGGTTTGAGTTTGGCTCCAAAGATCAAAAGTATCAGGAGATCCAGGTTCAAATCCAAGGAGGAATAAAAATCCCCTTGTAGTCACCAAGGTTCAAATGCAGTGACTTCGGGCTATCTGCAAAGCAGGTGGTCGTCCTGGGATTAGTCGGCACGTATAACGGGTTGGATATCCATGTGTAACAATCACGCTCAAGAAATCCCCAAATTACCAATTATATAAAATCTCCAATAAAATATAATTTATTGATTGTTAGGACCAAAAAATTATACTAATTATTCTAAAAGTTTTATCAAAATAATCGGGGCCAAGGATGGAAAATTTGAAGATCTTGCTTAAACGACTAAGTCTGGAAGAAGACCAGAGGAGATGAAAATGGACCAGAGGCGATGAAATGGTCCAGAGGCGATGAAAATGGTCTAGAGGCGATGAAGTGGTCCAGAGGCGATGAAAATGAACCAGAGGCGATGAAAATGAACCAACCTAATGAAATGGTCCAGAGGCGATGAAAATGGACCAACCATTTGAAACACACAGATCTGGGCTTATCATTGATTAACCTCAAAATACAGGATATTAATTTCTAGAAAAACTTCGAAATATCCGTTCTATTTTAGTGATAAAACCACCCAAAATATAATTTCAAACTGGATATAATGGATTTTTACTTACAACCCGAATTAGGTAGCAAAATAATACGGGACATACTTATAACCGGAACAAGACTATATATAAGCTACACTTACTACATCTATGAGATACTGTAATAAGCTACTATTTACCAAAAGCAAGATCGTAATCTTCAAGTTCCTCGATAATTCTTCGAGTCAAACAACGGGTTCTTTCTTTTTGTTCGTCTTCTTTCCTGAGAGAGGTTGCCACTTAAATGGTAAGCCAACGCTTAGTGAGTTAATAGTTAAGTATTACATATCAATATCGCACATGTTTATAAACATACTTAATAACCTCTTATCAATAAAAGAGTTCAAGACATCATCTAAATGCAAATCGAGACTTACAAGAAACCGAGTGAACAATTACGTACCAGATGCTAAGATCATAGGATTCCATATTCAAATCACCATAATATACCATACCATTGATGCTCAATACAACGAGGAGACATGATCAACAACCAAATATATTCAGCAACGTTAGAATACCAATAAATATCAAGAACCAAGAGATCGAATCGATAAACATAACGAGGACAGTGCATCACCCCGTCCTTCACCTCTCGGGCTCATGCCAAAGTCCGAATCAGAACCATACATTACGGGAAATCTCGCACTGCCCGCCTTCCTCTACCGGGTATGTGCCAAGGTTCCCTACTCATTGCTCTTCCTCCTCTTTGAGCAATGAGTATTCACAACCGCAGAAAGTCTCACCCGTCCATCCCGAGATCTTGACTTTGCCATAAACTTTTGGTGTGCCACACGAAGTAGTACCCGTACTATGGCATACAATTCAAGAAACAAAACAACGAGTCCGGACCCGGAAAACAAACCGATGTAACGAGATCATAATATGGAATCGACTCAAGAGACGGAATCAAAGACAAATCAAGATTGTGTGACTCAATTCCAGACCAAAAACATTCATATGAAAATATATATGTTCAAATCAATATGTATCAATTAACTATATAACTCACCGGGCAACCGTATAATACCGAAAAGCTCCACAATGAGCTCACAAAGCAAGTCCAAGCTACCACACTTAGATTGCTTCCAAAGCATCAAAATATGTCCTAATTACCCCCTGGAGTAAATGTACAAAATCTCATAAGTAACCAATATAAGAAACTCATGATATACACATATCCTATTTGAACACTTTACCTAAATTTCTATGTACAACTGTTGCATGCAGAACTATTTTGCCCATTTTAAACTCGAATTCATGACTTGATAATAAAATAACAAATAAACTAGACTCAATTATCTAACTAAGAAAATTGGCCTCACCTCATTTGGATTTTTCTACGATTTTATACAGTTTTTCAAAGTCTGCACATTTTTGGTGCATTCTTAAGTGGAAATTCTCATTTTCATACATTTTTCTCAAACCATTTCGATTCCAAACTATTCCAACTTCTGAATCTCAACTTAATATAACATATTTGACATAAACAACCAAAATCCAACCTTTATTTATCATTTATATTATCTCCCAAATCATTGACTTAATCAAGTCAAAGTTTATATAATGAGTTTTCATAAATTTTGATAATCTATTGAATCTAATGACCATTTCATGCCATAAACACTAAAATGCACTCATTTTATACACTTAAGATCAAACCCCTATGAAACCCTAACTCTAACTCAACATGCAATCCATATAACAAGTATGTCAACCAAAAATAAGTGCAAAAATATATTATACCTTATTTGATGATCAAATCCTTCAAAGATCTTGTAATGTCTTTTTGATTTGAGTTGAATCGAGCTTATGTGTGTGAAAATCACACATCTAGTGTATGTGTGAGTTCTGAACTCAGATGACATGAAAAATGGGCCAAAAATCTAATTTATAATGCTAAAACTCGAGTTGGGCCGGGTTGGCCCGGCTAGGTACCYATTTTGACCATCAACACTTAAATTATTCATAACTTTTCGCTCGGACCTCCGTTTTCTAAGAGGTTTTCGCCTACACGTTCATAAAGAGATAATCTATAATATTCAACAAAAATATTTTAGAAAAGATCTCCCAAAAAAATCAGTTTTACGTATCTTTTTGACGTAATTTTTTTCCCAAATCCTCTAATATATTCCTAAGAAGTATAATTCTAAATTTCAGACCCAAACTCCCACTAAATCATAGGTTCTCTTTAACCCAATAATTAAATATACTCAACAAATAATTTGGGCATGTTAGAGATTGGATGTTACACCATGTTAATAAAAAAAACGCTTTAAGCCAAACATTAACTAAGAAGTTTATTTTGCCTGTCATTATGCTATCTACAATCATTTCATAGAGATACACTAATAGGATTATGAGTTGTGACTTTGCCTAAAGATGATGTTTTAAGAACGAAACCTGATCTTCGTCTGACTATGTCCATCTCCCATTTTGTCATCACTTTGGTAGATCTTCCCAACCATGCTTCGTGGTAATAACTGTTTGTGCCCTTAGAAGGCCTTTTTCAATCTACATATTGTATTAATGACCAAGCTCGTGTTGTAACATGGTGCGATTTTCATATAAATTTTCTCATCAAATTCTCCATGCAAAAAGAAGTAAACCCGAAAGTGCTGACTGAAGAAGTTAACCATGCAAAGTATTAATATTTCTATGTAATTACAATTTACATATAGTCCTTTCTAGCTTCTCATTTTACAAATAAGGCAACTTCATTGCATTAACCCCATTCCTGAACCTTAACTCGACTAAAGGAATGTCACATGTGCGGTGATCAATCTATTCAGGTTCAAGTGAACGCTACTTGAACAAACTAAACTCATGCTACAACAATAGGCCAACATTTGCTTGTTGTATGTTGCACCTAGTGATTTTATCTTGCTTTATGTAATATAAAAATATAAAATAAGATGAGAATCTTAAACTAATAATAATTGGATTTAGGAGATGTTTGGTTGGTTTTCCATTAAGTCGTGTATAGATAAAGCTGACTGTGTGAATTAATTAGTCTGTATGGATTGAGATTTTTTTTTCATAGATGGAAGGAACGTGTTTTTTAATTGGGAATAACAGTTTTGGGACATAAAGCCCCCTAGAAATTTATCAAATAAATTATTTTCTATATCATTAAACCACTACCAGACGGTCATGTATAGCTGACCGAATAAGTTGTAAGTCTTATTAAGCTCGTTAAGATGTCAACAAACAGGTAAAAACGACTGCACATATGAGCAATAAACTACGTAAAAAGTGGTTGAAGTCTAAGTAAAGGATTAAGTATGTTGTCACTATCTTGATCCATTTTTACAAATTCCAACTATAAAAATGAATAAACAATCCAGTGTATTGTTACTATATTGATGATAAAAACAACATGCTTAATGCTCTTAAATGGTGGCAGTCGTACATCAAAACATGCAAGCTAAGAGCTATCCTTTTTCTAGTGTTCTTCCATTTCTTGACAGACTGAGACTTCTGCTTAATTGTTTATTAATCCTTTTCTGCACCAAGAGGAGTTATCGAGGCAGGGATTCAAGCCGCTAAGATCTTTTAGGGTGCGTTTGGTACATTGCACAGGGACATGACAGAACAGGACAAAGATCCCTGTCCCATGTTTGGCATGAATTTAATGTGGAATAGACAGGAACAGAGTGGAACAAAGTGGAACGGGCCTGTTCCACCCCTACCCCATGGAACATAGTGGAACAAGGTGGAACAGACTTATATTTTACCAATATAACCTCAAAATAAAACTTAATTCTCTTCTAAAACATCAAATAGGTCTCTCTTTTACATTTTATTCATTCTTTAAATTTTATTTATTGTATTTTATGTTTCTTAAACATTCATTTGACTGTTCTTAAAATATTAATTTTATACGGTTTCTATATTTTTATTAATTTATGTAATTTATTATATATTAATAATAAAAAATAATGTAGGAAAGAGATAAAAATAAAAATAGAAAACCACATAAACTTTTTATTTGGTGTCATTTTAATTGTTTTGACGAAAACTTCAAATGATATATTTTGTTATAAAAAATAATTATTCTATTATAATTTAATAAATTACATAAATTGTTTTCTTGATTTTATCACCGTCAAACGTATTGCGTAAGGTTCACGCATGCAATTTGTTGTTTTCGATGAGTTTGTATGTTTTCTCTTGATCAGAGTAGTAAATATTCGATTTTGATCTTACAAGAGTGATTGTACAGGTGATAGGTGAATTTTTGTTTTGTTTTATGGAATGCAAGTTTTGTGAATGTGATGATACTATATGGGATCACTAGTCAAATTGTTTTCTTGATGCTTATATTTTATGTACTATTTGATATTTAATCCAGCTTAATTGATTGTGCGCTTGTTGGTAGTAGTTTTTTATTCTTAGTATGAAATGCATATAGATTTACTTCGATAATGGATTCTTGATGCTTATATTATATTTACATTTTTCATATATCATTAGTTGATTATGAAATCATGTATTTTTGCAAATATATTTTTGCAAGTAGTAGTGGTTTGATGTAAGTTATACTTTGCACACTGTATTTGTTAACATTTATATTGATTATTTAGTTAAAAAAACACTAAACAGCTCATTGGGGGTAAATTGGTCATTTTAACCAGTTCTGTCCAGTCCTATCATGTCTTACCAAACGCTGAACAACTGTCATATCTGCATACCAAACACACCCTTAATCATCATTTCTTCTTCATCTCTTATCTTTCAAATCCATCTCTTCTTTCTTCACAAGTTTCTCACATCGATTCCAATGATATTTCACACAAATACCAACAATCTTTAACATCAATCCTTACATTGCGTGCAACCAACCTTTCAAAAGTTAATGCACATATAAATGACATAACATTTATTCAAAATCGTAATAAACAGACTAAAATTCTGACTCAACTCATGAACAGTAAAACAGAAGTAAATAAAGAGAAAAAAGATACTCAAAATGAATGGTAAATCAAAAGGGGTAAAATGTTATGTAAGAGGCTGTTTACCTAAATGCTTACCCGGTTAGCGCTTACCGTAAGGAGTCAACACTATAATTTATTTTCTAGGTAAGATTGTAGTATATCAAAATGGTATCGTGTGCAACAATATATATGATAAGCGCTTACCCGGGTAAGAGTCGTCACACTCACTTACCGGATAATGCTTTCTATCCTTATCATCGCTCTTACAAGGTAAGATTCTTGGGTCTTGTCATGTTCGTCCAGTGAGAAAAATTGTCCGATAAACACCTACTGGGTAAACGTTTAATAAACGACCCCTAAATAAGTGATTTTCTAAGGGTTATCAAGTAGCTAATATTTTTTAAATATTTTATTTTATAAAATGAATTATTTGCTAATAAATTGTTTGTAGTTGTACAGGTAAATAAATATAATTCACTTTATATTTTAAAATATATTTTTGTATTTTTAACAATCTCAATCATGTCATGAAACGATGAAACTTTACGCGTATAACGGTCTCAAACACGAAAACAACGGCCTAAAATCTGTAATATATGAGATCTATGTCGTGTTTGGACGGCTACGATCGTGATGATATTTTCTAGTACTATGGACGTCGCCACACATAGAATAACCCCAAACTCATAGAATAACTTTCAAGACACAACCCTTTCGATGACTGCCTTTGATCAATTTCTTTCGTTGTGACGTCGCTGTTCTTCACCAGTTCGCATCAAATCCAGATCAAATATTTGGCGTGGAAACGCACTGAAATAGTATTCTGCCCAAGAATTGATCGTTTGCACAGATCAATTTTTCAATTTGAGTTCATTTTTATGGCAGCAGTTCCTTCGCATTGATCAATTGCAATGGCTCATTGGCTCAAAGCTGCTGAAGGTATCGTGTAGTTTTGCCTTGCCCTAGTTCATTTCTCAAATAATCAATAGCTTAGTTTTAAAGAAATCTGAAATGGTATTGGGCAAAAATGGGGGAAATTCGTTTACTTTCCGTTCTACTCAATAGACCATGTATGTTATGGAATGTTGGTTTGTAACTAGTGATGATGATATTGCTATTATCGGATGTGTATTATGCGATTGATCATTGTGATTTGAAAGATTAACCTCTGTCGTTAGGGTTATAGGCGTTAGGTACTTCAGTTAAATATAAGAGATCTGGATCCTTGAAGTTAGTATGTCAAGTGCACCTGAAGCTGGGTTATTTTGCTATGATTAATGGAGGTTTGAGCCGGGCAAAACTCCTTAATCATATCATCAGTGTGTGTCTGGCTTCTGAAGGTTTTCTTGAATAAACTTAATATCACTTGGAAGGTTTACAAGTTAAGACGCTACTTCTTTATAGGTCTGTGTTGTATAAAACAGAAAATAAGATTATTATTTAGGAAAAGTGGAAAACATAAACATCATCTACTAACGTTTTTTCAGTTTCTATTTGAACAAGCAATTTCTTGTAATTTTATTCGGGCTCATGATCACTGAAACAACAATTACTGCTATGATGATACAAAAAGAGGAAGTTACTAATTACATGGCTGTCAAGATTATGGCCATGGAGTTGATTTTCCACACAAACATAGCAACTTGGCATAGCAAATGGTGATATTAAAATGGAACAAAATTTCTGCCTGGAAGCAGGTTTTGTGCATCAGTCAAGATCGCATCCGTACCAACTGACTTATGCTTTCAATTTATAATCAACCAAAGAGTGAGAATAAAGGAGGAACCCGTGAGGATAGTTTGCAAGATAATGGCCCAAAGATCTGGTCACTAATTCAAAGAAATTTACTCAGAGTAGGCATTATGTACAGCTTTGCAATAGTATGTGCATTTCAAGAGCGAGCAACATTTAGTCCCTGGAAAGGCGTTGATCGAGTTCCTTGGTCATTATCAAATCAAGACATCTAGCTGAGGACAGAAAAGTTAACATAAATGTTTAATGGCTTCACCTACTGCCCCTATTTTAATGACGTATGCAAGACCCTTCCCCAAGGGCAAGAAAGGTACTGCAGAATAAATCTGTTGCAAGGAGCAGAGAATAAATAGAAGTGAGGAGTAGGAGGATGGTATCCAGAAAAGATTCTCATTACGTATTGGGAGTGACCTAGGCCACTTGAATGCTGGAGGTGTTGTACTTTCAACTATAGTGGTTGATTGAGCATTCCACTTTCCATTATTAAAGTTCAGTATTCATTCCTCCTTCATTTCACATTGTTTTCTGGGTAATAAACAGTTTCATTCTCCTCGATCTATTGCAAAATATTGATGAATTATTGTTTGAAGTATTTTTTAGAAGATATGGGAATTACATCCTAAAGGCTAAAGGTCTGTTGAGAGTTGAGTAGCACGTTACTTCGGTCATGCAATCGAAGCAGTTGGTTTCTTTCCATGATCAAAGATTGAAGTACTTTTTGCTACTTTGCTGCTCTTCTATTCATAAATATCCTAGTTTCTATTTCAATGTCTATTGGTGCAATATATATATATATATATATATGTGTGTGTGTGTGTGTGTGTGTGTGTAAATGTGTGTGTGTGCAAAGAGCTCTAAAGAAATCTAAATAATTTTACATGTTCAATTTTAGTGCTCTGTAATAGGATTGGGGGAAGCTTTCATCTCCTTTTGGAGCACGAGTTTACTTTCCGGTCTTAAGTGGCTTATCCTTCACGTCATGATCAAGGGCCATCAGAACTTGTTGATGACATTCACCCATAGTAAAGTCAAAACTAGACTCTTGTTAAATCTGTGTGGCACATGTTTTTCATTTTGCACTAGTATTATTTCAACCGAATCTTGAAGTTCCCACCACGATTTAATTAATTAATTCTTATGCTTCCTGACCTGTCTTTATCACTAGGGTTTGTTTCTATATTCATTTTATCCGTTGTCTTTATCCTCTAAACTCTTTAATCAGACAATTTAATCTTGTTCGAAGATACAACTTTTATGCATGCAAGAATTGATATGTGTTGGTTATACTGCTTTTATCAAATCTGTTGCATTTTGTTTTTGACATTAATTGTTTAGTCAGCAACATATAACTGCACATTTTACTTAATAATTTGTATTATTTGTGGATACATAAACATATTAATACACGTGCCTACTTGTCATGCATTTGATTTTATGAACTTGAAATTTCTTGAAGACAAGCAAAGCTCATGGTTTGTATTGCATAGATTTATTTGAAGTTGTAGATCGAAGGGCAAAGCTTGTAGTTGGAGATGAGCAACCAAATTCACAGTCACCAGGTTAGTAAGCGTATGCTTGTATTTTGGTGTCGGTATCGTACAATATTATTTGTATTGAAAAACAAAATAGCAGATAGATACCGTTTACAGTACTTTTGTAGCCTCTACTTCTGATTTCTGCATGGTGGTTATCTATTTGACTTGTTTCTTTCTGGTTCATGGCTTTCCCATTCTGCACCATTAAGCTTCAAATGGACAAGGATCTCAAACGAAGCGTAGAAAGTCAAAATTGAAGGTATTCTAGTGGTTTCTTGTGGGATTTATTAAGCATCATGCAAGTATTCTTACTCTCAAGTGATCTGAAATTACCCTATTTGCTGCATTTKAAGGGACAATCTTCAGATAGGTCTGCAACGGTTGATAATGCTTTGAAAAAAACTGGCTCCCGTGCATCAGTATCAAAGGTTTCATCTGATGAAGATTTATCTGCTGCTTCAACTGATAATGATGCGATTAATCAAGCTCATTCTTCTTTGAAAAATAAAGACGAGGAGCAACGCAAAGTTAATAATGATGTCTCCCAATCAGATGTCCCTGTGTCTTTGTCATCATTGGATGATCAGCCTAAACAAGACACTATGTTTGACAAAGATACAACATCTGCTATTAATCAAGAGGCTGTTCCACCAATCTTCAACAGTGATATTGTCAATGCGACTTCTTCAAAATCTAGTGAGGAGATTTTGTCAACATCGGTAACTTTGGTAGAAAGTGAAGCTGAAAAAAATCATCCCACTGATTCTGGTGAAGATGTCTTATTGAAAGATAAAGGAAGTGACATGGTGATAAAAAAAGAGGGATCTCAATCTTCAAATTCAGATACACCTTCTAAAGTGGATTCCCTAAAAGTTAGCAATCTCAAAATTGAAACTCAGCTAGATGAAAATAAGGATCAAGAACATAAACCTGTAGCTTCGCCAAAGAAAGTACAGGAACAGCCTGGTTCCCCGAAGAAAGTACAAGATCAGCCTGGTAGCCAAAAGAAAGTACAAGATCAGCCTGGTTCCCCAAGGGAAGTACAAGATCAGCCTTCGAAGAAAGTACAAGATCAGCTTGACGAGGTAAGCTATAGTCAACTGGCATCACATTTTTTTGGATTCTTTGTTAGCTTTAGGTTTTTAAAATGTTGGGTGCATGGCACAAGTGGTTTTATGGACTTCCTTTTCCATTCAATAGGCACAGGGGCTGCTTGAAAGTTCAAAAACCACTGGTCAGTCAAAAGAGGCTAGGTTAGCACGGGTAAGGCTACACTCTGTTTCAATTCTTATACTTATGGTAATTAATTGTTCCTGGGGTACATAAGATGTTGGTTGCCACACATGCTTACCTATATAAAGGTAGCGTTTCTTTGTTGCAAATGTGTCTGCATAGTGTATCTAGTAACTTCCTCTGATAAAAAAATAGGAGCAAGAATTATTAAGCCTTAAAGAATATGAAGATCATGATTGTGCTGCTTTCTAGGTTTGTGCTGGCCTTTCATCACGCCTTCAAGAATACAAATCTGAAAATGCACAATTAGAGGAGCTTCTAGTAGCAGAGGTAAGAACGAATGGATGATGTTCCTGCATTTAGTATGCTTTTGATTGCATCATTTATATATTAAATAAATGTCGTTTACAGCTTATTCTACTTTAACAGAGAGACCTGAGTAAATCATATGAGGCTCGGATACAACAACTGCAAAAAGACTTGTCTTTATCAAAGGATGAGGTGAATAGAGTGGAGTCAAATATGTTGGAGGCTTTGGCTGCAAAGAATGCTGAAATTGAGGCCCTTGTCAATTCCATGGAAACAGTTAAAAAGCAGGCTGCTTTGTCTGAAGGAAATTTGGCATCATTGCAGGTTTATGCACTCCTATGAAGAATGCAAGTTTTACATCTTACTCTTGCCACCTTTTATGGTTTTGTTTCTGGAATTGGTATAATTCTGCAAATATGAGGGTCTAATCTTATCTACACTTCTCATTGATTCTTAACTTGTTCCACACATGATATGGAGTCTGCCTTGATTGATATCTTAGAGGCTGAAGGCCTTGCCTTCTGCATAACAATGAAGGCCCCCAAATACCTGTGAAATTTTTCGCCCCAAGTCCCAACCATTGCAATAGGACTCATTTGGGTGTCTTAGCAGGAAAATATAGGGAGTTGGTTGATCTGGATGGCTCTGAATATAGGACAATTGGATCCTTGGCAGGAAAACTTAGGGAGTTAGTTGATGCACCAAAGTGGAGAGAGAATATTGCATCTGTCAGTCGATATCTTGGGAAGAACTAAATTAAGTTGTTGGGGTACTTTTCAGTGGGGAACCTTTTTGTGGGAGAGAATTTTGATTGTCATGTTGGTAAAATAGTTCAGATTTTCAGAGGATTCACAGAAGTTACACATAGTAATAGAAATCAAGAAGAATGAGAACATTTTGTAATGCACTATCTTCTTATGGTAGCATGCCTTTTCTTAGGAAAAAGTTTTGCACATGATAACATTATGGTGGTGGTCACATATTTAGACATATAAATTGTGTCCTTATAATGAGAGAAGGTTCATGTGTCTCGACTCTTGTATAGATTGTAAAGACAAGAGTGTGAAGGGACACAATATAAGTTAGAGGTGCTTTAGCTTGGCGTAGGTAGAGTAGGCATAATAAAAACTAAAAGACGAGGCGGTGGAACTTGAAGAATTAGGGAGCAGTTCAAAAGGGAAGCGAAGTCTTACATGTAAACAGACCAGGCAACCACAGTTCCAATTTCTGGAAAAGGAGACAGATTTTGTAGGTTTTGTCTTGCACAGACTAATGAAGGTATTTTGCTACCATTTGGAACGTGGGATTTATATTCCCCAGACAGTCAACCCACGGACTCATTAGTTAAGTTCTACCTTAAATTACAAGCTAAAACCAATAAATTGGCATTGAATATTTGATGGAAAACCATCTCTTCTTTTGAAGGGCTATTATTTTTTGTATTAGTAAAGAGTAATGAAATACTAGTATCATATTATGTGATTGTTGGAGTGTCGAACCTGTCTTGTTTAATATAAATTAAACATATTTGTTTTCCTTTAAAAGCATATATAATACTAAAGCTTGCTGCAATTGATAGTCAGTGTGTTTCTCCTCAAAGACTAATGATCTCTTGAATTTCCAATAGCAGTTTCTATTAGGATTCTGTACTCACTTCACTACACTGGCTTCTTTTTGTTCTTGATTGTTTTGATATACATTATTCGTCAATCATCTTAAAAATGAACTCGATGATAACGATCTCTTGTGTAAATTTTTCGTCTTTGACCAAGAACGCAAAATAGCTGAAGCTTATATGACAGATGTTTTTACTTCATTACCAGGCAAACATGGAGTCGATAATGAGAAGTAGAGAGCTAACAGAAACGAGGATGATGCAAGTAAGAACCTGGTTGAAGCCATAAAGTGATGCACTAAATGTACTATATGGGCCTTGTGTTGTACTAATTGTTTTGTGGTGTATTTCTGACATGGGTGACATTGTTAAAATATGTGGTCATGCAGGCTTTAAAAGAGGAGCTTGCATCTGCAGAACGAAGAGCAGAAGAAGAGCATGCTGCACATAATGCTACCAAGATGGTTCCATCTAACTTTTGCTCATGTTCTGTTATTGGTCTTTGATGCTTTCATTCAGTATACATGAGTCTTGATTTTATTTCGATTATAGGCTGCAATGGAAAGGGAAGTAGAATTAGAACACCGTGCTCTTGATGCATCCACAGCCCTAGCCAAGATCCAGGTATTCTCATATGCTTTTTGCTTTGTTTAACCTGAGTATGTTAAATTTGCCCACTTTGATACAAGTACCTTGATTTGTCTTAAGTTCACCGTAAGCGTACAAGCTATAGTATACAGGTTGAACATGGGAGACGATAAATGAGCACCAGTCAATCTCATATTATAAGTTAGCCACACAAATCTTAAGGGTTTTTAATTCTAAACAAACCAAGGACGGAAAACAAATAAGGAAAATGACTAGGATTGAGAATCCCCCTTCTATGAGTTAAGGCCACCAAAAAATTTGTACAACATATAGCATAATTTGACTAAGGAGATAAATGCACCTAAACCCTCTTTCGATCCGAGAAATGCCTTTCTATCACAAATTGTACCTACTTTTGTGGTAAGTCAAAATGGTAGAAGCATTAGGATCTAGCCATGATAATTCTCAACCAACATTCCTACCTATTTGAATCGGAGAACATTAATCATTAGCTAAGCTCTCAAATTTGAAAACAAATCTCCGTCCATCCAAATCACAATGGATGAAATTATCAATACGAATCGATAATCCAAAATAAAACCTAACTTTTCTTAGCGATTCAATTTCTAAGACATCAATCAATAAAAATCCAATTAGTTTTAACTAGTTAAATCCCAATTTACAAAGCTATACTAATTTCATGAGAATGAAATTCAATAAATTGTCCACTACAAATGGGTTTTACCTAATCCCAAGCAATCATACAAACATAATGGAAATAAGCACAAAGCCCAAATACCAAAATCTAAATATTAGAAATGACCCCGTTAGCCGGCTTTTGTAGCAAATTCTATTTGTTCTTCGCCTCTTTGTGTTACTGAATACTAAGAGCATCAATAGTGCCCAGGTCCATGAACCCGGGGCCGCTTCTTCTTCTCTATCAGTTGGGCGTTGTGCCAAACCCGTCCTTGCCAGTAGCCTCATGGCATGTACTTGGTTCCAATTTGAGAACCGCTTCCAACTTCCAAAAAATAAGTTTGCCTTTTCTTTTTTAATTTTAAAAATAAGTTTTTTAAGGGGGTGTTTGGTTCGTGCAGAGGAGCGAAAATGCAAATGACGGAATAAAAATGGGAATGGATTTCGTTCCCCCTAGTTTAACGTGGAATGAGAATTTGTGCTTCTAGGGGAATGGACCCATTATGTTATACGAAACCGTACTGTTTCTTTTATTTTTATTCCCATTAATCACCGCTTAATAGCAAACACCTCCTAATTTTTTTAAGTTCGTTAATAAATAAATGTATTTATAATAGTTTCAAAAAAATATTGATAAAATTGTAATCCTTTAACAAGTAATTTTTTCCCGTTTAATGAAAATTTTATTTTTTTAAATTCTTATTATCATGACATTTATTTTTATTAGTTGCATTTTAGTTGTCATTATCTCGATGTTATATATTATAAAGAAATCAATAATTTGTAATTTTTTCAAGAAATCAATATTTAAAAACAAACCGTTAGATATTGTATTATTATAGTGGTTAGACATTTTTAATTATTTAAACCTTAATTGGTAGATGTTTTTATTGCTTTCAATCTATATTAATTAGAAAGTAAACAAAAAATGTAGGACCCATTTAAAATTATGAACCGTTTACGAAATGAGTAGTTGAGAGAAAACCAATGTTGCTGATTCATGGACTTGTGACACGGTTCATGACTATCAGACTATGGATGTTCTAAAATGTGATAAGGAAATAAATTAAAATGCGATGAGTGTTAAATGCGGATGATGTTATACACCGCATAAAGGCAAAATGGTTAAAGTGGAGAGAGGCAAGAGGAATAATTGTGATAAGAGGGTACCATTAGAACTGAAGCAGAAATTCTATAGGGTAGCCATAAGACCAGCTATGTTGTATGGTTCTGAGTGTTTGGCAGTAAAGAAGAGCAAACAAAAAATTGGAAGTTGCAGAGATGAGGATGCTGAGATGGATGTGTGGCCGGATCATGCTAGATAGGATCTCAAACGAAGTTTCGCGGTCAGAACTAGGGGTTGCGCCTATCATTGATAAATTGAGAGAGGGTAGATTGAGGTGGGTTGGGCATGTTCGTAGGAGACAATTGATAGCATCAGTTCTTTCTTTTATCACTTAGAAGCCGTGCGAGATGAAAATCAGAGAAGCAAATACAAGGGGTACGCTAATCAATAAGATTGATAAAGTAGCACTTAATGCAAAAACAACCAATTGGAAACTGTAAATATTTTCGAGGATATGACATCTGATAGGAGTTCTTGAAGGCATAGGACTAGATTGGCCGATTTGTAGGATCTGGTATAGGGTGTCGTCAAGGGTATAGAGCAGGCAAATAGGCTCCTTGTGTTTGATAGCTGGGCCTGCTTGACTATCTTATTGGTCATGCCTACATTTTTAAGTTGCTATTTTCATAGTTCTACCTGCATTACATTTTTCATCTTACTACATTGTTTGCTTGCACACCTTTGAATCGTGCACACACAATGGAGTCGCTAGTTTACTTGTTAGTTTTACCGATCACCTGTTCTATTGCTTATCTTTTTGCCTGAGTCTTCATGGAAATAGCCTCTCGATCCTTGTGGTTGAGGTAAGGTCTACGTCATCTTACCCCTCCAGACCCTACTTTTGAGTGGGATATACTGGGTTCGTTTGGTTTTGGTTTTTAAATACGAAAAAAAAATCAATAACCATGATGAAAATGAACGAACTGTAAGAAGCATAAAATTGTATATGGCAAATGAAATAATAGATAGGAACATATTATCAAATAGGAACAATTGGATTTCATATGATAGATGAATACAAGCTTAGATCTCAATTGTTGAATGTTCCACCATTGTTATTGAATGACAAAGAAGGGAAAAGAGGAGAAGAGAGGAAGAACAAGAACAAAAAGGGGCTACATTTTGATCTGATTTCTAGCGTCAATTTTCGTTCCAAAAGGATGTATACGTGCTCAGGTAAAAAAATGGGTGAAGTGCCCAAGATAGCCCCTCTCCAACATTGTGTGAAAACAGAGTCTGCCGCTTGGCATGGCTATGCAACTTTTTGGCCTGCCGTCAATTCTCCAGTAAGTCTTCTACTTGTACTTCACGGCAAGCTCAAAGCATGAAAATTGTAGCTCCTTTTCTTATCTATCCACAGCCTCTTGAATCGCCTTAATCTGAACTTAGACGAGTGAGACATGATCAAAATACTGCATCAAGGTAAAGCTGTCCAAAATATGCTATCCACGAACATGCTTCAAATATCGTACACGTCCAACAGTGGTTGGTTCTTCCCTGTATGCTTGGAACTCATCATTTAGTTATGCCTTGTTATCGTGCCGGTGCATGCTTATTTGGAATCACAACAAAGACGACAAAACGTATCTTGTTTCTTTGATTGAAACTTGCATCCGGAGCACCTGATTAGGTCTGAAAATCAACCAAAATCACAGAGCAAACAACGAGGCAACACAAGGCAGACATGAGGCAGATGCAATGCAAGAATGATGAAAATGAATGCTAAAACACGAACAAGAGAAACACAAAAAAGACTTAACATATGTATATTGGTGCCTGGTATTGGTTATGTTAACTGTTTAAGAAAACTATCTCTAACGGCTGTTTGTCTCTGAATCATCTTCTTTCAGGTGTAGGATGTATGAATGTCTGTTGGGTTCATATCCATTAGCTACCTTAAATTCCCTACTCAAACAAATACCATTCTGTATTTGCTCTTTTGATCATGTGGTCCTAACCTTCTACCTGCCTCTACTTGGCTTATTTGCAACCCTGCTAGATTTGCTATATACAACTTAATTTTACTCATATTAGTGAATAAATAGCAGAATTGAGTGAGTTGCTATAAGTACAATTAATTGTTACTAGTTTTGAAGTGTGTAATATAACATGTTATCATGTTTGTTGCAGCAAATGTATGTTCATTTCTGTTACAAGTCTGGTGCACATCTCTACTTATTTTTTATGCCTGTGATCTTAACTATTTTATGTAACTGGTTTCTTTATTAGAGAACAGCTGATGAGAGGACTTCCAAAGTAGTAGAGCTTGAGCAAAAGGTGGCATTACTTGAGGTAATTACAAAAGCCTCAAGTTTTTACATGAACTTATTCTTGTATGTTTCTCTAGTTCTAAGATCATCTATCATCAGGTCGAATGTTCTAGTTTAACTCAAGAACTGCAAGATATGGAAGCTCGTGCTCGGCGAGGGCAGAAGAAGTCTCCAGAAGATGCTAATCAAGTGATTCAGGTAGATGAAGAAAGATGATACATGTAAACTTTTTTTATGAGTTTTAGATTTTTACCTTTTTAGTTATTAGCAAAAGCATGTTAGGTTAGCAACTGAAAAATAGCAATCCATGTGGTCACAGGTGTAAACCGAACAACCTGTGCCCACAACTCTTAAAACCATTTTCATCGGTTGTACCTTCAAAATTGTGTCACATAATGAGAAATCATGGCGAAACATGGTATATACCCAAAAAGAAAATTATGTGGAGGAAGTACAAAGAAAGTCTTTTACATTCACTGTGACAAATTATAAAAAAATTGATATTCAGAAGTTGAAATGAAAGACTTCTACCTCAAGAAAACCATATATCAAGGTCATGGTAACTAAGCTCAACTGGAGGAAGACCTGAGACCCTGTTACCGAGCCTACGGTTTAAGTTGGTGTGTTTCCTTTCTTGGTAGCTGAGTGCTGAGTGCAGATTCCAAAACTCAGCCTCTATGACATTTCAGCAATATATTTCAGATAGAAGGCAAGCCTAGAAACCAAAATTAGGTAGCTCCCATTGTTATTTGTTTTACTAAAAAAATGTAGGTACAACATGGTATACACATACTTTTGTTTTATCAATCACAATCTCACATAATTTTGAAATATATGGGTTTTTGATGCCCAAAAGGTAAACATCTTAGTGGCTTTTCAAAGTAATTGCCCAAGACGGATATTATTTTTAATGCAATTTTACTGTTGCCTATCATGTTTCTGGAGGTTAGCATATATGGAGTTTGAATTACCATTTTTATCAGACTATTTTGTTATCTCACAAAAAGATAACATGCTCCATTTGTTATGCTTTCGATGCTGTGATTTTACTAACCTTGCTGTTGTGGGAGTTTGTTTGGCTGAAGCGTATAACGCTAAAACAGTGCTTCAAGATTTTTTATTTCTTAATTGCCATCATACCTTGATTTCGACTAGCAAGTACTTTAATGTAGGATAAGATTTTCAGAATAAGTGTCGATTAATAAGAACTGAAACAATTTTGCTCAAGCTTGATAATCATGGCATATTTATAGTTATCAGAAACTAATCATCATATAAACTCAGTAATTGTAACCTATCCACATGATAACATCATGTTCTAAATTTCCAGATGCAGGCTTGGCAAGAAGAAGTAGAGCGTGCACGTCAAGGCCAGAGAGATGCTGAGAGAAAGCTCTCTTCTTTGGAGGCAAGTTTCTGTCACACCCTGCTTCTGAAATAATAAAAGTTATACAAAGTTCAATTGTGTACAGTGGAGGACTACAAATGTTTACATCGAAATGCTAGAACACATCAGATATCCTTGTTGGTCCCACTTCTGAATTACACCTTTAGACATATGTGAACAATTTTGTCTGAGATACATAATCATGGAAGCCCTAGAGCTTAGTGGTATCATGGTATCTACAAATAACATTACATGTTCTCAAAACATACATATATATTATATTCATCTATTAACCTCCGAAAGTATGCACTCAAAATACTTCTGGAAATGTGTAATCATAACAACATGCAATATTGGCTCTGTAAAACTTCTGCATAAAAAATAACACTTGAAAATACGAGACTTCTTATTGCGAGTCAATGTGTATTTTAGACCTTCTGGATGCTTCTTGGAGTAATAATACTGAACTTGAATAGAGGTATAACTTGCATGTACTAACTGGACTTTACTTCTAATCATGCATCCCAGAAAGTGTCCAAATACACAAGGACATAAAACAATTTACTTCTTGATAATGGTTCATGTATGCTGTAAATAGACTTCTGATATGCACATATTCATGGACATATTTTACACATAATATATATATATTTTCATTATATCTCAGTTTAAATATACACATGATACTCATCTTTATCTTCGTGTATGAAACTAGTTTCTGATTATCCTGTTAACCTAAGTATCATAAAATATACATGTTCGAATATTAGCCACTACTTTTGTTTCTGTAAACAGTAAAATGAACCTATTGTTTCTTTCTGTTTAATGACATAGGCTACACTTGGTCTGGCCATCATCCTACGACCTCAACAACTCTTTACTGTTTCTGTTTTACATCTGGCGTATGCTGGTACAACAACTTTGTTTCATCTGTTTTTAACATTTGTACAACCACCTCTTGTCAAAGTAAACTTATGTATAAACTCCTCAACTGGTTAGGCTATGATAGTTCACTGGGCATAGTTTTACGTTGTCTGTATAACTTTATCTGTACACAGCACCTTAAAATGCTTAGAATAATCAATTTTTTGTCTCTATTGTCAAACTGGCATAGGGCTATAACTTATATGGACCGTAGTTCTATGCCTTCAGCATTCTTCTATTTTCTGATTTTTGTACACATAGGTCTAAATGAGGCTGGCTGTAATCGTGAGTTGTTCATCGAACACCAAGAGCAACTTTATTGTTATACTGTGTTTTGCTTCTGATACTTCAAATTTATTTTTAATTGTTTACAACCCAACCTTTTATTTCTAAAACTCTTTATCTTACCATAACATGAATATAACATTATATCATGTTAAAAAGCTTCCATTTTTTATTCAAAGTAATACTTTGACTCGACACGTACAAATGCAAATGCATGTCACATCCTCAACATGTAATCGTCTAGATTCTAAATTATTGATTTAACTACTGGATTGAAATAACACTTTTGGGATTTGAGAATTATACCTTCGTTAAACTAGAGAATCATTTGTTAATGAGATGTGTACAATTAGCTCCTTCACTTGTACTTTGCTTGATTTCTCCTTCTTTCTCTCAATTGTTTGTACTGATTTCTTCTTCTCTTTTTATAGTTTTCTTTTCTTCCATTTCTAACCTATGCTTGTACATATGTGGAGCAAGAACGAAGTGAGGCAATGCCTCCTTTAAACACTCAAGTCCAATAGCTTATTCCTGAAGTCTAAAAATGTATACTTGCCACATCTAGTTTCACATCTCGCTTGGCTTCTAAGTGATAAAAGAAAGAACTGATGCTATCAATTGTCTCCTTTATTTCGTTCCATATAAATTACATTGTATGATGACTGAATAAATTTAGGGGTGTTACGGCTTCTTTCATGTTTTTTATGGACACACACATAATGCTTTCTTTCTCCATTTGTGCCGACATTGGTTAATAAAAAAACTAATTAAGAACTCAATCCCAAATCAGTTTCTTATGGTCCTTATGTTCCAAAATGAAGAACCAATGGATGATTGCAGGCTGAAGTTCAAAAAATGAGAGTGGAAATGGCGGCCATGAAAAGGGATGCTGAGCATTATTCACGCCAGGTAGCAGCTTTTAGTTTTTGCTAATAAGAGATTATGTATTCTTTTGCTTGAGTACAGTGCATACCGATGCATATAATTGCATACTTTTTTTTTGTCTTTTTGAATGGGTATGTGTATTTGTCAGCTTGGGACAAGGACAATTTTAGTTGAGTTTGCCTCGGCATGACTGATAGTCTTTCTTGTACCTGTTATTTATTTGTTCATGTTCTTTGATGGATCCATCAATTTTTCTGTGAAGGTCAAAAAGTATGAACCATTAGGTCTTGCTTTTATACTTCCTGCTGAACCTGGGCATAGGGAAATGTCGAATAGCAATGTTTTCTTTGCATTGATCGTAGGAAGTTCTATGCCTCTATAAATAAAAATGAGTTTTGGAAGGTTCCATCGTAAGTTTGTTTTATGAGCCGTAGCTAAGGTTGGTTTCCTCTTGTGGCAAAAGCCATTGATTTATTATGTTATAGGAATTTACAACTATGTCATGAAAATAATCCTTTCTTTTTCTATATATAGAATATAAAAATCTGGATATTTCCATTAGAGCCGATGTAAACATAGGAAGGGTCTTTCTAGCCAGTCAACCAGATACCTGAGAATACCTTAGTAACATTTTAGTATATGTTTATTAATATTAAGAAGTTATTGTAGCAAAGATAATTGGGAATAATTTTCTCTATATTATTTGAAGAGAATGATACAGTCATTTATATACCCAAAAAAGAGGTCCTACTAAATAAATTACCAAAGAGGAAAAAGCAAACTATACAACAAATCACTCTATCTATGGAGGGAATATACAATAAAATCACTGATTATAGGAGATTGAATCCTAATAATCAGCACACAATATTTCCACCAGTTTGTTTTCCTACACTCCCCCTCAAATTGGTCGGAATATGTCTGTTAGACCAAGCATAGAGCTTAGTCCAATGAGGTGAGGTCTAAACAGGGCCTTGGTTAAAATGTCTGCTGCTTGCTGCAGAAAGGGAACATGGTTGAGAGAAATAACATTTCCTTCTATTTTCTCACATATAAAGTGCCTGTCCATTTCCACATGTTTCATTCTTTCATGATGGATTGGATTTTTAGCCATAGCTATTGTTGATTGGTTGTCACACATCATCTTGATAGGTCTAGAAATTCCACACTTAAGTTCCACTATCAGTCGATTTAGCCAAATTCCTTCACACATACCGTGAGCTAAAGCTCGAAACTCGGACTTGGCACTGCTTCGAGATACAACATGTTTTTTACTTCTCCATGTCACCAAGTTTCCCCAAACAAATGAACAATAACCGGATGTAGATCTCCCGTTAATAGGGGATCCGCCCCAGTCCGCATCTGTATGAACTTCGAGAGACCGATTAAGTGTTTTCTTGAACATTAATCCCTTTCCAGGATCCTTTTTCAGACACCTAAGAATTCGAATCATAGCCTTCATATGGTCCATTGAGGGATTGCTTAAAAACTGACTAATAATCCTGACAGGACGAGTGTTCAAATATATTAATTTTCCCACCAAGCGTTGATATCGCCCCTTATCAGCTGCTTCCTCTTCAGTCCGAGAGATCAGTTTCGTATTAGGATCCATAGGAGTTTCAACCGGCTTGCAACCACTCATGTGAGTTTCATGTAGGAGATTTAGGACGTACTTGCGTTGAGATACATAGATCCCCTCTTTCGACCTGGCTACTTCCATTCCCAGAAAGTACCTCAAATGCCCAAGGTATTTGATTTCAAATTCTTTGGATAAAAGAATCTTCAGTCTTCTCATTTCTTCTTCGTGATTTCTTATAAGGACAATATCATCAACATAGACAAAGTACAGTAATTTTCCCATCTAGGAAGTGTTTGATGAACATGCAATCTGCTTGAGACTGTGAATAACCATCTTGTTTGAGCACTCTAGAGAACTTGTCTAACCATGCTCTCGGAGATTGTTTGAGCCCATATCTTCTTCAACTTGCACACTTTTCCTTTTATTTTTTCCGTTTCAAAACCAGCCGGTACATCCATATACACTTCCTTACATAGGCTTCCATTCAAGGAAGATTTATTTACATCGAGCTGGAATAAATGTCAGTCTTGGTTGACAACAATAGACAATAGAACACGAACAATATTAAGTTTGGCTATCGATTTCATAAGATTGAGTGAACCCTTTTGCCACTAGACGAGCCTTGTATCTATCTATGCTTCCGTATTATGTTTTACTGAAAAAATCCATTTATATCCCACGATTTTCTTATCGGGTGGCAAAGATATTAGGAGCCATGTGTCATTCTTTTCAAGAGCATTGTACTCATCGAAGGTTGCTTTTCGCTATTCTGGTACCTTAAAAGCTTCATAAAACAGAACAAGGAATCACGGTTTTATCCAAGGAAGTCACATAGGATCAAAATTTTTGTGACAAGTTTGAGTATGAGATATAGCTTCGAAGTGGGTGAGTACATGATCAAATCCCTTTTCTTTGAGCAATGCACAAATTCTTCTTTGGATCATTTGCTGTTATCTCATCGGAGTTTGATTTCGAACTCGATTCTGTCTCATTGTGTAACCTTTCAGGATTGACTGAACTAGGGAAAGATTCTTGACTTTTGCTGGCTTGGTTCTGGTTCCAAAGGTTTTTCTCTTCTTGTGTAAACTTTTATTTCTTCATCAGGGAGATTAAGGTGTTTAGGAGGTACTCCAGACTAACGACTTATTTAAGACGAATCTGGTGAAATTTGAGGAGGCGGTGCATGAGAAGGATGACTTGTTCTTGACTCAAAGATGGTTGTCCATTCCTAATTTTGTGATTCCTGAGTGCTATTCTCCCCCTGAATTGCAAAATTGGGAAAGAACGGTGTATGCTCAAAGAATGTCTCATCCATAGTGTTATAGAATTTTTGTGTTACCGGTGAGTAACATTTATAGCCTTTTTGATTTGCTGAGTAGCCAAGAAAAACACATTTGAGAGAGCGAGCTTCAAGTTTGCTGCGATTATGAGGGTGAACATGAATGAAAGCAACACAACCGAAAATTTTGAGTGGGATATGAGACACAAGTTTGGAGGTTGGGTTGAGTTCATGAAAAATTTGCAAGGGAGATTTGAATGTAAGGACACGAGAACTCATTTGAAAGCAACACACGAGATACGTGGCGGTTAGAACAATGTCGCCCTAATTTTTTTGGGGAACATGGGTTTGAAGGAGTAAGGCTCGAGCAATTTCGAGGATGCGACGGTTTTTGCGTTCGGCCACACCATTTTGTTATGGTGTGTCCATGCATGAGCTTTGTTGAACAATTCCATGAGATTTGAGATAAGAACCAAGATTTGAATTGAAGAAATCCCTAATTGTCAGTTTTGAGAAATTGAATATTGGTTTTAAGCTGGTTTTGGACCATGGCATGAAATTGTTGAAATATGGGATTAGTTTCAGTTTTATCCTTGATAAGAAATGTCCAACATAATCGAGTATGATCATCAACCAACAGTAAAAACCATCGAGCACCCGTGATATTTGGGATCTTGGTTGGTCCCCAAATATCACCATGAATGAGTGAGAAAGGGGTGATTTGGTTTGTAAGGTTGTGGAGAAAAAGTGCTACATGTGTGCTTTGGGAGTTGGCATACTTCACAATGTAAATAGTTCTGATTTATGTGAAAGAATAATGATGGAAACAAATGTCTCATATATGAAAAATTAGGATGACCTAGACGAGAATGCCACAACATAATTGCACTTTATTCGACTGGAAGATGGACTTAAGGCTATGAACATGCTCTAGATCGGGAACAAATAGCACAGAGTATAGAGTAAGAGTATTTGAGAGGTGAATTGTTCCTGCCCCTTCCACAGCGGTGCGAGTACCATTTGCTATGCGAACGTTTTGCTGTTTATTGCAAGGGAAAGAACTTGTAAAAAGAGATCTGTCACCTGTCATATGATTTGAAACACCGGAATCGACCATCCATGATGAAGGAGTTGAACTATCACCAACATGAAATGCGAGATTCCCTTCATTGTTGGCAGACGATGAGATATTAGCCTTGCTTATGAGCTATTGAAGTAATGCCAGTTGGTCCTTTGTAAATGGCACCTGATTGTTGGCTTGGGACTGCGCAGTAACTGTTGTATTTTCCCTAAGCTCACAGTCTCGGCTTGGTTTCCATATTGAGGGTTTTCCATGCAGTTTCCAGCACCCTTCTTTCAGATGACCATGCCTTTTGCAATGATCACACCGAGGATGTCCTTTTCTTGATCGATTATCATTGAAGCTTCAAGACATTCCTTGGGAAGCTAAAGCGACAGAGTTTGGAGCGGGATCCTAGGCTGCTGCGAGAGCTGAAACATCTAGGGAAGAAGATGGAGTGGTTAGTCCCATCATGATTCGCTTACGACTTTCCTCTCGACGTACTTTAGAAAAGACTTCCCGTAATTTTGGTAAAGGTTTCATCCCTAAGTCTTCCATGAACTTCATCAAGAGACTTCATCATTAGAAACTTGAAGATGAGTTTAGTTTCCATCATGGTTTTGAAATAAGTTTGATCGTTAGAACACTTCCATTCATGTGATTCCAACAAGTCTAATTGTTGCCAATAACGAGTGAGAGTTGAGAAATAGGTGGTGACAGAGTTTTCTCCTTGACGTAAATCTTGAAGAATACTCTCTACATGGAACATCTCATCTATGCTTTCACTACTGGAGAAGGTTTCTCGTGCAACATACCAGATTTCTTTCAAAGTGGTGTATAGAAGAAAGTTCTCTCCTATTTCAGTTGTCATTGAACTGATCAACCAAGCCATAACTTGATGGTTTTCTGCCCTCCATGCTCTGAACTCTGGACTATCAGATGCTGGTAGTGAGTGTGCCAGTAAGATACTCATCTCGACCACGTCCACTTATAAACACCATCATGGATTGGGAGCATTGTAGATGGTTATGCCCATTGAGTCTATGACTCGTGATACCGATAAGGCTTGAATCGGTTGAGGAGGGTTCGAGGAGATACAATTTGAGTTGTCTGAGGTCTCGGAACCAGACATTTGGAATAATACGATAAAGCAGAGATAAAAATAACTTACTGTTGGCTTCTGAAAAAGTGATCAGTTGAGTAACAACACCCCAGACTCGTTGAAACTTGTAGAGTGACGAGGGAATTGATTTGATAAATCGACTAACTGAAATTGATTTGATGAGTTAACTGGATAAAATCGACCGGATGATATCGATTGGAGGATATCGGCTGGATTGAATCGACTGGATGAAATCGACGGGGTGAAATTGGTTTAATGAAATCGAGTGACTGAAAAATCGATTGACGATTGTGATTATGAAGGCACGAAACAGAGGTTGGTTTAGGAAGATCAAAAATGGAGCCTAAGCTCTAATACCATGTAGCAAAGATAGTTGGGAATAATTTTCTCTATATTTATTTGAAGAGAATGATACACCCATTTATATACACAAAAAAGAGATCCTACCAAATAAATTACCAAAGAGGAAAAAGGAAACTATACAATAAAATCACTGATTATAGGAGATTGATTCCTAATAATCAGCACACAATATTACCACCAGTTTGTTTTCCTACAGTTATTAATCTTGAATCAAATTGCATCGCTATCAAGTTATCACTTTTGTTCAACTGACCAATATTGATTTGAAATCTAATATTCTAATTTAGAGTTGCCTTTCGTTTTGCATCTACAATGGTGACATGATGCATATCAACTACGAATCATACAATTTATCAGGTTAATAGAAAGTTATGCTGCAAGACGCACCATGAAACACCAGATCTGGTTCTTTTAAAGTCTTTCAAACACAATTTAATGTATGTCTGCAGAATTTGTTTTCTGGCTGTAATACATTGAGAAGCTCGGAAATATACTGCTATATTTCTCTCCATATAGGGACAGCCAAATATATAAAACAAGTGGTTTTCTTGAAAACCTTTTGTTTACACTTTTTGGTGCTTCTGTTTCACTTCTCTAGATATTAGTTTTTGCCATGTGCTGACCAGTTAGAGTGATACTGCTACTGAGCAGGAGCATATGGAGCTGGAGAAACGGTACAGGGAACTCACAGATTTGTTGGTACGTCAACACCAGTCTCTCAGTGATGTATAGTCTTTTAACTAATGATTTGGGTTGACAAAAAATGACACTGTGTGATCAGTATTACAAGCAAACACAGCTGGAGGCAATGACCAGTGAAAAAGCTGCAGCAGAGTTCCAATTAGAGAAGGAGATGAAGCGTATTCAGGAAGCTCAGGTTCATTGTTAGCTACTTGTTGCATCTTTTTGAAAGATGCTCTGATCTTCAGTCAGCTTAAATTGCCATTTGGTTCTAGTTCTGCATACATACTAATCGTCTAGTAACCAGGTAGAAGTAGAAAGGAGTAGAGTCCCTCGTCGTGCATCAACAACTTGGGAAGAAGACACTGACATGAAAGCTCTCGAGTATGTTGATTCCCTATATTCATTTTCCTTCTTTTGATAATATTTTCAATCTTTTGTTTAATATTACAGTATTGCAAGTGCAAGCTCCTGGTATCACAATTGCACTTGGCAAACGATGATCTAAATCTCCTAGCAGACCATGTTGTTTCACTGTATAGAAGTTCCACTGAAGTAAACACATGACTAACCAACTGAAAATTGGTACAGCATATGATTGTTAGTTGTAAAACTCAACCAGGCCACTGATTTTCTTTTTCTTATAAGGGCATGCTACAAATGCAAATTAGGCTATATATTATGTGTGTTTTGACAATTCTATTAAAATACCCTTTCTTCCCCAAATAATGTTCACTGATGCAACAAGTAGAATGATACAGATCCATCTAATCTGATCCAATCTTTACCCAAGCCCAAAGTGTTGAATGTTTATTCCAGACGGCCCAAAAGAGTGGAAGATAGGGTTGGGCCCAATTAGCTATCACAGATTGTGTGTCTAATAAATGGCAGGAATGCGGGTAGCATGAGGTCATTGTGATTTTTCTTGTTAATTGAGTTAGGCTCTTAGCTGTGGCTTTGAGAGAGGGAAGTTTCCCTGGAGTTGTGTTTGTTCTTCCAATTGTAAGTTCCAATTTCGTTAATAATCAATTGCTGATTTCCCTTGCCTTTTAATCCTTTCATTCTTCCAAATTGTTTGGGTTCCTATCATAGAATCTGAATGTTGGGAGTTAACCCTGGGAATGCATTGGTGAAATCTATTTGTGATTGGATTCCTAGGGTGTTCACCTCTTCCTTAAATGGTTTGTTGCCACGGTACCCCCCCCCCCCTTTGAAAAGACATTCCAATTAGACTTAAAAGGCCCACTAACATGTAATATTACCTATTAATTTCAGGCCTCTCCCCTTTCATCACCGCCATTTGGTTGGGGCAAGTATACAGGTAACTTAGTTTCTTTGCTGTACCAACTGTTTTGTTTCTTTGCTGCTGCTGTTATTAATTCATCCAAATTCTTGGTACTAATGCAGCTGCAGAAGGCTGCAAAGATTTTAGATTCTGGTGCTGTGAGGGGGATAAGGTTTCTGTGGCGATATCCTGTTGCTCGACTTATCCTGCTCTTTTACATGGTAAGAATACCTGTTGTTATCAAAAAGTGTTTCCTCTTTGTGTCCGAATGAATGTAGAAATATAAGAAAACCGATACTTAATCATATGGCAGGTATTTGTGCACCTTTTTATGATGTATCTGCTGCATCGACTTCAGGTACGAGAGCTAGCAAACTAGAAAGAATTAAGTTAGAGCATGGTAGAAGAGTTAGTAAAACATTGACACTTGGATTATTTGCAACTATTTTTGCAGGAGCAAGCAGACAGCTTGTCTTCAAGAGAAGTTGCAGAATCCATGGGACTTGGCAATCATACGTTACCGTGATAAGTTTGTTTGAAATTGCACGACGTTAGGGAAGTATAAAAGTTCAAAATTTGCGGTCTCAAATAGTAAAATAGGTGCAGGAAGGCAATTCCAATTCACCATACCAATGACATATGACCTCTTTACCTTTTGCAGAGTCATTGTATGTTGTTTGTTTTTCAAAGGGAAAGAGGATGAAGGTTGAATGCCAGTTGAGTAAGCATTATCATCTTAACTAATTGTAATTTGTGTGCATCCATCATTCTTTTGTTATGTGTTACTTGATCCAATCCAGTATCTTTGGTTATTTATGTATTTTTATAGCAAAAAATATAGGACAACTTTTTAAATTAGAATTGAGGGTTTGAGAAGAAAATAAGCAAGTTTTGAAATATCTAATCATATAAGGGACTACACCTCCACAGACATTGGCGGATTTACGGGCACAAGCCTCCAACAAACCCCAGGGGTAGGTTTATTTTTATTTTTATTTTTATTTTTATTTTTGTTAACCTAAAATTATTAATAGGTCCAGAACAAATAAAAGTTAGACCTTATTTTAATTCTTGTCATCTCATTTAGAAGTAAGAACTCTTACTTGAATGAGTCATTACTTGATCAATTAAACTTTAATTCATCTAACTTCTAAGTGTCAACCTGTTAAAATTCATTTTATTTCTCTTGTTTTGTTTGCTATAATACTAATGAATAAGTTATTTTTATTCAATTAAAGTGGACTTTTAAACCCAAAATTGTATTGGTTAGAAAGAGTTATTCGGTTTCAATTTTTTTTGACATCCTTAAAAGGTGCTTCCAATAATAAAAGTTTTTGAATCCAGAGGTACCATCAAAAATGATTTTTTTTTTCTTAATCTTAGTATTATCTTGTTACATGTGTCTGGTAACTTCTAGTAATGTGTTATGTTTTTTTGTTTATGTTTTATTAATTGTATAAAAACATAATGCATTTTATTAATTGTTTTAAAAAAAATTATATTTACACAAATTAGAAGTATTAAAAATATTTTTTTAAATTAAAATAGAATATATTTTATTTATTTTGTTATAATTTATCCGTACATAAAAGTTTGAATTGGGAAGGTTCCAAAGGAAACGCTTGTGCTTCCTTTCTTGAAATAGCGAAGAAGTTTGACTTTTTTTATTACTTAAATTTAAATTAAAAAAAGAACATTTCTATTTCCTTTTTGGTGAGGGTCTGAGGTCTTTTCCGCAAAAATATTGTATTTTGTGGAATGGAAAGAGAGTTTGACTCGTAATAATATTACATGTATATATTTTTAAAGCAAAAAATATATAAAAATAATTAATTAATCTGTTAAACTAATATTATATATAAGAAAAGAGTAAGGTGACGTTTATTTTTTAAGAGGTGTTGAAATTTTAAATATTATTTTATTTTTAAATTATAAGAGGCTGAAGTTTTAAAATTTGAATCAATAAGACTGTTTGTTTTTGTAAACCGATAAACGTATGAATTTGTTTAAATTGTCTATTTTACTGATTAAAAAAATTATATTGTTGAAGTTATAAATAAATTTTATACAATTTCACATATTTATTCATTATCATTACGAAATTTATATTTAAATTATATAATTAGTATTCATTTAAATGAAAATATGTCATTAACGTAGTTAACATATTTAAATCGTATTAAAATACATCAATTGAGAGACATGATGATTGATTTGGTAAGGATTGATCGAGAGAAATGATTGATTAAGGTTAATCAACAGAGAAACGCCGTTTGTTGAGGGTTTGAAGAACAATAAGTGGCAAATAAGAGGTTGGTTTACCTCTTAGCAGATAAGAGGACAATAAAACATAAGTGTCTCTGAAAATTTGAAAGAAAAAAAAATAAAGGGTCTGAATGGCCTTACATGTTAACGAATCAGACATAAGAGACTAATAAGAGTTTTTTTTTTTATAAAAAACAAACAAGGTCCAACAAGACGAACAATAATAACAGAAAATATATAGAAATTCATACAATATATTATATTAAAATCATACAACTTAAAATGTCTTGAAATGATAAAATAACATATAAAATTTACCTAAATATAAACATTTGTAACATTATTTGAAAGTCGAAAAGAGGAGTCATTAAATAAGCGAAAAGGTACAAGTCTGAAATATTATAATTGAGCGAATATATATATATATATATATATATATATATATAAAGTTAAAAAAATATACTTGAGTAAAGACAAAAACATATATAATCAAAAGTCAAATTTTTTAAAAGACCTGTTCTATATCTCGTATTAGATTACTTTCAGATATGACCCTGATCTTGCAGATATAAATTAGGTTGATTTTGACATAACAACCCAATTATTTGGATTGAACTTTGTAAAATATGAGTTGTTTGTTTACCTTTTAATAGTTTCATTAAGAAGCACCTTCTGAATTGCTAAGAGTTGAATCTCGTTTGAAAAAAAAAATCCGCCTCTTAATGGTTCTAGAATTATTTGAATGATTTTATATCTTAGGTATTCTTTAACCATTCAGCACCTTAATTTCATTCTGAACAATTATCGTATATTTATATTTTATTTTACATTATATTATAAGAGTCTTTTAATTATTCTGACCATTCAATCATTTTGCATTAAACCGTTCAAACAATTTATATTAATTGGATGTTGTCTTGTTTTGTCGGCCGTCGTTGTTGATGATTTCAACTTTCAAAAGGTCAAGCTTTTGCACCTTTATATCATTCAATGTGAAACTAATAACTCTAATAGGTTTATTTTTTATTATATCAAAGCATCTTTTTATGTTTTACGAATATTCAATTGTTTTTCATTATTTGAAAACATTAAAACCTATATTAAAAAATCTTTAATTTAGTATTATATAATTACTAAAAAGGCACTCGCGTAATGCATCGAGATAAATCTCGATTTTAATGTTTAGTTTTTATTCTTTGTCTCTATCAATATAATACGATTTTGTGTAGTTTCGAGAAAACAGTAATATTTTTTTTTTGAATTAAAATATAAATTTGAAGGTTACATAAAAATTTGTAAAAAAATAAATCGATAATAATATCAAATTAACTATTTAATAGTTCTCGTTTTTTTAGTGTAATTTTTTTAATTCGTTTTTTTATTATAATTTAAATTAGATTTAATGACAAACTAATTTATTTTTGGTTTAATAATATAATTTTTTATAAAGATAATACTTAAACATTATGTTATAATTCAATAATTATCTTAAGTATATTTTAGATTTTCTATATTTAAAATGGATGTTTATCAGCAGTTAATTACACAAATTTAAAAATTGAGCTTTAATAAGTTGTACTTACGCAAAATTACTTGTAATCTTAAATTTTAAGTAATATGCATCAATAAACAGTACTTCATGCATAAAAAATAGTTTTTAAGAGTTTTTGTCAAATGTTTTATAATATAGTATAAATAGTATTAGATGTAAGGGTTGTTTACTAAATTTTCTATTAAATCTTATATGGATATATATGTCTGTCTGAATAATAATGTGTTGTTTACTTTTTTTATCCCCTAAATCAACGGTCTAAATGATAAAAATAACTTTTTTATCCTTAAGGATAAAACCCCCCAAAAAACCTCTTCATGAACAATGAAATCGAAAAACCAAAGATAAAATTTGTACCAAATTCTCAAAAACCCTAAAATTCTATATGCACCAAATCTTCAAAAAAACCAAGTTCAAATATGTAAAATCCAACAAGATATCACAAACCAAGTTCATATTTTCTAAATCTAAATTTCAAGTTCAATATCCTTAAGGAAAATAGTCGTAAATTGAGTGGCTATGGAGAAGAAATTGAAAAAAGTATTGAACATATATCAAACGAGAAGAAATAAAAAAGAAGATGAAATTGAGTAGTTACGGAGAAGAAATCGTTCAAAAAACCCAGCGGCTACAGAGAAGAAATCGGCCAAGAAATCATTACCTATGGAGAAACCGAGTGACGGAAATGGTTGCAGCTAGGGTTGAATGGTCAAAGTGAAGGAGAAGAAATCATTATTTATGAAGAAGAAATCGAACCAACAGAGGAGAAATGTTGGAGCGGTTAAGGTTAAATGGTCGGTCAAACTAGAGTGAGGGAGGAAGGGATAGACATAGATTGAATGTGGACAACATAACATTTCCATCTGTACGAATAAGCCACAAATAAACACTCTATTTTAGTTATGCAAATAAGTTGTCAACTCATTAAACTCATCAAATCATAAATAAGCATCGTCTTATTTGTTACATTTTATTTATACTAGAAGCGTACTCGCGCAATGCAGCGAGATACATCGTGATTTTAACATTTCATTTTATTCTTTATCTCAGTCGATGTTATAATATGACTTTATGTGATTTTGAGAAAACGATGATGTTTTTATTTTTGAATAAAATATATGTTTGAAGATATCATAAAAATTTAACAAAAATATATCGATATTAGTATCAAATTAACTGTTTGAAATTCCTCATTTTTTTGTGTAATTTTTAATTCAATTTTTTATAATTTAATTTATGTACAATAACGAAGTAATTTATATTTGGTTTGATAATATAATTTTTTTTATAAAGATAATAATTATTTATTTCGTTGAAACTTAATAATTATTCTAATTATATTTTAGATTTTTTATATTTTAAAATGAGATGTTCATCTTCTATTTGATTATGTTTATCCATAGTTATTTATACGAATTCAAACATCGAGCTTTRATAAGTTGTACTTATGCATACTTAGGGCCTGTTTGTTTTTTAAAATTTGCCTCTTAATTTCTTCTTATGTCTGAATCGGTCAGACATATAGACTTTCAGATCGTTTGTTTTTTCCCCCAAATTAAGAGCTGAATTCATAAGGTTTCCTTTGAATTTTTAAGCGGTAACCCTAGCTCTTAATACCTCTTATTTGTTTATCCACCTCCTTACGTCGCTCTCATCCGCCTCCTTTACGTCGCTCTCATCCGCTCTCGTCCCATTCATCGATTGAAGCTGGTGTTCTTCATACATCGCAGATTCAAGCTGGTGTTCTGGTAATCTTCTCGATCTCTCTTTGGTTTCAGATTTCATATTTCAGATTTCAGACGTAAAAACAAACAGTCTGACTGATTCAGATTTCAGACTTCAGCACCACCTCTTAAAATTCAGAAGTGAATTCAGACTTCAAACTTCAACACCTCTTAAAAAACAAACACCACCTTACTTGTAATCTTGAATTTTAAGTAATATGCATCAATATACAGTACTTTATGCATAACAAAAATATATCGATATTCGTATCAAATTAACTATTTAAAA
>NC_037529.1:14538797-14574973 GCF_001531365.2 Cynara cardunculus var. scolymus | reverse complement strand
ATGATTATACTAATTATATTTTAGATTTTTTATATTTAAAATGAGATGTTTATCCTGTATTTGATTGTGTTTATCTGCAGTTAGTTACACGAATTAAGATATGGGATGAAATTGGATAGAGATGAAATCGTTTAGGAATGAACGAGTTTAAGAGTTTTAACCAAATGCTTTATAAGATAGTATAGATAAAATAGATAAAATTTAAAATGGATTGAAATATTGGAATTATAATTCTTTTTGACCAAATCTCTATTCAGATGGTTCAAATTCCATGAATTCCACCATTTTAACGAATTTATCATCCCATCTATTTATTATGAAATTTAATTATTATTATTTTATATAATAACCTAATTATTTGTTTATGATTATTCACCCTTTAAGTTTCAAAAGAATGTTACCAACTCAAAAAGGAAAATCAAATGAATAAGATAACAAGATGATATTATAAAGGTGTTATTCAGGTTTCAATATTATTTAAATTATTTATAACCGAATTAAATAAGTTTTTGTTAAATCGGTTTTAAGGTTAGGCTTATCAGTTGCATCAAATAAGTGTTTTATTTTAGGTGACATTTGTTTTTTAAGAGGTGCCAGAATCTGAAGTCTTATTTCATTTCTGATTTATAAGAGTTGGTGCTGAAGTCTGAAATTTGAATCAAGAAGACTGTTTTTTTAAATTGTCTATTTTATCCATTATAAATTAAAGCGTTGAACTTATAGATAACTTTATAAAATTTCACATATTTATTCATCATCGTTATAAAATTTACATCTTAATTATATAATTAATCTTCATTTAAATAAAAAAATATGCCATTAATGGCGTTTAACACATTTACATCATATTAGAATACATTAATTGAGAGATGTGAGGATTGATTTGGTAACAACCGATTGAGAGAAATGATCAATTGCTGAGGATTTGAATAACAATAAGAGACAAATAAAAAGTTGGTTTATTTCTTATATAATATTTTATGTTTAGTTTATAAATTTACCAAAAAAGGTAAATAAAAAAATTAAAAAAACAAATAATTGAGTTCATTTAACCCAACCTTGGATTAATTTAAAATGAAATATTCGGTGTCGGGTTTTTCGTAAAAATAAAATGAAAAGAACCTATCCATATCCACTTATCTGCGGTATGTCCCACGCCTGAATGCGATGGAGATTTTTAATCCCAGCAGGCAGCAGCCACCTTAATTAAATAATAAATAATAAATAATAATAATTATTATTCCATTATCACCCTCCACTTTTGGACAAGAAACATGATTATGTCCCAACCACGACCCACGTCTCCATTACCCAAACTCGGTGCTATTTTTATTAATTAATAAAGTATAAAACTAGAATGTTGAATTATTTTTATTTTTTTATTAATTTGGATATCTATCCTGCTATCAAGCCGACCAATTTCAACATGTTCACCTGAAATAATCTACAATCATCTTATTTTAACCTTCGTGGCCACAAATAAATTTTTATTCTTCATTGAATTTAAACATAACATCTCATGATACTTTTGATATTTGAAGACTTAAACCGATCAGAAACCGTACTTTATGATTTATATTTTAATATTTATGATGTGTAGTTTATATATAAGGAAGGAGCTTTGACCGATTTGTATGTATAATTGACTCATTGATTTGGGTTTGGTATATATATACGTATGCGTATATATGAGTTGATTACAGGATTGCATTTCATCAGCTGAATTATTAAGCTTTCAGAAGAGAGATCATGGAGAGTACGTTGAAGCAGATGAGGGACGGAGAGACTGTTCTTGACATGAGTCCCAGGTCCACCGTTGGCGGTGGCGTTGAGGACGTTTATGGTGAAGATCGTGCCACTGAAGATCAACTCGTCACGCCTTGGACTGTTTCCGTCGCCAGGTATATCACTACTACTGCTGATTCTTTTCATCAATGACTTTTGATTTTCTAGCTCAACTAGCTTCAGCTACTTTTGTGATTTTTCATTTTGCTTATTGTTTGTATTTGCTTTTACATATGTAACGAGCTTGTTTCGGATTTAGTTTTATCCAGTATGATGGTTGATAGGAAGCTCTTGGATGTATATTTGTAATTTTATATGCCAAATCTGTAGATGTGTAGTTTGTAAGATCCGTTTGATCAATGACGTTTGATGATTCTGAATTGACGTTTGATGATTCTGAATTGACGTTTGATTAATCTGTGCGCATAATATGTATGCTTGCTTAATCTACTTCTAAATCTGCTGATTACATCAATTATTTAGATTTTCTTCTCGGATTTTTTTTAACTGCAAAAGTTTATCGTTTCCAGTGGATACACTTTGCTGAGGGATCCACGCCATAACAAGGGGCTTGCCTTCACCGAGAGGGAAAGAGACTCTCATTACTTGCGTGGTCTGTTGCCTCCGGCAATTTCATCACAGGAGCTTCAGGTATGCATTTTTCCCGATATCTTCATGCGTGATGTTCGGCTTAATTAAATATGGACATTTCGTTCAATAAGATATTTTGTGTTCATCACTCATCAGGAGAAGAAATTGATGCACAATATTCGTAACTATGATGTTCCCTTACACAAATATGTGGCTTTGATGGAACTCGAGGTATCACTTGAAACTTTATTCTCGCTTTCATTTTCCTTTGGTTCCAAGTAATCAACATATTTCAAAAGTTGAACTAGTGCTGTTCCTGCAGATGATGATAGTATAATTAGTAGTTTATATTCCATTTGCTGTTTGTTCCAAATCTTCATTGTACTATGGTTTTTATAGGAGCGGAATGAGAGGCTGTTCTACAAGCTTCTTATTGATAATGTGGAAGAACTTCTCCCTATTGTATACACTCCTACAGTTGGTGAGGCTTGCCAGAAGTATGGGAGTATTTTCAAGCGCCCTCAGGGTCTCTACATTAGTTTGAAAGAAAAGTATGGCTTTTAGATTGAGCTGTGTTCACTTGATATAGATTATTTCAAATTCGTGTGACCTGACAATGGAGTAACCTGAATTTTCAGGGGAAAGATTCTAGAGGTACTAAAGAACTGGCCTGAGAGAAGTGTTCAAGTTATTGTGGTGACAGATGGTGAGCGTATCCTGGGACTGGGAGATCTTGGGTGTCAGGTAAAATTAGCTAATCTTCTTTTTCTTTTAGTATTTTTTTTCATCTAGGTGATGGAAGTTTTATCCGATGTAATAATATTGTAGTCTAAAATTGGAACTATTTAATTTGTACAGGGTATGGGAATTCCAGTTGGGAAACTTGCTTTATATACTGCACTTGGAGGAGTTAGACCATCCGCAGTAAGTTTCATTAAATGAAAGGAACTGTTTTCTCTTCATATGGTTCACTTTGCGTGTCTTTCTTCTTTTTCTGGGGAAGGAAGGCAGGGGGCAGCACTCCAGTATATTGGCAGTTGCTCCAAACAATATAGAAATAAGACGAATGGAACTTTGACCCATAAAGTTACTATGGATTATTTATAAAAAAAAGAAAAGAAAATCTACTACAGATAGTGGTTACGCGAGTACTTACTTTTGTATTCAATGTTTGGTAGATATACATATCTTCCAAATTTAAATCTCCTATGACCTCTTGCTATCATCTCCATTGCATTTAATTATGGTTTTAACTTGTCCATGTAGTGCTTGCCTATAACCATTGATGTGGGGACAAACAATCAGAAGCTACTGGATGATGAGTTCTATATTGGTCTTAAACAAAAGAGGGCCACTGGAAAGGTATATATCGATGCTCCTCATGCTAGATTAGGGGCATTGAAGTTGTCAACATTTGTTGTAACTTAATCAAGTCTTTCCCTTGATATAGAGGCAGGCTTTAACATCTTTTGTTTCTGCAGGAATATTATGACTTACTTGAAGAGTTCATGTCTGCAGTCAAGCAGAACTATGGTGAAAAAGTCCTTGTGCAGGTAAACAATTAATAAGGCTTCTAAAAGTTTGATTCAAAAGTAAGATTTCATAGATGCATCTTTTCATGTGCACCCTTATATCTGCATTGTCTAAAATTTGCAGTTTGAAGACTTCGCAAACCACAATGCATTTGAGCTGTTGGCCAAATATGGAACCACTCATTTGGTGTTCAATGATGATATCCAGGTATATATTGGTTGATTGATGAATTTACCTTGTGCTGATCTCTGTATTCCTGTATAACTTTGTATCTTTGATTTCAGGGGACTGCATCTGTGGTTCTTGCTGGTCTTGTTGCATCACTGAAATTACTTGGTGGGAGCTTGGCTGATCACACATTCTTGTTCCTTGGTGCTGGGGAAGTGAGACCCTTATCTTTGTGTCCTTTTCTTTTGAACTTATGTGGATTTTGGTCAAGTGTGCACAAAACTCTAGCTTTTCTTCCTTTACATTAACAAATTTATTTTTTGGTAGCAAAAGCTGCACATATAACCTTTTACCACTTGTAATGCACTAACAATTATCGCATTCATAAGAATATGGGAGTACTAATCGATAAAGCATCCGTGCGTGCGTTTAATCACGCTTGTGGATTTATGGAGACATTTCTATGCATTAGGATTTAGGAGGAATAAACTCGCCATTTTCACTGATATCCTAAATATTCTTGTATTTCAGGCGGGGACTGGTATAGCAGAACTTATAGCTCTTGAGATATCAACAAAGGTACCAACTTTATGCTTAAGAAATTAATACCGTCTGTTCTCTTTCATCAAGTTGTATAGAATTCACTAATAGTTGCTGTTTTTCTTATGGTTTTGTTTACTGTTTGCAGACAAATATTCCTGTGGAAGAGACTCGTAAGAAGATCTTTCTCGTGGACTCTAAGGTGGGTACATATAGATGACAGATCAATTCATTTTTCTAACCTGTGCTTCTGTCCTTCTTACATGATGACTACTTCTGCAGGGTTTGATTGTTAGTTCTCGTAAAGAATCCCTTCAGCATTTCAAGAAACCATGGGCTCATGAACACGAGCCTCATACAACTCTCTTAGATGCTGTCAAGGTGAGATGATTGAATGATTTTTCAACTATTTTCATGATAAAAATTGGACCAGTTTTGCATCACAAGTTCATTTCCCATATTCACCAGGCCATCAAACCCACTGTCCTGATTGGAACATCTGGGGTAGGACAGACGTTTACCAAGGATGTCGTTGAATGTATGGCAGCCAACAATGAGGTTTTTCTCTCTCTCTCTCTCTCTCTCTCTCTCTATTTCTCTCATATGCAAGGAAACACAAACTAAAGTAATGAAATAAATTATTGTATGCAGAGACCTCTTATTATGGCGCTCTCCAATCCAACCTCACAAGCCGAGTGCACTGCTGAACAAGCTTACACCTGGACTGAGGTAACTGAAATCACCAACTTACCATTTCAACTTTTGGCAAAACATCTCATGTTAACACGTAATTAACACTTGATCCATTGTTGTATAGGGCCGTGCAATATTTTCCAGTGGCAGTCCTTTTGATCCTTATGAATACAATGGCAAACTCTTCATTCCTGGCCAGGTTCTATACCACCCATTATAGTTTTACTTACAGAATATTGAAATCCGTTATATGGACACTCATGCTATTTTCTCTTCATTTATCTCCAGGCAAATAATGCTTACATTTTCCCTGGACTTGGTTTTGGGTTGGTCATCTCTGGTGCCATCCGTGTACACGATGAAATGCTTTTGGCAGCATGTAAGTACCAATCATGATTATTACCTTAGTTTCAGTTAACAAATTGTGTTTCTTACAAACCTAAGTTAAAAAATAGCACCACAAAAAATTGACATTTATAAGAATCTATTTGTATATTCACTAATTTAATGGATCCGCTTTGATTCAGCGGAAGCATTGGCCAATCAAGTAACACAAGAGCACTACGATAAAGGAATGATTTATCCTCCGCTCACTAACATCAGAAAGATTTCGGCTCATATTGCTGCAAATGTTGCTGCTAAAGCATACGATCTTGGTGAGTCCCGTTTTACCTGTGTGCCATTTTTTTTTTGTATTTTAAGCTTAAAATCAGATTCCGAAAGGTAATGGTAACTTGCTTTAATAAATTGGCCAAATGCATTACAGGTTTGGCAACACGTCTCCCCCGTCCTGCAGATCTAGTGAAGTATGCTGAGAGCTGCATGTACACCCCCAACTACAGAAGCTACAGATGAAGCATTCATAACTTCCGTCTGTATTCAAGTTTCGGGTTTTTTTGAGTCTGTCATCATCTTCTTTGATGTTCTCTTTGTGTATGTTGTAATCTCTATGTTGTTCTGAAAGTATGTTGTGATTGTTGTTTTGAGTTCAATAATTATGAAAGCCCTCTACATAACAAGGGATTTTACTAACAAGTACTTTTTAGATTCCCACCTTTTGACAAGTTTTTAGACATTTTTGTGTATGCAAGTGACAGTTTTCTATTAAGCAGTAACAATTCTCAAAGGTCATCGATTTAAATAAAACCTGTCAGAAGGTCATTTAACCTTATATTTCATTGGCCTGTTGACTGCAATACAACAACTATAAAAGCAACATTTGTCTTCCTGTGAAGGTTGTAACTTTGCTTTGGTCTAAAACCCGACCTAGAAAAGTTAACGAACATGCATATCGATAATCCTCTAAATATCGACATTATTTTGTATGCAATTATAATAACTTGCCAAAACTTGCATTATGTGATACAAAACAAGCTCAATGGCAAGCATTCAAATTCAGTGTTTGTTGTAAGTATTAAGATCAGCATGGGTGTCCCGATAGCGTCCAAGAAGGTAGCTTTCACATTTGACTGGAGGAAACCTACGACAATCGAAATGTTAACGATGCTAAGTACCAAGCGATAGTCTGTAAACAAACTCGTTGTATCTATAAAACGTGTCCGAAATTGCTCATTCATGCAAAACTAAAACCATTTTTTCCCCATTTAACAGACCAAAATAGCAATAGGAGACCAAATACTTACTTGGGAGGGTTCTCTTTTGATTGGCATGTAGGTAAGCATTCAACCACACAATCATGACTTGGCTCCACAAAATATGGAATCTTCACATACAAAAAACAAAAAGCTTGTATGAGTTCTAGCTTAAGAGGTGAGGTGGTCCGGGGTACGTTTGAATCCAAAGAGTATATGTAGTAGTATCTAGAAAACGTCGTACCGAATATCGCTCTTGACCATTGCCCAACACTCGATGCAAGGTCGACCTGAAAACGGTTTCATATAAATAAGCCAAAGGAGTACACTTCGAGTGATACGTTATTTGAACCACTTCCTGTTGCAAACTAATCATTCTTGCAGGAAAGCTAAACGAGCACTAAAACTTGCAAAAAGAGAAGATTTGGAATGAATTATTGGAACCCAAGTACAACCCTGTGATTAGTCGGCTCACATAGCGGGTTAGATATCCAGGTTAATCAAAAAAAACAAAAACAAAATGGTAAATTTGGTAAAAAAAAACCAATCACTCTTCCAAACCTCAGAGCTCTTTTTGGGAATTTTTAACGGATCAGCATCAGTTATCAGAATGAAGATTAGCCATAAAATGATGACATGAATACTGAATGATAGTTATACCTGAAAATACCGTTGCTCCATCGCTCCAGCATATCTCCAAGATTTACAACGAAGGCCCTGAAAGGTGCGTATTCACAAATCAAACAGCAAAAACGTAGTTTACAATCTTCATGTACCTTTTTCGCAAACTAGCTGATAAGTTAGTTAAAAAGCTAGCTCATGACTAGTCAACAGTAAAAAGTTGACCCAAAAAGACATGTTAAAAGATTAATTGGAAAAATACAAAGGGCATACTTGGAAAATTCGTGGAAAAAAGAGCCCATGGAGCTTATTGAAACGCTTCCCAAAAGCTACCTTGGGTTTAATTAAACAAAACTTTTTCAATAAGCGATTCTACTGACTTACCCTTTTACTGGTTCAACGTATTCCCACACCTGAGGCCTCGCATCCTTGTCCTTGCATATCTGAAAAACCGAAAACCAAAATTAACAAACATTCTCAAAGCAAAACCGAGTGTATTTGGAGTGAATAGCAGGTTTTCATACTTGAAGTCCAGGGACACCATCTGTTGCCAAAAGAGTGATCAGACCATAATCAGAGTGTGCACCAGCTCCAAATAATCCCTTGGCAGGATCAGACACTTGACCTGCATCATAAACTATATCTGCTGATTATCTTCTTCTAACGTGATTCTGGAAACATCGAAAACGAATCAGAGTTGTTGAGTTCAAGTTTTCACCTCCATAGTGCAGCAACCGTAGGATTGCAATAGGCTTCCCAAGCATTTCTGGTCGTTCGAAGAAGTCGGGATCTAGATCAAGCGCAAGGGCTATGAGCCTTGCGATTTTTCTAACCACTTCCCTAAAAGAATTACAAAAGGAATCTAGTAAACAAGAAGCATCACTATGATGATATGTGAAACTCCTTTCAATCTCACATGTGGAACCTCATTAGATTACTTCCAAAAGAGCACTTAGCAAAAAAGGTGAAGTTCCAACATATATCAAGAAAAAATGGTCCAACTGTAGCCAATGTGGGACTTTAACTCACCCCCTCCAATGGACACTAGACAGACACAGAGAGTGTTGAGAGGGAAGTAGACGAGTACAGATTGCCCTAGAGTGATAGACCTTGGCTCTGATACCATGTGAGAATATGTGGAACCTCATTAGATTACCATCCAAAAGAGCTCTTAAAGAAAGAAAACAAGTTCCAACATATAATATTGAAGATAAATAGTCCAAGTGCAGCCGACAAGAGACTTCAACAACAAATAACAAAAAGACTTACAGAGCTTGTTGATGATACTTTTCCATGGTTAGCCTCCATCCAGGCAAGATATCTGTCCACCAAATAATTTCAGGAATAAGACATAAGAAAATTGGTTTGATAGAGGGGTGAATGATGATACTTAACAACTTCATTATATATATATATATATATATATATATATATATATATATATATATATATACCTGAGGGAGGCCACAAATTGGGGCCGTAAAATGTTCTTTGAGCATCAGGGTCATCTTGAGGCAATTCAATACCGATATAGAATCCCTCCTTGTGATCACCTGTATGATATGATATGATATGATGTTGGTTGATGATTAATGATTAACGAAGCGATTAATTAGTTGAGTTTGAAGTAGAGACCATGGAGTTGATTGACGGGATCAAGAAGTTCATCCAGAACAGGTGTGTAACCTCGATTTTTCTCGTTTCTAAGAAGCTTCAGTTTTTGTTCCAATGGAAGATCAAAGAACTTCTTGCTTTCACTGAAAACTTGATCCATGAATTCCTGACTCATCCCGTGATTAGTTACATAGAAGAAACCACATTCCATGCACGCCTATCAAACACATTCAACCATTACTAATTCACCTTCTTCTTTTATATATTCAATCCCATTCCCATCTTAACTAAAACCAACTTCTGTTCACAAAACACATAGATACAAGTAAAAGTACTAATTAACTAAATGCTCATATATATATATATATATATATATATATATATGTGCTAAAGCATTTGTACGCTAACCATTAACAATTTTATTATCTACATCCAACTTAATCAGATGATATCGAAACTCAAAACCAACGAGCTTATCAGAATACTGCTTTTTCTCCTTCATCCCCAAGATTCATATCTAACTCTACCACAAATTTATACAAATTAACAATAAAAACAAACAGATAAATTTATTTCACTTCCCCCTACATATAATATATATATATATATATATATATAGAGAGAGAGAGAGAGAGAGAGAGAGAGATGGAGACCTGTTTGAGTAAAGATACAGAGGTAGGGATATCAGGGGAGGAGAGATCAATAGAGTTCAGGTTTGAAACTTTATTAGAATCCCCCATTAAACTTGCTCTTCCACCTTCAAATGCTTTAATTTAATGAAATTAGACGAGATCACAAGCTATTTCTGCGAAGTGTCTGGCTTTAATTTATAGACCATCAGGGAAGAATGTCACTCTGGTTCCATCACAGTCATACCATGTGGAAACTAAACTTCTAGTTTGGTCCTTCACGTTTTGGAGAAAATACGAAAATAGGACCTACACTTTGATAAGTATCTTATTTCAACGTGTGTCTAAAGATGTAGATTCCTTCTTACGCTTCGGGTTTCTTTTAGTCAAATAAGTAATTAAATTTAAAGTTGAAAAAAAAAGACAAAATTATAAGATGGAGAGAGGATAGGAACCTCCATAATATAGATATGGTACGGGTACCTATGCTTTGTATTTTTTTTATATTCCTTTCTCTAAAAATATCAAGATTTCAATGAAATTTTTATAAACATAGGATTTAGGTAATGTTTGATAAACTAATTGCTAATTGATAAGTTAGTTGATGACTGATAAACTAGTTGATAATTAATAAGTTAGTTGATGACTGATAAGCTAAAAAAAATCATTGGGGTAGTTGGTATTTCATAGGATTTATTTATAATAACTGTTTTAAATTCGTCTTGTAATAATCAATTGATAAAAGATAACTTTTTTTTATTTTATTTATAAATTATCTATAAAGAATGCAATTTAATTCTATTGCAAATCTTACAAACCAAACACACCAAAGATTACAAATTCTTTCAATTCCAAATCCCTCAGAAACATTATGTCAAACCAAACGAGCTCTAAATGTTTTATTCCCAATTTGCTTTTATGATTTATCAATTTGTTCGTTTTGATTTCTTCCTCTAATAGTTATTAAGTTTTATCTATTACGTGAAAGACATTTTAAGTCTCTTTTCTTGGAAAAGAGTGGGGAGGAGAAAGTAAAAGTTGAGCCTTCATGGAAAATAGTGGGGAGGAGGCTCTTGGACTTTGCAGTTTTAAAAAGTTCATAATCTTTGAAAAACCTTCGAGTTAATGGAGGTGTTTCATCTCCTTTCTTCCATTATATAAAGAGGCCATGGAGAAGCATTCAAGAGAGAGCTTCAACAATGTAGAAATTTTAAGCTATCTCTCTCTATATTTTATATAGTTGTAGTTATAATTTATTTTGAAGTCTTTAATTTTCAGCACTGCTCACCACTATGGCGACATTTTGTATTTTATTTTTAGTGCAAGTAATCTTTAAGTATTTCTCTTCTTATACTATGTTTTTTTACTTTAATTATTAGCTAAGCACCCCTTTGGGTGTGAGTGTGAATCGATCCTAAGATTAGCAATACTTCGGTTTTGCCATCATTGCTAACTCTTAGAGTTGGTTACTCAAATTGAAGCTTTAACAAAATCCAGACAAGCCGATCACTTGAAAAGAGTGACTCTCGGATGAATTTTAACGTGCTTGGTGAGTTGTTGACAATCTAGGTCCTGTACATAATATCATACATTTCGTGTTGGTAGATCTGTGCCATCCTTTATACAGTTAGTTACAAAATTATCTATTTTTGAAACTGTAATTAAAGTCGGTGTTAATAGTAGGTCTTGGACCCAGAGATGAGCAGACTCTGAAATACGGTTGAGTGATGTAAGAAGATTTGAGAAAGTCTTTCATGATCATGAAGAGATATGGTTTTTGCATGATTTTGTAACTAAGGTTCAAAGGTCGGTCAGGGATGGTGTTACATAGAGATATGAGCACTCTCTCCAAACTCGTAGAAGTAAGATTCATTGAAATCTACTTAGTTCGATCGACAAGCATTTGGTTGTAAAAGTGGTGATTTTGTGGGGAGACTGTGACCACTCTCTATGGAAGTTCATTTTCGAGAGATGGATACTTTTATAGATGTTTTCTGACCAGCCTCCTTGATCATATTGTTACTACTGTTCTCTTAAGTGACATTTACACCTATACCCATTTTTAGTTACTTGTTTACATTTCATTGTGAAAATCATCAAACTTACTCAAATATCCTTTCTTCTTCTCTAATTGAAATCATTGTATTCTCGACTTAGTACTCAAAACTCTGAAGTCTATTCCTTGTGGATACGATCTCGATATTACTACCACTTTATTACTTGTAACAATCATAGTGTTTGGTGTGCACTTGCACCGCCATCGTGGTGACATTATGGCCATTTTTGTGGACCTATATGATTTCCACTATCACTTGCCAACAAAGTTAACGGGTCTTTTTCCTAGTAAAAAATAAAAAAATTACATTATATAATATAATCTATTATCCTTTTTATATATTGCTACAATAATATTATATATATATATAATACACACATACACAAAGACCATGTCATTTCTTGAGAATTAAACAAATATATATATATATATATATGTATATGTGTGTGTCTGTGAGTGAGAGAGATAACCAGGATATTTAAATTGCAAGTTTGGGTGGATTTTTATAATGTGGTAAAAGTTGGGGGGGTTTGAAAATTGGGTTTAAATATCATATACCTCCACTGCCTCATTTAAAAAGTATATATGCTTTCTTTTTTTATTTCCTTTTTTTTGTTGTGTGGATAAAAGAGAAAATTAGAAGAGGTGTATGATATTTTGGTTTCCTGGGTTCGAAGCAAGCAAAAGCAGAAAAAGAAAGAAGAAGAATTGATTTCGTGATTTTTATCTGATAAATTTGTTGCTGATAAAGTCTTTATCTACTTGTGTTTATAAGGTGAGTTTTACTTTAAAAGAATCATTTGATTTGCTTTAATAGGGAACCATATAATTTCATACTTGGGGTGTTTTTCAATGATTATATGTTATTTTTAGCATAATTTTGAGATTTGATATGTTATTATCAACTGATTGGAATAAGGGTAGCATAATCAGGAGCTGAGTAAATTTGTAATAAAGGTGGCATAACCAGGAGCCGAGTATATTGGGATAAGGGTGGCATAATCAGGAGCTGGATAAATTTGTAATAAAAGGTGGTATAATCAAGAGCTGAGTATATTGAGATAAGGGTGACATAATCAATTTTCTAGAAATGATCTTTTGATCATGGAATATTATTATCACATCTTTATGATGCGATGAGATTGATCTTTATCGCATGAGTTTAATGCGACAAGTTTGAGATGGATGAAATAGGTTGTTTTTATCGCATCCTTATGATGTGAGGGATAATGTTTATCGCATCCTTGTTGTGCGAGAAATGGTGTTTATCGCATCCTTGTGATGCGAGAAGTATGTTTATCGCCTCCTTGAGGTGCGACAAGTTGGGGTTATCGCATGTGTGTGATGCGACAAAAAGAGTTATCACATCTGAATGATGCGAGGACATGGGTTTGCATCCGAATGATGCGACAAGTTGGTGTTTTATGTGTTTGATACGACAAGTTGCTTATTATATTTGTTTAATGCTATAAACTGGAGTTGTCTCATCCATATGATGCGACAAATGAAGGTTTGATATGATAAATGTTAATTACATGATGTCTTTTCAAGGATTGGCTTACCAAAAGTGTTTTGGTGATTGTCACCCTATAATAACAATCAAGGGGATTACTCACTCGAACTTATGGTCTAACCCTCGTTTTGTTTTAAAAAATGCGCATTACATGTCGGGCACATGTGGAAGGTAAAGGGAAAGGAAAGATGTGAAGGGATTTGGTATTGCTTTACATCTGTGGATTTTAGGGAAGCTGAATATGTATATGATTTGTGAATTTGTACTTATGTGAGCAAAAAGTTTGTAGCTACTTTTGTATGTAGTAATATGTGTACATCTGGGACCAATGTGTATAGTTATATTTCATGTTATATGAAATATGTGTTTTATGCAAATGGGAGTTGCGATTTTACAAGTTTGGTATCAGAGCCCGAGTTTAAGAGATTTAGGTATTCATCATGATGCTTAGACTTAAACTATATTATTTGCATAATTAAGGTTCCATGACATTTATAAAACCTTTGGGAATAAATATAATGGGTTAAAAGAACAATATATATGGTAAATTCAAATTACAACTGACCAATGTAATCCTAGGTTTACATGTACATATTTATGCTTGAATACCTTATTATATTTGGGAATGTGATTATGTGTATATTAAATTCTTGTGAATTATCTGATGACAAGTAATTCAAGAAGGCCTGAGAGAATTGCACTGATTACCATAGAGGAAAGAGATAGTTCCGCTGAAAATATTCCAGAGAATACACATATTAGTCGGGGAAGAGGTAGAGGTAGAGGTAGAGGCAGAGGCCGGGGAAGGGCAAGGGGTAGAAATATTCTTCATGCAATTGGGAATTCTTGTCCGTGTGGAAATAGAAAGAGTTAAGATTAACCCACAAATTCCTATTACTAATGAAAAGGGAGGCGACATTAAAATGTTTTTAACATGTAAACCTCCTACGTTTTCTGGTGAAAGAGACCCAATAAAAGCTATGTGTTGGTTGAAGGAGATCGAGTCAATTTTCAATACCAACAAATGTTTATAGGAAGATAGTGTTAGATTTGTCATTTCCATGCTTAAATCTAGTGCTCTATACTAGTGGGAAGTATAATCTTTATTAAAACCAGATATTTTGCAAACAATGTCGTGGATGAAATTTACTGATAGGTTTAAAGATCAATTTTATCCTAAAGTTGTAGTTAGACATTTAGAGGAAGAATACTTAAAGTTGGAACAATGGAACATGACTGTACGAGTGTACACTGAGAAATTTATTGAACATTTCAGATTTGCAGAACACTATATCTCCTCAGAATCCCGTAAAGTTGAACGATATGTTTGGGGATTGAAACCTTCTATCCGAGAATTTGGAATTGTAAAGGATCCTGCTACATTCCCATTTGCTGTTGATGTGGCTGAAATCGCAGAAAGAAATAGAAATAGACAAATAGGAGAGAAAGTCGGGGAGAAGAGAAAATGGAAGGGATCATCAGCAGACTTTCGTAGACCAAAGTTTGTGAGATCAGAAAATCATCCAACTCAAAGATTTAATGAGAGATTGTGTCTAAGATGTCAAAATTGTCCACCAAGGTGATTGTAATATTAATTAAGGAGTTTGTTTTAGATAGGAAAACCTGGACATATATCCAGAGACTGTTGTATACCCCAACATTGTTACCATTGCGATTCCCCAAATCATTTTAAAATCGATTGTCCTCAACTAAGGAATCAAAGATCAAATTTTGTTGGTAACACTTAGAGTAGTCGAAGGGGTATCAGAAGAAGCGAACCAAAAAGGGTAAATAGATGATCCTTCCAACTGTCCAGAAAATCTGAACAAATCCTAGATGTGGTGATAAGTACATTTCTTATCAACTCTATATATGCTAAGGCGCTATTTGACTCCGGTGCAAATTATTCTTTTATGCCACCATTATTTGCTGGTTGATCATATTTGAAACCTGTACCCCTTAGACTGTACATTAGTAGTTGATACTGCTAATGATAGTCAAGTTTCTGTTACCAAAGTATAATGACTGCCAAATAGAAATAGAAGGGTGTGTTGTACCGATCCGATTATTCCCTATGCCAATAAGGGAATTTGATGTGGTAGCGGGTATGGATTGACTGTCAGAGAATCATACAAGTATACAATATGCAACAAGAAAATGACACATATCGATCTGCCGGGTAAGGTGTCGATTGTCATATAAGCTTGATTTCTGTTTTAAAGGCCTGAAAGTGTATTCAAAAGGGGTGTCAAAGCTTCTTGGCATATATACAAGAAAGAAAAAGGTAAAGTGGAATCTATACCAGTAATTAATGAATACCCAAAAGTATTTCCAGTTGAGTTATCTAGTTTACCTCCAGATCAATCTGTTGAGTTTCGAATTAATCTAACACCTGGAGCGACACCGGTAGCTCGTGCACCATATAATCTGACACTGTGTGAATTAAAAGAATTAATGATGCACTTGAAGAAATTGATGGATAAAGCTTTCATCATACCCAATACATTTCCATGGGGTGCTCCCATTCTATTTGTCAAGAAAAAAGATGGATCGATGAGGATGTGTATAGATTATTGAGAATTGAACAAACTAACCATAAAGAATAAATACCCTATATCCAGAATTGAGGATTTTTTTGATCAGCTGGTTGGGGCTAGCTATTTCTCCAAGATTGATCTACGATCAGGTTATCATCAACTGAAAGTTCGGGATGAAGATGTAGCCAAAACTGCCTCTCGTATTAGGTATGTGCATCATGAGTTTTTGGTAATGCCTTTTGGTCTGACGAACGCACCAACAACGTTTCTGGATTTAATGAACATGGTATGTAACGAATATCTTGATAAATTTGTTATTATTATTATCAACGATATTCTTATCTATTCTTAATTGGAAGCAGAACACGCGAACATCTTCGTTTAATTCTGAAACTTTTGAAGAGAAAAAAGTTATATGCTAAATTGTCGAAATACGAATTTTGGTTGAGGGAAGTTCAATTATTGGGTCATGTAGTTTTAGAAACAGGTGTTAAGGTTGATTTAGTGAAAATTGAAGCTATTGAGAAATGGGAGACACTGCGAACGCCCACAAAGATCAGACGTTTCCTAGGTTTAGCTGGGTATTACTGAAAGTTCATACAAGACTGCTCATGTATTACAACACCATTGACAAGAAATAATGTAAAGTATGAATGGAAAGAAGAGCAAGCAAGAGCTTTCCAGTTATTGAAAGACAAATTGTGCAGCTCACCAATATTGTCATTACCAGAAGGGACATAAGATTTTATGATCTATAGTGATGCTTCAAAGTTGGGTCTGGGTTGTGTTTTGATGCAACGGGGAAAAATCATTGCTTATACTTCCAGACAACTGAATGATCATGAAAAACAATACTCTACTCATGATATGGAACTTGCAGCTGTTGTTTTTGCCTTGAAAATTTGGAGACATTATCTATTGTGAACTAAATGTCAGGTTTATATAGATCACAAAAGTCTTCAACATCTGTTCAATTAAAAAGAGTTAAACATGACACAAAGAGGATGCATAGAATTGGTTAATGATTATGACTGCGAAATTCTTTATCATTCGGGAAAGACAAATGTGGTGGATTACGCACTCAGTCGAAAAGAAAAGAGTGAAACAATCAAAGCCATTGCATTGCAAGATAATCTAATCCTTAACTTTCTTGATAAGATTTTTAGATGTTAGAGTGAAGATGTAAAAGAAAATGTAAAAGCAGAAAGAATTGGAGGAAAAGACGATCGTGGAATTATATGCTTTGAAGGCAGAATTTGGGTGCCTCATTTTGGTAACAATCGAGAGATGATATTGAATGAAATTCATAAATCTCAATATTTGATTCACCCAGGTACTAACAAGATATACAAAGATTTGAAACCATTTACTGGTGATCGGGATTGAAAAAGTATATTGCACGGTACGTAAAATGATGTCTGACGTGTTTATAAGTGAAGATAGAACATCAACGACCCTATAGAAATTTACAATCGTTAGAAATTCCAATGTGGAAGTGGGATCATATTATGATGCATTTCATAACGAAGCAATCACGAACTCCGAAAGGGTATAATGCTATATGGGTTATTGTGGATCACTTGACTAAATTTGCACATTTTCTACCAATTAAAGAGGCATATCCATTGGAAAGACTTGTGAGGATTTATATTGGTGAGACCGAGACTCGACATGGTGTCCTGTTGTCAATTATATCAGGTAGGGACAACCTATTTACCTTGAAATTCTGGGGAAGCTTTAGGAAGCAATTGGATCCTAAATTCGATTGAATACGACATATCACCCCCAACCAGATGGGAAATGTGTGTGAACGATACAAACCCTTGAAGATATTTTGCGAGCCTGTATTGTTGATTTTGGGATTTCATGGGAAAACCATTTACCGTTGATCGAATTTACCTATAACAACAGTTATCATTCCAGCATTTAAGCGACACCTTCTGAATTTCTATACGGTAGAAAGTGTCGAACGCTGTCGTGTTGGAATGAAATGGGGGGGGGGACAGTTAGTCGGTCCATAGATTGTTCAGTTAATAATAGAAAAGATAGATCGAATTCAAGAATGAATAATGACAGCTAAGGACCGACAGAAAAACTATGCTAACAAACGCCGTAAACCGATTGAATTTCAGGTGGAGGATCGAGTAATGCTAAAAGTTTTACCTTGGAAGGGGATTGTATGTTTTGGAAAAAGGGTTAAACTGAGCCCGAGGTACATTGGGGCCGACAATTTTTCTGGATAGGTCGAACTATTGGAAGCAAATGGAAACGGAACACCGAGTGGGATCAACTTCTTACTAGTAGGGGCTAATCACAGTAAAAGAGTCCAATCTATGAAATAGAGCTTAGTCTGTCCAAACTAGTAAAAGGCTTGAAAGAGTTTTATCTCATATAGGGTCAAAATGCTATGACTTGCTTATACTCTTGCAATCAGGATCAATAATCGGGTTGGAAGTATCGTATCGATTAGAGCTACCAATGGAGATCAATGTTATTCCTAACACTTTCCATGTTTCTAATTTGTGGAAGTATTTGGATGACTTAAATTTGGTTGTACCGTTACCCAAAATTCAGATTGATGACAAATTAAGTTTTGTGGAAACCCCACAAGCCATATAAGCAATCATACTGATCGTAAGACTAAAGTATTGAGAAATAAAGAGATTAGTCTGGTGAAAGTATAGTGGTAATTCCATAAAGGGCAAGAGGCTACCTGAGAGTTAGAATCTGAAATGAGAACAAAATATCCTCATCTGTTTGATTGAATGAATTTGGGATGGAATTCCTTTGAGGGGAGGATAATATGATAACCGGGTTATTTGATTTGCAAGTTTGGGGTGGATTTTTATACCGTGGCAAAAGTTAAGGGGTGTTTCAAAAGTTAGGTTTAAATATCATATACCTCGATCGCCTCATTTAAAAAGTATATATGCTTTCTTTTTATTTTATTTTCTTTTTTGGTTGTTGTGGGGATAAGAGAGAAAATTAAAAGAGGTGTATGATATTTTGGTTTCCTAGGTTCGAAGCAAGCAGAAGTAGAAAAAGGAAGAAGAAGAATTGACTACGTGATTTTCATCTGATAGATTTGTTGATGTTAAAGTCTCCATCTACTTGTGTTTACAAGGTGAGTTTTACTTTAAAAGCATCAATTGATTTGCTTTAATAGGGAACATTATGATTTCTTACTTGGGGTGTTTTTTGAATGATTATATGTTACTTTTAGCATAACTTTAGGATTTGATATGTTATTATCAACTGATTGGAATAAAGGTGACATAATTAGGAGATGTGTATATTTTGTAATAAAGGTGACATAATCAGGAGAGGTGTATATTTTGTAATAAATGTGACATAATCAAGAGAGGTGTATATTTTGTAATAAGGGTGACATAATCAGGAGTTGGGTAAATTTGTAATAAGGGTGGCATAATCAGGAGCTTGGTATCAGGGCCTTCCCTGGGGGAGGGCGGCAGGGGCGCACGCCCAGGGCCCAAAAATATCAAGGGCCCAAATTTTCCCCTTAAAATATATAATAGTCTAAAAGAATTTAATAAATTAAAGAAACCAAAAAATTGTAGCATATAATAAGAGAGAAATAATTTAGTAGACGGACCCAAAAATATATCAACTAATTACATTAGAGAAGAAAATAAAAAAAATTAATTGGTCATCCATTATATGCTATTGCTTATTGCCTCTCTAATTTTTTTTTATCTCCAACAAGGTCCAATGATATTGGCTATTGCTATTTCTATATGCTTGACTATTTTCGTACTTCAACAATTCAACATTAATATCATGTGCTTGCTATTGCTATATATTTTTGTTAGATAGTTTTATCAATTTCTATTTTTATTGACTATTGCTCTTTGGTTATGTTGTTCTAATTGTTTTTGTTGACTATTGTTATCTATTTTTGTTTCTACATAAAATATTTTACTTTTTTTTTGACAATTAATCTATTGTTATTATGATTTATGACGTGTTTCATGGTTTTGTGATTAATCAATAAATTTTTTCTACTAGATGTATTTAGTAATGTCTTTTATATATGTCATGTTCCGTAAACTTTTAATATTAACATCTTATTTTAGTTGAGCAAAAAAAAAAGAAAAATAGAATTTAAATATTTTCATCAATTGTTTGACTTATGTATCTTTCATTGGGATTCCACCACACCACAAGATTCTATTTAAGTGCTCAAACAGTCATTTGTTGAGCTTGCATATTTAATTCATTATTTATTTTTACTAGATCTCAATGTATCATCTTTTCTTTCATATTCTTATTGATTTTCATTTGTCTACTTGTYKATAWTACCTTGATAATCTTCTTTATTATTAATCTCTCATTGACCTCACGATTATTTCATTAACACGAATTCTCTTTTTGTATCAAAATAACACATATTTCTTGTTATAAAGTAAAAAATTCTTACTTTTTATAAAAAATTATCAACCGTAGTTTATATACTCTTGATTTAAAATTACCTAATAAGAAGTACGTATATTTAAGTACACTTTTATATATCTATAATAAAGATAAATAAGATTTCTTTACTCCGTAAATTATTAGCATTTCTTGTACTCAATTTTATACTAATGAAAAACATCTATTGAATTTTTTTTGTATTTACCGAAGGTCACTACAAGAAAAGTGAGCTTTGACGATGCGCCTTTTAGCGATGACATGTGTCACAAGTTATAGCGACGACATGTTTTAGTTATATATTATTTCTAATGATGAACGGACTTTTAGCGACAACAAAAGTCGTTGCTAAAAGTCTTGTTTTTTGCAGTGGGCCCCCTGTTTTTATGTTCGCCCATGGCCTAAAAAATGTCAGGAACGAGCCTGCTTGGTATATTGGGATAAGAGTGACATGATGATCTTTTGGTCATGGGATATTATTTATCGCATCTTAATAGATTGATTTTTATCGCATGAGTTTAATGCGATGAGTTTGAGATGGATGAAATGGTTGTTTTTATTGCATCCTTGTGATCTGAGGAATAATGTTTATCGCATCTTTGTTGTGTGAGGAGTGGTGTTTATGCATCCTTGTGATGCAACAAGTATGTTTATCGTCTCCTTGAGGTGCGACAAGTTGGAGTTATCGCACGTGTATGATGCGACAAAAAATTTATCGCATCTGAATGGTGCAAAGACATGAGTTATCGCATCTGAATGATGCAAGGAATTATGTTATCGTATATGAATAATGTGACAAGTTGGTGTATTATGTGTTTTGATATGACAAGTTGATTATTATATTTGTTTAATGCTAAAAAGTGGAGTTGTCTCATCCATATGATGGGACAAATGAAGGTTTGATACAATAAATGTTAATTACATGATGTCTTTTCAAGGATTTGTTTTCCAAAAGTGTTTTGATGATTTTCATCTTATAATAGCAACTAAGGGGATTACTCACTAGACCTTATGGTTTAACCCTCGTTTTGTTTTCAAGAATGTACATTACAGGTCAGGCACATGTGGAAGGTAAATGAAAAAGAAATATGTGAAGGGATTTGTTATTGCTTTACATATGTTTTGGAAGCAGAATATGTACATGACTTGTGAATTTGTACTTATGTGAGCAAAAAGTTTGTAACTACTTTTGCATGTAGCAATATGTGTATATCTGGGACCAATATAGTATAGCATTAAAATAGTAATCGTTTGATAACTTATGCATTTAAGCTTGAAAAAAGTTATAAGAAAACTCACCTTGATCACGATATACGATGATACTAACTTTAACTGATACGAGAATTCAAAGCCGAACACTTGAATCTGAATAAGGGAAGCATAGATCGCAATCTAAACATATAGGCTCAACTATAACTCTAAACAACCATTAAGGAAGGCAAAAGATACCCACAAGAACCCCAAACGACATGAGACAAAAACGAAAAACCACACCATAGTGGCTTACGCGTCCTGCCAAACGACTAAGGTCGTGATAGAAGTCGAGCAACTCACTGGATGAATTTGCTTTGACCTACCAAAACCAGCTCAAACAAGAAAACACAAACTCCACAAAGCTACCTTAAATATCCAGCTTTTGAATCCATCAAGACTTATAAAACACCATTTTGAAAATATCACAACCTCCAAAATGACACATTTTTTTTTGAGAAACAGGGCGTGGTGGGCTCATAACCCATATGTCCCAAGATCGAAACCTGGCTCTGATACTAACTGTAACAACCTGCATATTCAAATAACATATACAAATTTATACATAATAAACCATATTGATAATACAAATTGGGTCCCTTTCTTCAAAACTATATAAATGTCTAAAAACTACCACATTTTTTTTGCTAATAAGATTCTCATACAAGAAGGTCCACAAAGCAAGAAGATCAAAAACAAACTTCATAAGAAGTTACCTATACAAAATAAAAAATAAAAAGTCTTTGTAAGAATTAAGTATTTTAAAATATGTGATTTTGGTTATCTCACATTGATGGGAAATCTTTAATTTAAAGAAGGGATGTAGGTATAAAGGGGTGAAATATTCTTTTGAAAATGAAAAGGTTAGTTGGCTAAATGACTACATTCCTTTTGTAAAACAAACCTATTTATATGTGTTGGGTCTAAATTTCAATATTAATTTGTATTCGTCTTGAAAGTTTATTATTGTCTATAATTGTATAGATATTGTGTTTGACTTTGTAAGTCAGTTTGCCTTTGACTAGAAGGGTTAGTTGTTTGACCCTATATATATTTTTGTCTTTAGTGTAATTGGTAGGAGAGCTTCAATTGTAAACATACGTTCATAATAGAGACTTTGACTAATCCTCTCAAGTCTCTTCTCAAATCTATTTTCTAGGGGCAGTATCTAGAAATTTTTTAATAAATGTTTTCGGAAATGGAATTGTTTTTTTTTTTCGGAATCAAATGTTGTTTTTCTGATATTTTTTTTTACCTTGATTGATACACATTTGTTAATTCTTTGAATATCTGAATATGTAAACTCGTACTTACAGATCTTCATTCATTTCTCTCACATTCTGAATAATCTGATTTTGCATCACTCCTTGATTGATTGTGCTTCAAAGTTACATATCTTGATCAATTTTATCTGATCATTGTGCTTTATTTGCAATAATAATTTTGATCAACTGTTTCTGATCATTTGAGCATACAGTAATTTTAGGAGGGACTAAGTGCTTCATAGAAATACCACTATGGAATGTCAGAATCGATAAACCTACCCAAGAGGACAACCATATCTGAGTGAGCTTAAATTCAAAAAGGGTTTGCGTGCAGAGCTTAAAATGAAAAGATAGGGGTAGTTGTTGTGAGCCAAATAAATTGACGAGAGTTATGTCAGGATTAAAAGATTACAAGAATCCTGTTCTAAACTTCAAAATACCGGGCATACCACATAATCTATTAGTTCTCAATTCTTTCAAAACTAATATTGAAAAAGGCAAAGTCCAGGCCAATTCTTGCCACAAACCCACCAGCTACTCATTTATCTCTTAACAGATAAATGTTTTAATAACACTTGGGGCACGCAGCTCACAATCTATCAATTTCTCATTCGGCGAAAGTTGATATTGAAATCAGAAGGATATATGCCCCCCCCTTCAAGTATTTTTTATCACTAATTGAGTCAGATAAATTTGTGTAGTCCACATGGTTTATCTTTTTGAGCCTAACAGAAGCATATGTTGCTTTATCTTTCTACACTACACAGATTTTGCAAATTATATGTTATTTTGCCGAAACATTCATAGATATGCTCTTTATAAGATATCAATGATTGATTGGAAGACCTGGTGAGATGAACCTCATAAAGTCTCATATATGAAGTACATTCGTTGTACTGAGTATATTTGTTATATTCACAGGCCAATATTTTGTAAGATCGAAAACAATTTCATACGTTGAAATTGGTTATTTTCCCATTCCCATAATCTGAAAAAATTATACAAGTGGATTTGAAAAGATCTACTTACAATTTTATGAATTGACGGTTCTCGCTGAAGATTTCATTCATTCTGAAGTATGATGCTAATGATTCTTATTTCATTATAAGAGGGATTATGTTATAATGAATGAAATGATCAATTCTGGATGATATAAGGGGAGTATGATATAAAAATCAAAAGGGAGTAGCATCAAAGGCCGGCAAAAGACTCAAAGGAGTGTGACTGGAGATTATTACTGAAGATTATTCTCGTGCTACAATGTTTGAAGGAAATTGAATGTGAAGATCTCATCTTTACAAAATTTTACTGATAGAGATTTCTTGTCGAAGAGAATGTTTAATTTTGAGGGAGAATGTTTGTTTTTTATCTGAAGAAATTCGTTTTTGGGGGAGAATGTTAGTAATTTGTTTGTCTGAAGATTCTTTGAAGATCATATCTTGAAGATCGTTTCTGAAGAGTGTTGCTGATATTGTTCTTCATTGTCAAAAGAGAAAATCGTTTCTGTTCTACATTCGAGGGGGAGAATGTTAGAAGATTTTCTCAACAAAAGATCGTCTGAAGATCTCAAAGTGAAGATTGTTTTGAAGATTTTCAAGAAGTCATAAAGAGGTTAAAGTGACAAAGTTCAAACGAGATTCAAAGTGCGCAAATTCTTTCAAGCCTGAATACAAAGAGGGAGAATGTTAGGTCTGAATTTCAGTATTAAATTGTATTCGTCTTGAAAGTTTATTATTGTCTATAATTGTATAGATATCATGTTTGACTTTGTAAGTCAGTTTGACTTTGACTAGAAGGGTTAGTTGTTTGACCCTATATATAGTTTCGTCTTTAGTGTAATTGGTAGGAGAGCTTTCATTGTAAATCGTACATTCATATTGAGAGTTATAAGAGCTTTGACCAGATTAACTTTTCCTCTCAAGTCTCCTCTCAAGTGTTCTTGAATGTTTAATAATTCTGCCATTGATTCTTGAAGATTATATGAAGATTGATCGTATTGTGGACTCACAATATGAAAGACATATGATGTGGCATTATGAGAGTTAAGTATTTTAAAATTTTAATGTGTGATGTGATTTTTGTTATCCCATATTAACGATACATCTTTAGTTTGAAGAATAGATGTGGGTATATTATGAAATGATGAAGTTTTCCTTTGAAAATGATAAGGTTAATAGCTACCTATTTATATGAAATATTTGTGTATATAAAACAAATATGAAAGACATAATGACATAGCATTATTAGAGTTAAGTATTTTAAAATTTTGAAGTGTACTGTGATTTTTGTTATCCCACTTTGACAGGAAATCTTTAGTTCGAAAACGGATGTGGATATATGAACGGATGAAGTATTACTTTGGAAATGGAAAAGTTATATCAAGTGGCATTATAAAATTTAATTGTTTAAATATCGTGAATTGTGTTGTGATTTTGTTATCCTACGTTGATGGGAAGATGATAGATTGGAGAATAGTGTAGGTATATGAAAGAAGGAGAGATTTCTTTGAAAACAAAAGAGTTATGTGACTTAATATACTTTTTGGCCAACCCTCCTTTTACAAACAAATAATCAACTAAATTGACATATGAAGTGATGTATGAGATTTAATTTTTTTAAATTAAAATGCGAATATCTGCAATTATGAAAAGATGAAAGAATGAACAATAGATGTGGTATACTAAAAGAGAATGTATTTATTTGAAAATTTAGTTGGTTAAAATGTAACTTATGACCGACCCTCCTCTTGAAAGAAAGAAAGAATATATATATATATATATATATATATACAAATTATTTAATTAATTCAACGTCATTGCATCTATATCCGGACTGAGCATATCCAAGAAAGATTCGAGTGGTTTCCTTGGGGACAATTTCTCTCTTAACTGCGCAGGAATATGAACAAAAGACGTGCATCCAAACACTCGAGCCTATAGTACTACTCAAGTAAGAAGTTTGTGAGGAGATGTTGCAACTTTTTCCCTATCTCTTCATTCTTCCCCCAAAAAAGGAAAGAGATGCCTTGTCATCGCCGCCACCACCACCAAAGAAGGCAGTGGTGGTGGCGGAGGTCCAGGTGACCAGGACTTCTGGTTTTTATGTTTACGAATGTAAAACATGTAATCGTGGGTTTTCTTCATTTCAAGCCCTTGGTGGCCACCGAGCCAACTACAAGAAACCCCCTAAGCCTACTGTCGAAAACAAAATTAGGCCAAACATTATGAAACAATATGTGGATGTTCATCATACGATACTATCTCTTCATATTGGATCGAACCCACAGAGTCATTGTCACCCTAGTGGCTCGATCAAACCGACTAAGATTTCATGAATATTCGATATGTGGTGTTGAATTTGCTTCTGGTCAGTCACTTGGTGGTCATATGAGGCAACATAAGTCCATGCCCATGGCTACAACCACTTGTAGCAATTCCAGTGGGTGTCATCAAGAATCCAAGAAACTAAAGACCCTACTACCGTATACCTAAATCTTCCGGCTCAGGTGGAAGATGATCATGGGGAAACAAAATTCCCCGTCCGATCCAAAGATCAAATGATTGTGTTCTCGAATTCTTATCTAGTTCATTGGTATTTTTAGACTCAAACATCTTATATATTATTTAAAAAAATTAATTCAATTTGATTTGTAGATAATTTGTTAACATGTAAAAACTGATTCTTTAGATAGTTTGTTCATATAACTCATGATCGGCATGGTTGATTCTTTGAACATATGGTTAATATTTTCAGTTATTTTTTACTTTTGTCTTTGCGATGTTTGATTTGATGTATCATAAAAAAATAATAATTAGATATTCTAAATGTCTTTAATATATAAAAGAGCAAAATATATCAAAATGCAACAAAGTTTGGTTTACTTCTTAGATTTTTTTTTCTCAATGATAATTATAACAAAATTTCAAAATTCTCTAATTTGTATCTATTTTTACTGATAACCTTTACATTTTGTAACATTTGCTTATGTGGATATTCAACTTCAAAAGATTCACTAAATGTATATATATGAAAAAGTTACAACGAAATGGTCTTATAAACCTAACATCGACATCATTAAATGCTACTATACAAGATCAAAGAATTACGGATTAAAATAGAAAAACTTTATTACAATATAAATAAAACTAACTACACTTTCATACCCACAATTAGATATTGTAAGGAACCCTAACCTCATAAGGTTCAAACCGCACTCAAAGGTAGGGCATTTCCCATTCTCAGATTTTGCGCGTGCGATACATGTTCCTTCTATTTCTCCAAGAGCAAGAATTTTCAAGAACATTTGGAACATTTTGTTTCTGTTGAGAACGGTTCTAGATCTGGTCCAAGACGAACTACTGTAGGGGTAAATATGAAAATAAGAGCTTCTGTTCGTAAAATTTGTGAAAAATGTCGACTAATCCGTCGTCGGGGATGAATTATAGTAATTTGTTCCCGTGACCTCAAGGTTATGAGCCTTGCGAGCTACCAAACTGCTCTACCCCGTGCCGAAGAGAAGAAAAAAGGAGCAATAACACCCTCTTGATACTCTTTGTTACACAGAATAAGAACTAAGATAAATTTCGTTACATTTTAATACTCTTTGTTCTTCAAAACAATATATAATAAGGGGTTGTTTGGCATTGCTGAATGATTTAGTGCAGAATGATTAAGCGGTCAGAATGATTAAAAGGCTCTCATGATATAGTGCAAAATAAAAATATAATTGTTTGGTAATTGCTTACAATAAAATTAGGGTGGTGAATGGTCAAAGGAGACTCATGATACAAAATCATTCAGAGGGTTTTAGAACATTAAAAGATAATTTTTTTTGCCAAACAAGATTCACCTCTTAACGATTCAGAGACTGCCTCTTAATGAAATTATTAAAAGGTAAACAAACAACCCCAAACTTATATAACATAGAATTAGTTTTATTAATATTTTAAAATAAAACATCGATTAATCTTATTCAGTCTCATCTATCTTTTTCTTCCATACATGTTATTCTTGGTGGCAATTGCTTCACATAAAAGTTGGTACCTTTTGTTTCTTTTTCCTTGTGGGTCATTGATTCGTGTGAACAACATGTTATTCATATAAATTGTGCCCATGACTACTATTTATCACATATATCCGTTCGAACTCGAATTTAATGTTCCATGTATTTAAACTGAACGAGTTTCTACTTTTTATAAGATGGGCATGACTAAATAGGCTCAAAAGTCGATCAGACGTCATATTTCCTTAATTTACGAAGATACTAATCATGACCCAACACAAGAGGTTGCGAGAACTATTCACAAAATGAATCAAGAAGGAGAAACGTGCAAATACGAAAGAGTACTAGCTTTTGTGCTAACTGATCATGTGAAACGGAAGTGTGATCATCAATGTATTGAGTATTTTCTCGTGAAAACATATATATTTTTAATATGAAAACATTGGTTATAAATGTCACACGACATTCGTATATATATTACGCTAATTAATAGCATCATAAAAGCAATAAACACTGATAAACGAATATATATAACCATTGACTGATCCTCCTTTTACAAAAAAAATACACACACAAAATAATTATTTAATTAAATATAAAAAAAATGATATAATGTTGACGAATATTATTAATAAAAACATACTTTATATAAAAGTAAGAATGTTGAATGGAAAAACTTGATTGTATTATTATAAGTGGGTATATATATATATATATATATATATATATATATATCTTGAAATAATCATAACTTCCAAAACTAAATGGTAACTTACAATCAGGTGATTATGCAAGAATATCCAATTACTGTAAGGATTGATTGTGAGTATCTCTATCATACCTCCGCAAAATGGACGATGGAATAGTGAGACCAATCTTGGACATGAGTTCTTTGAACCATGTTCTTACAAATAGCTTACTAAGAGCATCAACTAGTTGGTCCTTGCATGCAACTTTCAACTTTGGACATTCTCATGAACAAAATGATAATCAAGAGCCAAACGCATTATTTATGAGTGAAACTTAGGATTGAAGACAACATACGTAGCTCCCATATTATCACAGTATATTACTGGTGCTGAGATGGGTAGATGGCTTAGCTTGAAGTAAGTTTGGGAACCATGTAATACCCCAATATCACATTTGCATATAACCACATATTTCATATATCATGAAATATAAATTTATACATTTGGTCCCAATATATATACAAAAGCTACATTACAAAGGTAGCTACCAATTTTTTTTTTCCACAAAATCTCAGTATAAAACTTGTATAAGTAACAAGTATTCAAGTACAAAAGATATCATATCATCCCAAAAAAGCAATCATATATTCTTCATACTTTTCATTTCCCCTTATCATCAGATTGTGTCCGACTTGTAATGCACATTTAATTAATATAAATTATTGATTTTACATTTTTTGTTATTTATTTATTTATATTATATTTTAATTAATATGAATTACTAATAAATGCATATTTTCTTTTATAGTATTTATATAGTATTTTATCATATTATTTCAATTAATATATATATATATATATATATATTAATAATAAATAAAATATTTTATATACACGTTAAGTTATATATATATATATTTTTACTTTCATTTTGAAAATAGATAAATTCTTATTAATATAAACATTACAATTTTTTCTATTAATTATATAAAAGTAAAACAAAAACATTAAGATTGAGATATAATGAAACAACCCATCATGTACAAAAGTACTAACGAAAAAAAATTCATGCTATAACATACATTAGGTTCCAATATTTACATACATTTCTGAACTATTCACATAAAATAACAAAAGTCTGAATTCCACATTTCATCATAACAAAAAATTTCTTCCATGAGTTTATCATATCTTCCCTTTACATTTATCCTTTGACGTTGGATGACCTACAAAATAAAGTATTACAATAACTGAGGGTTAGACCATAAGGTCTAGTAAGTGAATTTCCATCCTGTAAGTAAAATCCGTCATAACACTTTAACACATTTTAGACCTGATTTTTTAAGTAATAAAATTATCAAACATCTATCGCGATTACACCACCATTTCATCCATCGGGATTACACCGTCATTTCATGATTAAAGTTCAAAACATCCTTTTCGAACAATACTGTGAGCGATGAAGGGACCTTATCGGACAATACTGTGAGTGATGAGGTTCAATCTGGACAACACTGTGAGCGATGAGGTTCAATCTGGACAACACTGTGAGCGATGAGGTTCAATCCGGACAACATTGTGAGCGATGAAGGGACCTTATGGACATTACTTTGAGCGATAAGGGTTCAATCCGGACAAAGCATTGAGCAGTGAAAGGCCTTGCCTGGTGAAGCTTTGAGTAATGGAGGGTCTTACCAGATGATGCTTTGCACGGTAAAGGGTCTTGTCGGATGATGCTTTGGGCGATAAAGGGTCTCACCGAATGATGCTTTGTACGATAAGGGGTTTTACTGGATGATGCTTTGTACGATAAAGGTTCTCACCAAATGATGCTTTGTGCGATGAAGGGTTTTTCTAGATGATGCTTTGTACGATAAAGGTTCTCACAGGATGATGATTAGTACGATGATAAAATATAACAGAATTGGCGTAACATAATTTTGATACAAATATATAATCAACTAACATCATACCACAAAGTATACTTCAAAAAATGTAATACTCATATTTACTAAGAATTGTAAAATCTCACCTTTTCCTAAGACCTTAATGACTGCTCTGCTTCTTTCCTTTTGATGAGTTGCCAAAGATATTCTCCCAAAACCAGAAAACCTTTTTTAGTACTCTTCTAATTACTATATATAGTAAACAAGAAAGTAAAAAGAAGAAGGAGGGGGGGTTTTGAGGCGGTGCATGGACATGCACCCATCCCCCTTTACATGAAAACAACAAATCTCAACACCTTATTGGACCAATATTGATTTACTACAAGGAGGTGACCAAATGATTCACCATTGGTCCCCCATCTTCCATGAAATACCAAAATTTTCCCTTGAACTTTCCATTGCTATTTATTTTCGAAAGCCGACCAACTATAGTTTAATACCGAACATTACAATATCCTGTCCTTAGAAGAATTTCGTCTCGAGATTTTATTAAGTAAACAAACGAAAATATTTTACTCGCATCTCAGACTCGGGTTCCCAAGTGGCTTCCAGCCCCTTATGATAACGCTACTGAACTTTTACTAACTCGATCTCTTTATTTCTTAGTGTTTTTACTTTGAAATATGTAATGGCTTCAAGGGTGTCTTCAAAACAAAACTTTTCATCAATTTTGATTTCGGGTAGTGGCATAGCTAGATCTGGATTTGCTAGACACTTTCTTAGGGTTGATACATGAAAAATGTTATGAATACCACTTAATTCCCTAGGAAGCTCTAGTTTGTATGCCACTTCTCCAACTTGTTCAAAGATAGGAAACGGTCCAACATACATGGGGCTTAACTTAACCTTATTTCCAAAACGAACAACCCCTTTCTAGGGTCATACTTTCAACATCACTTTATCACCAACTTGAAACTCAATCAGCTTACGACGTTTATCAGCGTAACTTTTCCGCCGATCCTGGGCTACTTTCATTAGTTCACGAATTTGATTAATCTTATCCTCCGTTTGCTGGATTATATCAGGTCCAGTCAACTGTTTCTTGCCCACTTCGTTCCAACATAATGGTGTAGGACATTTTTGCCCATACAACACTTCGAAAGGGGTTGCCTAGATACTTGAATGATAACTGTTATTGTAGGCAAACTCAATCAAAGGCAAATGACTATCCCACGATCCTCCAAAGTCAATAACACATGCCCTAAGCATGTCTTCGAGCATCTGGATCGTTCGTTCACTTTACACATCGGTTTGTGGATGATAAGCCGTGCTCAACCTTATTTGTGAACCCATTTATGGATAATGGCACACCATGGCGTGTTACCACTTCATCAATATACAATTTTGCTAACCGGTCCATAGGATACGATTATTTCATCGGCAAGAAATGAGCAGACTTAAATAATCGATTGACAACAACCCATATAGCATCAAAACCCTTCGGTGTTCTAGGTAATTTGGTTATGAAATCCATAGTAATGTGATCCCATTTGTAAATCGGAATTTCTAACGACTGCAACTTACCGTAAGGTCGTTGATGCTCTATCTTCACTTGCATGCAGGTCATACACTGATCAACATGACATGTTATATCCTTCTTCATGCCCAGCCACCAATAGTATTGTTTCATATCTCGATACATTTTATTCGTACCCGATGGATAGAAAAACGAGATTTATGAGCTTCACTGAAAACTCTTTTTCTGAGATTACCATAACATGGTACCCAGACTAGGTTCTGAAAACATTACAATTCTTGATTATCTTTTACTAACTCATATAACACCCCACCAAGTCGTTCTTGCTTGATCTTGTCTTTTCTTACAGCTTCGCTTTGGAATCCTTGCAATTCTTCGTGAATACTCGGCAATAACTCAACTCTTAATGCTATAGCTGAAATTGTACCGCTCTTTTCTTTACAACTTAACACATCAGCCACCACATTATTCTTGCCTGGATGATACAAGATCTCACAATTATAATCATTAACCAACTCCAACTATCGTCTTTGGCGCATAGTTAATTATTTTTTATGAAACAAATGCTGTAAACTTTTATGATCAATAAAAAATTGGCATTTAGTCCCATACAAGTAATGCCTCCAGATTTTTAAAACAAAAACTACCGATGCAAGCTCCATATCATGGGTAGGATATTGTTTTTCATGATCCTTTAACTGCCTTGAGGCGTAAGCAATAACCTTTTTGCGTTGCATTAATAAGCAACCCAAACCCAGTTTCGAGGCATCACTATAGACCACAAAATATTCCGTACCATCTGGTAAGGATAGAATTAGCGCGTTACACAATTTATCTGTTAACATCTGAAAAGCTTCAGCTTGTACCTCCTTCCATTCAAAATTCACATTCTTTTTCGTCAGTCTGGTTAACGGTGTTACAATATGAGATAAATGTTGTATAAACTTTCGATAATAAACCGTCAAACAAAGAAAACTCTTGATTTATGTAGGTGTTTTTGGTGCTTTCCACTTCTCGATGGCTTCAATTTGAGGGGATCCACTTTAATACCCCCCCTCTAGAAATGACATAACCCAGAAATTGAACTTTGCGTAACCAGAACTCACATTTTGACATTTTTGCATACAACTTTTCTTGTTTCAAAAATTCTAGAATCAGTTGCAGATGATTAGCATGCTCTTCCTTAGATCGAGAGTATATCAATATGTCATCAATAAAAACAATAACAAATTTATCGAGTACATACAACATACCATATTCATCATGTCCATAAATGCCGCTGGTGCGTTTGTAAGTCCAAATGGCATTACAAGAAACTTGTAGTGCCCACAACGCGTCTATTTTCGACACATCTTCTTCTCGAATTTTTAGTTGATGATAACCGAATCGTAGATAAATCTTTGAGAAGTAAGTAGCCCCAATCAATTTATCAAATAAATCATCAATTCTTGGGAGTGGATACTTGTTCTTGATTGTCAACTTATTTTACTCATGGTAATCGATACACATTCTCATTGATCCGTCTTTCTTCTTTACAAACAATATCGGTGCACCCCAAGAAGATGTACTTGGTCGGATAAAACCTTTATCCAACAATTCTTTCAATTCCTTGAAATCAGATGGAGCTAATCTATATGGTGTATGAGCAATTGTCACAGCTCCTAGGAACAACTCAATATGAAATTCTATCGATCGATCAGAAGGTAAACTTGATAAATCTTCTGGGAACACTTTTGGAAATTCACTTAGAATAGGAATATCCTCCATCTTATTCTTCTCTTTCTTTATATTGATCACATAAGCGAGAAAACTGACACACCCTTTCTGTACATACCTCCGAGCTTTTAGAACGGATATAAGGTTGGAATAACGATCTCGTCTATCACCATAGATTACCGGTCCCTTCCTAGGTAAATCTATATGAATCATTTTCTTATTACACATTATATTGACTTGGTTTTTACCCAACCAATCCATACCCATAATTATATCAAATTCCCTTAACAACATTGGAAATAATTGGATGGGTACCTCACACCCCTTTACTGATATTGAATAATCGTCAAAAACTTCCTTAACCGATACTTTGCTATCATTTGTTGTTTCTACTATCACAACATCATCTAACATTTTAGACTTTAAACACACATATCCAACAAATGATGGTGACACAAAAGAACGATTTGTACCAGAACCAAATAAGACTTTGACACATACTAAATTAACAAAGAATGTACCTGTCACCACCTTGGGATTTTCTTCAGCTTCACCTCTCATCATTTGAAAGACTCTTCCCCTAGCCACTGCCTCTCCACGCCTTACTCCTCCATGACCGCCAGGAACATTGCAATTAAACAATAGCCCCCCAATTGGGTAGATAGTCCCCAGCATAACCAGATCCTCGGCCCCTAGCATAACCAGATCCCCGATCCCCAGAATAACCAAATCCCGTCTTTTTGCTTGCGGACACTCAACATTAATATGTTGGGAGGAATTACATGTAAAACATCTTTGTACCATTTGACAATCTTTATCTATATGACCTGATTCTTGATATTTATAACATGTTTGTGTTTCATTGTTGCATTCTCCTTGATGTATTTTATGACAGGGAACACATGTTCTTTCAGTAAACCTTGACATTGGACGATTTTGGTTTCCAAAAGGTCAAGGTCTACGGAATTCAGTTGCTATTGCCTCCTCTTTTCTTTTCTCCCCAACCTTTTCTAGCGGTTGATGATCGATATCCTGTTCCAGAATTTTTTTAGCAGCAACTGCCACTTGAAATGTAATCGGGTTCCTAGAAATTACATAATTTTTGAGATTAGACTCCAGACCCCAAATATATTTTCTCACTTTGCTGCTTTCAGTAGCAACACAGGCCTCGCCGAATCGAAATTGTTCCATAAATACTTCAGTGTACTGACGAACCGTCATGTTGTCTTGCTCTAATCGAAGAAAATCGTCCTCTAGCTTTCGAACCACAGTTTTAGGAAAATACTGAACTTTAAATATTACTACAAATTCTTTCCATGACATTGTTTCTAAAATGTTCGGATCTGAACTCATCATGATTTCCCACCAATACAGTGGACCGCAATCTTGATACAACAAACATTGCTTTATCTTCTTTCGCACTTTTACTAGTCTTCAAACTTAATTCAATCTTTTTAAGCCAATAATGGCCTTAATAGGATCGTGATCTCCAAAAAATTTAGGAGGCTTACATGTAAGAAACATATTAATATCATCTCCCTTCGGTATTGAGGATGAAGTAGGTGGTGCAGTTGTAGTTGTCACCAGTGTATTTGCCCCAATTTCTTCGTGAAGATTTGGGTTCATCATTCCTTCTGGATTATACTGAGTGGAATGCCCTAGCAGATTTACCATATTATCTTGAAATTTTCCCAGCTCAGTTGCTAACGTTTCCTAAGTAACAAACCTAGGGTTATGAGCACGACCTCTGCCCCTTGTTCTACCCCTTCCACGACCTGAAGTTGAACTTTCTTGTATTCATATTTCTCTTACTGTTTGAATTTTTTGTTGAATACCTCTCCCTCTTCTGCGGCCCCGACCTCGACTCCTTGTTGCTACTGTTGTCGCAATTTCTGGATTTATTTCATTGTTCAAGATTCCTCGTCCTCGGCCTCTTCCGTAGCCCGTAGAAGTTCTCCCAAGAATATTTTCTAATCCAGGATTCATAGGCATATTCCTCTCTGAGCGTATAGGATTATCTGCCATCGTACCTTATACTTGTAGTTCCTTAACTGCCACAATAAACATATATACAATTAATCACATACTTGAGTACAATAATATGCTCATGTTCAATCAGGCACCTGAAACTCAAGATTACATTTATCGCATGTAATCTAAATCTACCATATTTGTCGTCATGTTAGGCCCAATTATAACACATTCCCATATTCAAAATCCCAGTGGAACCTATTATCACATACTTAACGCTTCTAGTTTAAGTCTATGTATCATGTAATATATCTAAATCTCTTAAACTAAGACTCTGATACCAAATGGAACAACCCACCATGTACAAACTTACTAACGAACAAAATTCATGCTATACATTAGTGTTGGTCCCAAAAGGGTCTACAAGAATACTAAACAGTTTGTAGAAGGGGGGGGGGGGATGAATACAAACACAATTTTCAAATTTGAAATATATATTGATAAAGAAGATCAATACAGATTTTACAAGATTGTTTGCGGAAAGATAAGTTGAGAGAAA
>NC_037529.1:14531442-14538697 GCF_001531365.2 Cynara cardunculus var. scolymus | reverse complement strand
TATATATATATATATATATATATTTGGAATCATGTGAGACTAAGAGTTTTTTACGAGACTCGTAAGACCAATTCTCAATCCTTGGATTAGATCTAAAATTTGAACATTTATAATCACAAAATTGCCACGAGACTTTTGAATAATCACAAAATGGTCACCGTGCAAATTTAGACCATTAGATCATTAGCGTATAAAGTTGATCAATGAACATAAATTGGTCTTACGGGTCTCACGAAAAACCCTTGGTCTCACGTGAACCCAACCCTATATATATATATATATATATACACACTAGTTGTGTACCCACGCAATGCGGCGGGAGCCGTGAATTTTAACAATTTTGAAGTGTCACTAGTTTTATTAGAGAAGATTTAACGATGATATAAGTTACACTTGGTCTTTACATATTAATACAATTTGAACAAATAAGAGTTATGGTTCCAATTACAGTCTATCGATGAAAAAAATTGTAAGACAATTTAAAATCCAATATATTTAAAATCCAACATATTTAAATGACTCCACAAATGTGTTCAATTTACACCAAGACCAAAGAATCAAGAGATCTAGACCAAGACCGAGAGTTCTAGAGCAATTGAATAGGAGATGAATGAGAGCACTTTTAATAATTTATGGTGAATATGAGTTTGAATCTCACATTGGGGGATGAGGAGAAGATATAGATGTATGAGAGGGTGAAGACATGAGTGAAATGTGTCAAAAGTATCTTGAGAACATAAAAAGAAAAAGTAATAATGTGCATTGGTAACTTGTATTATATGTTATTTTAATTATAGATTAAGAGATTTTAAGATTGAATGCATAAAGTAGTAGTACTTAATGCATTATGAGTTGTTTTTAAGAGTTTGTGCATAAATGTATAATATACTTTGTGCATTAAAAATTGTTTTTAAAACTTTTGATAAATTTGGTTTATAAGATAGTATATATATATATATATATATATATATATTCATGATGTAATAATTAATACATTATCATAATCCATTTGATATATGATCAATGTGAAGCCGACTTTATAAGTACTTAATTAACCAATACCACTATAATTAAATCAAAGTTTCACGAAAAGTAATATTTAATTACTTAATAGCAAACTATTTTTTCTACTTTTACAAGGCCATACATGAAAGATTATTTAATGATTCACTAGTGTATACAAAGTTGGAGTATGAGCTAAATTTTTAAAGAAAAAAGTGGTTTCACAAAACAATATCTATTTGTCAATGTGAACCCAAAGACCGGGTCCAGGAACCCCAAGGTAGTTGACAAACATCATATAATACCCAGGAGGCGCAATATTTCCTGATGGTGGTGCAAACGCCGTGATAACGTTATTTTCTATCGCCTTTAACGCAAGTACGATCAACCTCTGATTTTGGGAGAAACCATGAGTTGTGAATGGTGGGTATATCATGGTTACCTTAACATCACCTGGCTCCAAAATCTTTTTGCTTTTTAATGGATTAACTACAACCTTAAATGGTGCTCCATACTTTATCACCTTGTCAGTCTGACGTGGACATATTGAGGGTCTTTGGTCGTCAAGTGCAGGATCCAAGTAATGAGGGGAGAATTTCTCAACCCTCAACTCTGTTGGGAATTCGTGGTTGAAAGTGTAGAATTGATGTGGGTTGCTTCCAGCAACCAAGATGGTGGTATCAGGTAACAATGCTGAGGAAGAATGATACATCCTTGCAATAGTTGTAGGATTCATTTCTTTAAACCTTTTACCCATAGGCTTACCTGGAGAATATAGGATAGGGGTAAAGTTAGGGTCTATGGCATCTTCCCAAGCAGCAGTACCTTTTTTGGCGCCATTGAGCATGATGAGATCTCCAGTTGGGAGGTGTAGAAGGTCGCCCATGCATCTCTCTGAAGGCATTTCTTGTTCATCCTCCCATACTGCACCTGGTTTCATGGGATGGATTCTATGACAGTCCTTAAGTGCAGGTACAAATTCCTTTTCTGTAACATGCTTTGCATCAACCCTTTCAAATGCATCCTGCTTGTTGCCACCGCAAACCACCACCTCAACATTAAGCGGTAAGGGGTTTTCTGGCATGAGCTTGAGTGGGAAAAGAGCAGACATGCCAGAAGCTGGGTAGTTCCGGGCACCACCTGGCAACAATGGATGCTCACAAGAAATTTTTCCTGTAATTGGATTAAAGTTGATGGAGCGGTCATTGGCGAAAAGGAATACGTTGCCGTCTGGAAGTAGATAAACAAAGGGATAGAGATTGTTTTCTATGAATCTATTTGGTCCTTTTGGGGGCGTACATGTTTCTTTGAGGAAAGGGAAGTCGATTTTCTTGGGTTTGAAATCAAGTGTTGGTGGAACAACTTCAATGCTCCAGGATTCCCGACCCCCCACCAATACTGCAGACCCATCTTCTAAAACCTGGTTAGATGAATACCTGTGATTGATTCCATTACATTAAACTAGGCCATGAATGTATATATTAAGTTCTTACAATGGGTATGTATATAGATACCATCTGAAGTCACCAAGAGCATCTTTTCTTTCAATAAAATCTGATTTTAGATCATCCATAGGCAACATTCTAACAGCTTTCACACCACTAAAGGTACCTCCCGTAGCCACAAGGTTTCCATTAGGCCACAAGTTTCCTGAAGAGCACCATGGTTCTCCCGACAACTGCAATACATAAACATAATGCATGCATGCATGCAAACTCATTGCGCAATTTGCTAAATTTGGGACAAATTAAAGTAAGAATTAACATACCACAATGGTTCTACTTTTTGCGGTTTTCCAGTCATATGCAATACAATGAGCAAAACAATCAGGCTGGTTTTGTGTATCTGGGTTGGGCGGACAGTTTCCCTCGGGTTCCAATTTTCGAGCAGAAGGCCCAAGTGTTGTGGCATCAAACCAAACGACCTGATCGTTAGGCATCAGCTGTAGTTGCATGGCACCCACACCTGCGTTGGGGCAATCGATTTTCCATTCTCCCATAAAGTTTGTCTCAAGTTCTGGCTTTGCATAATCAGATCCACCATCGTTGACTTTGCCACCGTTGATAAGGTCAAGGGCAGCGTTGATACCTTCATGGACAAGGTTAAGTGCAGCGTTGTGGCCGTCTTTGATAAGGTTAAGGGCAGCGTTGCCACCATCATTAGGGCCAATGGTGCCATCATCAAGGTTAGAGGCAGCAGGGTCAACATCGACGGCAACGTTAAGATTACCACCTGGGTTTACAAGGGGGTCAACATGGACGATAAGATTATGGTTAATAGGGACTATACCTATGTCTCGAACGGCAAATGAAGAAAATGGAAAGAATTGAGGGAGGAGGAGGAGGAGGATGTAGGTTTTGAATGATGAACCCATTGGATCACTTTCAGTTTTTACATCACCATCCAACAACATCCTTAATACTTTCAAGGACCTACAATTTTGTGGTCAAAATAGAAAGAAAAATCTTACGCAAACTAATAGTTTCTAACTATAGTTGATGGACATTATCAACTATGTTGTATCTTTTATTATTGGCCCTAAATGACTTGGAACTTTATGTTATTCCTACACCAAATGTTTTTGCAAGTCAATAGCTTTGAACTATGTGTCTTATTTCTTTCAAAATTTATTCAAGAATTTTATGCAAGGTGAAGTATGATCCAACATTGTTAGGGTTACCTCTCATACCAAGCATACTAGAGTTATAAAAAGAACATCATGAACACGTACATGATCATAAACCAAGCGATCATAGTATTATTTCATGGAGGATGTGGGGTCTAAAAGGAGTAAGATGTTGCATGCAAATTATGTATAATTGCCTCTACCTCAAGAAGTAGAACGACTAAAGACAATACCATAATTAAGAAAAATACCAACAATAGTAATGATATCTTCATTTCCTATAACACCATTCAACATTGGTTACCTGAACAGGTTGAAACTACTAATGACTTGTTTGTCCTTGCTTGAGCAATTTGCTCGTGACGCCTTCGCCACTATTTCTGTAAGGGTCTTTATTTCGATATCAATTGATGTGCTAAACCACATAGTTCTAAATTCACACTAACTGAAACCCGTAGTAAAACTTTATCTAATGTGATATTTAACCACATACAACAGGATTTATGGTTCTAGATAAAATATATCATCATACATTTCTTCACATGTGAGTTTCGCCTTACACACTTATTTCTGAATGTGCAACAAGTATGAAACGCTTAAAACTAAATTACAACCACATTTTTCTAGTTTTTCTAATTGATCCACGATTAACATCTAGTTATGGGTTAGCATGTATTGTTTTAAATTTTCTTAGTATGGAATCAATTAAAATTTTAATCAATTTATTAATTTTGATCTTCCCCTTCATAATTAATCTTCTTGTTCTGCGCCTGCAACCACATTGGGTTAAGGGCCGTTTATCAAACGTTTACTCGGGGTAAGCGTTTACCAAGTCACATTATCTAATCGGATGAATATGGTAAGGACTAATAATCTTACCCGATAAGAGCGAGACAAGAACCAAGAGTCTTACCCGGTAAGTGAGAGCGACGACTCTTACCACGGTAAGCGATCACCAGATAAATTGTTGCATGCGATGTCATTTTGGTGAACTAAAATTTTACCCGATAAATAAATGATAATGTTAAATTTTACTGGTAAGTACTTACCGGATAAGTATTTGATAAACAACCCCTAAGTCACCTTCACTCATAAAGTTAATTAGTCTTAATATATTTATTAGAATCCACACTCGAAGACAAGTGGTTACAGGGCAGCGTCACACCACTACTACGGTGAATATTTTTGGATGAATAACCGTTGGATACCAAAAAAGTCAACTTTCATTGGATATTTCCGGCCGAACCCCTTCCCATGCACTTTCTCTGGCCAAATCCCTATCGATGCCTCCACCAACGTCGAAGATACATCCACCGACGCCTCCACTAACTTTGAAGATACCCTTGTTGACGATACATCCACCGGCATCTCAAGATGCTCCAAAAGGTTGTAAGATTGAGATTGATGTCGATTTTTCAAATGAGGTTCTTTGATTTTAATTTTAGGGGTTTAATTTTACTTATAGATTGATTCATATTTGTTTATGTTCATGTTTTCTTCGATCAAGTTAGGGTTTAAATCATGTTTGAAACCTGTGGATTCATCTCATTGTGTATGATTTGTTTTCTTGTTTTATGCTTCCATTGTGTATCTTTGACGAATTGATGAATTTTGGCATATCTTAGTTTGACAAATTTATTGATTTTAAACATTCATTTGGATGATTTAGATAAGGTTTCGATTGTAATTTCTTGATATCGAGGAGGTGTTTTGGATTGCTTATCTGAAACAACTTACGTTTTTTCAACAAAAGTACTTATCAACTTGTTATAAGTTAAAATGATATAAGTTAGAATGATTTAACTTATTCAAAAACTCTTCATTACCGGTTTGACACCGGTATCTGTTTATCCAAACACTCAAAAGTGCTTATTACCGGTGTCACACCAAAATAAGTCAATAAGTTGGATTTTGAATTTTGATTTTATAATTAAGAAAAAAACAGATAATACATTGTTATTTCATATATTTAACCTATAAAAAATTTATATAGTTTAATATATTTAAGGGTTAAATGCATAAAATAGCAACATACTTTCATAAATTTTCTTATTATAGCATTCTATTTTTTTTTTAATTACAACAATGTACTTTCAAATTATTCTTTATTAAGGCATTATACTTTAAAAATCTATCCATAATAGCAATGGGTAACCTGTTACCTTTTAAACCGGTTAACCCTTTGACTTTTTTGCTTGTATGGCTTTAATGAGATGATGTGGATGACACATCATTTTGATGACTTAACTAAAATTAAAAAAAAAATCTATTTCAAATTATTATTAGTGATTTTCATTTTCATTGCTATGATCTAAAAAAACATTTAATTTTTTTTTACTTTTTCTTATTAAGTTGCATGCAAATTAAATATTCTTAGAGTAAAATATTTATTAAATAAATATGAAACATTGTTTTCGAGATATATTTTGTTCGTAAAAAAAGTAACTTTTCCTATTTTATGTTGTTCAAATAAATACATATATTTTAAAGTTCTCTTTAAAATATTAACGAAATAAATTGTTATCTACAATTTTTTAATATTGTTATAATAAATAATTCAAAAAATCTAATTAATTTAATATATTTATACGTCAAGTAAAAAGTTTTTGAACAAATATAATATATTATTTAAAAGATAATATTTTTTGGTAAAAAAAAAAAATTCTCATTTTCCTTTATTTCAAAAAACACATATTTTTTGAAAAATATTAGCGAGATAAGTTGTGTTTAACTAGTTTTATTGATATTTCATTTAATACATTTATTAAATAATATGTAAAATATCTAAATATTTAAATTAAAAATACAGTGTTTAATAAGAACTAGTAGATACTATAATAAAATAATTTTGAAAGTACAATGATGTAGTAAAAAAGTTACATTACTATAGTACATGTGGACAACGTACGTGGACAATAAGATGGCATGTAAACCTAATATAATGGGTAAATTTAAATCAAAAGGTTATCCAATGCTATAATGGGTAATTTTTTCAAAGTACAATGTCCTAATAAAAAATATTTTGAAAGTACATTATTGTAATAAGAAAAACTGAAAATACAATGCTATAATAAAGAAATTTATAAAAGTAATTGCTATTTTGTGCATTTTGCCTTATATTTAGTTAGAAAATGATAATACATTCAATGGGCAAAATTAAAAGAATGAATAATTTTAAAAAAAATTAAAATATAACGAATAAAATTATTTATAAGTTACTAGAAGCGTACTCGCGCAATGCAGCGAGATACATCGTGATTTTAATATTTTATTTTATTCTCTATCTCAGCTGATGTTATAATATGACTTTATGTGATTTTGAGAACGCGATAATGTTTTTATTTTTGAATAAAATATATGTTTGAAGATATCATAAAAATTTGACAAAAATATATCGATATTAGTATCAAATTAACTATTTGAAATTTCTCATTTTTTTGTGTAATTTTTTAATTCAATTTTTTATAATTTAATTTATGTACAATAACAAAGTAATTTATATTTAGTTAGACGAATTCAAGTATGGAGCTTTAATAAGTTGTACTTATGCATAATTTACTTATAATCTTAAATTTTAAGTAATATGCATCAATAAACAATATTTCGTACATAAAAAATTGTTTTTAA
>NC_037529.1:14519080-14531342 GCF_001531365.2 Cynara cardunculus var. scolymus | reverse complement strand
TAGTTAATTTATTTATTTTATTAAATTCTTGTCTATATTGATTATTTATACTATATTATAAAGCATTTGGGAAAAACTCTTAAAAACTTTTTTTTGTGTATGAAGTATTGTTTATTGATGCATATTCTAAAAATGTATGACTACAAATAAATTGTGCATAAGTACAACTTATTAAAGCTATATGTTTGAATTCGTGTAACAAACTGTAGATAAGCATAATCAAATACATGATAAATATTTGATTTTTAAATATAAAACATTTGAAATATAATTAGGATATTCATTGAGTTCTAACAGAATACTTAATTATTATTTTTATAAAAAAATTATGAAATTAAAAATAAATTACTTTGTTATTATACCTAAATTAAATTATAATAAAAAATTGAATTAAAAATTTTACACGGAAAACGAGACTGTTAAATAGTTAATTTGATACTAGTACTGATATATATATTTTTTTTTCAAATTTTTATGATCTCTTCATATTTACATTTTATTCGAAATAAAAACATTGTTGTTTTTTTAAAACCACATAAAAACGTATTATATCGATATAGACAGAATAAAGTGAAATATTAAAATCGAAATGTATCTCGTTGCATTGCGCGAGTACCCTTCTATAGATAACACAAAGGTATAAACGGTATTCAAGTGTATGAAGTTTGATTATTTAATATAAAAAATGTGGGACCCACAATTTTAGACCTAAAGATCGGGGTGTAACCGGTACTAAACAACTCACGAGCTACTCGAGATCGACTCGGCCAAAGCTCGGTAACACTAGACTCGAATAGACTCGGCTCAAACTTGAGCTCAACTCGACATATTAACGAGTTGAGTCAAGATACTCAATACTCGACTTGAAAAGCTTATGAGATACTCGATTATTATTTTATTTACTCAAAAAGCTCGTGAAAACTATCAGGAGTGATATACTTTCAAGGGATCCCCTTCCCTCTATCAAAATTGTTTTTTCTCTTATATCTAGGGAAGAATATCATCTTGAGGGTTTTAGTGTGTTTTCTGGGAACAAAAGTCAAAATAGTGCCTTTTTTAGCAAAGTTGGTGAAAACAAAAGGATTGGTAGGCAGCAATCAAATTTACTATGCAAACATTGTGGTATGTCTGGCCATACTATCAAAAGGTGTTTCAAACTCAATGGTTTTCCAAAGGATTTTCAAAACAGACCACCTAAACCACCAAATCCTGGTTTTAAGTCTTTGTCTAGTAATGCCTGTGTAATAGACTCTCTTGGAAAAGAAAAACCTCATCATCCTTCCACACCTTCTCTTGTTGAAGAAGAAGTGATTAAACTTCTTGTCTTGCTGGATCAAAAGAGCATTCCTGAGACTGTGTCTGCTAATATGGCAAGTGTGTCAAAATTTTATAAATCTGATTAGATTATTGATTCTAGAGCCAATCAACATATGACATCTATTTTTTTTTAAATTTGGATAGTGTGGTTGACATTTCAGATTTAAATCTAAAGGTTAATCATCCTAATGGAACAGAGGCAAAAGTTAATAAAATTGGAAATTTAAAGTTGTCTAACAATGTTACTCTGTTTGATGTCTTGTGGTTCTTGACTTCAATGTCAATTTGTTATATGTTCATAAACTTGCTAAAGATAATAAGTCGTATATGGGGTTTGAGGAGTCTCGATGTTATATTCAGAATTCTCATCAAAAGAATGTAATGGGGATTAGTAGTCAAGAAGGTGGTTTGTATGTTTTTTTGACCAATGTGCTAAGAGTAAGTTTCTCCATGCTTCTGCTTCTTCTGTTGCTCAACATTGTGTTTCTAGTCAACTGTGGCACAGTTGTCTGGGTCATCCTTTTGATCAAGTCTTGATTGTTTTAAAAGATCAACTGCATATTGGAAGTGATGCTACTCATCCTTGTGAAATTTGTCATATGGCCAAACAAACTAGGGAAAAGTTTTATTTAGTAATCACAAATATAAGTCCCTAGGTGATCTTGTTTATTTAAATGTTTGGGGTTCTTATAGGGTGATTAGCAAGGAAGGATTTAAGTATTTTTTTTACCGTAGGGGATGACTATACTCATGTTGTTTAGGTGTATTTGTTAAAAAGTAAACATGAAGTTGCTGATAATATTGTCTTTCTATAATTTGTTAGGAACCCATTTTGGCAAACAGGTTAAGGTGTTTAGAAGTGGTAATGGAACTGAGTTTACTAATTCCTCACTAGGTGTTTTTTTTAAAACTAAAGAAATTATTCATTTGACGTCTTGCATTCATACTCCCCAACAAAATGGGTTGTGGAACCAAACATCGTCATTTGTTAAATATGGCTAGAGCTCTTATGTTTCAGGGAGGTATTCTTTTAAAAATGTGGAATGAATGTATATTAATTGACATTTATCTCATAAATAGAACACATTTCTTCATTTTAGAAGGGAAGTGTCCTTATGAGCTTGTTTATGGATTCCAACTTGTTTTAACTCATCTAAGGAATTTGGATGTCTTTGTTTTGCTATTAAAACTAATGTTTCTGATAAATTTTCTTCAAGAGCTGAGAATGTGTGCTTTTAGGGTATGTTAATTCTCAAAAGGGTTATAAGTTTTTTAGTCTTCATACAAATAAAATAATTGTTTCTCGAGATGTCAAGTTTTATGAAACTATATTTCCTTCTAAAATGAGTTCAAACAAGTTGGATAGTCATATTAACAGTGAAGTAAATAATCTAAATTTCTTTGCTTTATCCCTTGGTTCCTCTACTAATCTTTCTGATTTACCACCCAATGATGAGGCTAGAGATCAACCTCCTTTGGAGGAAAGTAACCAGTCTCTGTCTTTTGATAGTAGCCCAAGTAGAGCTGCCAGTAGGCGGCAACTAGATAGCATAAGTATCCTCAATGAAAATCCTAGAGGAGTTACCAGTATGCAACCACTGAGTAGCTCAGAGGTAGCTGCCATAGATAGTATAGGGTCTGGTGCAACCTTTGGATGCTCACCAAAGACTCAATGATGCTAAAAATTCAGATCTCCAACCTGAGGGTAGTTCTACTCTCCAATTTGGTCCTAGTATCTGAAGAATAACTACAGCTTCCAACTTTCCTCAAAAATTTGATGATTTTGTAATATAAGGCAAAGTTAAGTATGAAATAGAAAGAGTGGTAAACTACTCTAACTTGGATTATGAAATTTTTTGTTTTGTGTCAAATTTGAACAAGTCTATTGAGCCAAAGACTTTTTCAAAAGCTTGTAATGATAAAAATTGGATTTCTGCTATGAATGATGAAATGGAAGCTATGTATAAAAATGGTACTTGGATTATTACTGATTTACCTCCTAGAAGGAAGCCCATAGGTTGTAATTGGATTTTTTAAGTTAAATATAAATCATTTGGGGAGATAGAAAGATATAAAGCTAGATTAGTAGCTAAAGGATATAGTCAAAGAAAGAGTCTTGATTATGAAGAAATTGTCTCTCCTGTTATAAAAATGGTCACTGTCAGATGTATTATTGTTTTTGTTGTTCATTGCTTAAGTCAGTTTATGCACTCACCTCTACAATCTCATCTTAAATTAGCTTTAACAGTTGTCAAATATTTGAAGTCTTCACCAGGAAAGGGAGTGACTTTTACCAAGTCAGAATCTGTTCTTTTATCTGCTTATGTTAATGTTGATTGGGAAAAATGTCTTTCTTCAAGAAGGTTTTGTCACCGGTTATTGTTTATTCCTTAGAAAATCTATGGTTTCTTTGAAAAGTAATAAACAAAATACAGTTTCTCGTTCTTCTATTGAGTCAGAAAACAGAGGCATGGCTTCTGTTACTTATGAAATAGTCTGGGTTCTTAAGAATTTAAAGTGTATTTCATGTTAGAGTTTCGATTTTTGTTCTTAATTCTTAAGTCGAGGTTTTGATATTCGATTCTAATTCATGTAATATGCAAGCATCACAACTGATTACGGCTAGATTGACATTATTCTTGAAGAATTTAAATTTAAACGTACTTGATTTTAGACAAAAAGAAATCTAGCCATCTACTTACTATGACATAAATTCAAATATTTTTAGCGTTGTTTTGATCTTTTTTCTTAAGTAGTTTACTGACTTATGTCCGTCATTTTAACTAATTCAATTTTAGGGCTGCCAATTTATTTTAGTCATTAACAATTGATTTATTTGTGTACTAAATTAACTGGTTAGAATTTAACAATCATTGATAAGTATCTATGATAAGTATCTAATTAAGAGGAAAACAATCGAATAAAAATAATTCTAATACTTGTAAGCACAAGTCATATGGAAATCAGTTCACCGTTGGTGTTCTTTTAATATAATGTCGTTGTTTTTGTCAGAAAATTAATATGTTTTTTATTTGGTGCTCCCTCTCGCACCAAGTCCTGGCTTTGCCACCAGCCATAATAAGTTTTCTTTTTTTGGAAGGGTGTCCCAGCCTAGACTAATTCCGACAAATTGTGATTGCAAGAAATCAGTCATGATAAACTCATGAGTAGCCACAATTGTTGTGTACCCTGAAATCAAACCTTGGACATGAGATATTCCATCACATCCCCCAGGTCATAACGAGTTATTTATAACCATGGTGTGTGTGTATATATATATATATATATATATATATATATATATATAAAGAGAGAGAGAGAGCGCATTATATACGAATGAAAATTGTTTGATCATAGAGAAATAATCGATGTTTATATTCTACTGAAATAATTACAGACTAAACTTATCATCTTGGGTTCGATCCCTTCTGGCTTTAACCGCTGAATGAGTCAAAAACAAATTACCTACATTGGTGTACTTAGAGGCGGGTTTCGTGTAAGACTGGTTGGGATTGTCGATAATTAACTTTTTGAACGGATATAAACATTCTTAATAAATGCAAAATCCATAATTATGTCGACCTGAAACATCCTATCAACTCAAGTAACAAGAATTTAAGGATGCGTTACACAAAGGGTAATTCTATTAAATTAGGAATAAGGTAATTAAATGTAGGTTTAGAAGAGGGGATGATGGAATCGTTGTTTTTGTTAGTAATGCTTCATGGTGTCCATGTCGTTTAAGATGGATTATGCAATCGAGATGCCGTTTTTGCGATGCAGATACCTCGAAATGCATATTGTTTATCTGTTGAACAACAATATTGGGTTTTAATAGAAACCTCGTACAACAGATAACAAATATACATACATATATATATATATATGGTTTCGAGATACATATATTGTTCAAGTGCGACGAGGTGGTGCTAAAACCCTCGTATTTTAACCTCAAATCATGTAGTTTAATTCAAGTATAAAAGAGGGTTAAGTTTGTGTAAAACAGTGAACTTGCTCCAATGGCTTCACTATGCAAAACCTTCATCCTTTTTCTCCTCCTTCTCCCTCAAAATTTTGCGATTTCTGTGTTTGCCGCCACGGGTGACGGTGGAGGCGGAGGTGGTGGTGGTGCAGCGGATATGGGTGATGGTGCGCCTGGTCCTAATCAACTTGTTGGCGATGGACGATCATCCGATTATGCAAAGGCAGAGATTGAGACAAATTTTGTGGGTGAATGGGTGTTGGATAATCCAGATGTGGGTGTGGGTGCAATGCAACTACAGTTGATGCCTAACGATCAAGTAGTCTGGTATGATGCTACGTCAGTCGGGCCTTCCGCCCGGAAATTGGAACCTCAAGGGAACTGTCCGATTAACCCAGACGCAAACAACCAGCCGGATTGCTACGCTCATGCTCTCGCTTACGACTGGAAAACCACAAAAAGTAGAACCATCGTGGTACATTTAATAAATTTATTGCTAACGCTTTTACATAAAGCATACAATCATATGGTTCTTAAACTTCATAACAAGCAGTTTATTGCCACACTTAAGGGGTCGTTTACCATACACTTAGCCGGGTAAGCGGTTATCAAGTCAAATTATCTTACCGGATGAATATGGTAAGAACTAAAAATCTTACCTGGTAAGAGCAAGACAAGGACCAAGAGTCTTACTCGGTAAGTGAGGGCAACGACCCTTACCACAATAAGCGCTTACTGGGTAAATTGTTACATACAGTGCCGTTTTGGTGGACTAAGGTCTTACCCGATAAGTAAGTGGTAGTGTTAAATTTTACCGATAAGCGTTTACTGGGTAAGTGTTTGGTAAACGGCCTCTTAAACATTTTTGTTGTTCGATAAACCCAATTATGTTGTTGTGATTCATCATTTGCATGCATTATGTTTATTGCAGTTATCAGGTGAACCGTGGTGCTCGTCGGGAAACTTATGGCCGAATGGAAACTTTGTGGCTACCGGAGGTTCCTTCAGCGGGGTTAAGGCTGTCAGAATGTTGCCTAAAGATGATCTCAACGCAGATTTTATTGAAAAAAAAGATGTTCTTGCCGACTTTAGATGGTACGTGAAAAATATTATAGTTAACTAGTACATACTTCATATATACATGTACGAGCTACAGAGCTAGTGTAACGTATCATATATGAAGTTGAGATGGAATAAATCACAGGTATTCATCGAACCAGATTTTAGAAGACGGGAGCGCAATAGTCGTGGGAGGTCGAGGCGCATTCAGCTATGAGATCGTGCCACCACAACTCGAGTTCGAACCCAAGAGGATCGAACTCCCGTTCCTCCAACAAACACGTGCACCAGCCAAGGGACCGAACCAATACATCGAGAACAACCTCTATCCGTTCCTTTTCCTCCTTCCCGATGGCAACGTATTTCTTTTTGCCAACGACCGTGCCATCACCTTCGCTCCAACAACAGGTGAGATCGTTCAACAACATCCCGTCTGTCCAGGTGGATCCCGGAACTACCCACCTTCCGGCAGCTCCGCCATTCTCCCATTAAAACTCGGTCCAGATAATTCCCAACCCCTAAATGTCGAGATTGTCATTTGTGGTGGAAACAGCCCCAATGCATTTGAAGTAGTCGATGGAAAGAATGCAACTGAAAAGGAGTATGTACCTGCACTTAAAGACTGCCATAGAATCCATCCGATGAACAAAGGTGCAACATGGGAGGAAGAACAAGATATGCCATCACCGAGGATCATGGCCGACCTTTTACACCTCCCAACCGGAGATCTCCTTATGATCAATGGCGCCAAAAAGGGTACTTCTGGTTGGGAAGATGCCACAGACCCTAACTTTACTCCTCTTTTATATACACCATTCAAACCAATGGGTTACAGGTTTAAAGAACTGAAACCGGCCACAATCGCAAGGATGTATCATTCCACCTCAGCATTGTTACCGGATACTAAGATTTTGGTTGCCGGCAGCAACCCACACCAGTTCTACACTTTCAACGTCGAGTTTCCGACAGAGTTGAGGGTGGAGAAGTTCTCACCTCATTACTTGGACCCTACGATCGACGGCCAAAGACCTATAATTGATGAACAAGGTACTGACAAGGTCTTAAAGTATGGGAAACCTTTTAAGATCGCAGCTACTCTACAATCGGAAGCTCCGTTGGTGTTGGGTGAGATTAAGGTAACTATGTTGTACCCACCATTCACCACTCATGGCTTCTCCCAAAACCAGAGGTTGATTGTTCCGGCGGTGATGGACATTTCCGATAACGTGATCACCGCCCTTGCACCGCCATCGGGAAAGATTGCTCCTCCCGGATACTATATTCTATTTGTGAATAATCTTGGCGTTCCTGGAGGAGGTATATGGGTTCATATCGACTAGTAGTGATACTTGTTTTGCTGCATTTGTGGAAATTTCCCATGATATTTTCTCATCTTTTTTCTCAAATTTTAAACAATAATGGAACTCTAAATTGGTGAATGATCATTTGGGGACAGTATAATGTTGGGTTTACGTCACAGTACAATCTTTTAAGCTCCAAAACAATTAATGATGGTATGTTATTTATCAAATAATCGATGTGCAGTAAACTTAGATTGAATAAACATGTAATATCATAAACGATCAACGAAAAATGCACAAATATATACTTACGGAAATAGTTGATGTAATTCTTTGAGGCTTAGCAAAGATGTAAATTTCATTCTATGTTATATTTTGAGAAAGACAATAATACTACCCAAGCCCTAATTCTGGCCAGCCATACATGTGATCAAATTTGATTGCAATTCCTTTAAGTTTCAGTTCTTTTGGCAAATTTCATTTATTCATAAGCTATCTAAGAACCAAAGACCGCCTAATTTTCTCCTCAAGCCAGTTAAGGAGTAGTGGGTTCTGGCGACAGAGCCAAAGATCAGGACGGTGCTTGAGGCCCGTGCCCATGTCTACTGCTATGTCTAAGGGTGAAATCAAAGGAGCATCCCAAAAAATTAAGATAAAGGAAACCTATCCAAACGATCCATCAATTATAATCCAACAGTTGGGAATAATAGAGACGGTTATATCTTGCCAAAACTAAATATATTACAAGTTACATTCAAATCTGGAGCATTTTATTTTTTGGACAACGACTGATAGAAGTTCCTTTGGTATCTTTTTTGGGTTTCTCTCTCAAAACCTCCCTCCATACATACATACAAAGACAATTGAATTATATGTATATATTGGGATTGCATCAAAATAAATCAATGTTACTTTCATTTCTATTTTAGAAAACTAACTTTGTAAAACCAACTTTCTTGACTTCAAATATTTTAAAGATCCAGTGACCAAATTCATGTTCTCCAAAATATGAACACACATTTTGGTTTTCTAAAATAAAAAAATACTGAAATACGATTTTTCATAATAAAGATTTTTAAAAATTAGTTCTCCAAAATAGAAGATTTTAAAAGTAAATCCAAAATATGAATCAAGTTAATTATACTCGAATACAATTTAGCATCACAGTAATAACCTTCCAACCCACGTGAAAATTAGTATATAAATAAATAAACCTTGATTTTCTGAATACATTGTCTCGAGGGTAGCACGTCTGGGTCTAAGCTAACCACCAACACACACATAAAATGTTATTTTTTTCCCCTTTCATCCCCTTTTGTCTGTCCACTCTTCATTCATAGCTGGCTAATAGACTCCTCTTTTCTTAGTCCTATGCACGTAATTTTCTCCTAAAACCCTTCTCTTTTTTTTCCTTTTTCTTTTTTAAAAATTACTAAAGTCTAAAACTATAAATCATGTCAATTATGGATATTTATTTTAGGAAGGAGGAAGTATAGTTAATGCATAAAGTACAGTTAAAGTCATACATCAGCCAGACTTTGACCTTTATATTTATATATATATATATATATATATATATATATATATCGGAACATCATTTCTTTATCCAATGGCTCTTTCGGAAAGTAATCCAATGATATTCCACATATTTCATATACACATTTGTTATAAAGCTAATGAAAAAAGGCCCAAGATGTAGGAAAAAAGTTCTTACAAATACTATTTATCATTTAAGATTGTATAAATTTTATTTTCCAAATATGGGAGACTTAATTATAGTGGTGTTTAAGGAATTAATGTCAAAATGCAAGAAAAGGTCAAGGTATATAAAATTAAATTTAAAAGAACAAATTAATAATGGGGTAAGAGTCAAGATGACAAGGGATCCCAAAGGCTATATAAGGTGTCAAGAAGCAATGACAAGAGCATTCAAGTTACATATAGAAGAAACTGAAGAATACTACCATGGCAAGCTTCCAGGTGTTGGTTGCAGTTGTATTTGTCTCAGCAGTTGCATTCCAATCATGCCTTGTCCATGGAAATTTTTACAATGACATGTATTTCAACTGGGGTGGCGAGCATTCTTCCATTTTTGGCTCTGGTGATGATCTTAATTTGGTGCTGGATAAAGCTTCAGGTGCATATCATCTCTACGTTTATGTTTACTATAATCCGTAATTAGGGATCATGTAAACAGCCGCTCAGCCCGCTCTACTCTCTGGGGGTAGAGGTCAGGTCTACGTACATATTACATGCCAAATTCATTTGGTTTGGTTTTGATTTTGAAAATTCTATAGTTCAAATCCATTTGACTCCTAAAATTTAAAAGTCAAACATGAATTCAAACTTTCACATAAGATGTAGCATCATCTTAACAATGAATATTGCTCTAACTCTAATTACAGGATCGGGTGTTCAATCAAGCAAGGCATTCCTTTTTGGAAGCATTGAAATGCTAATCAAATTGGTTCCAGGGAACTCTGCAGGAACTGTCACTGCATATTATGTAAGTGTAATAGCAAGACTCAAGAGATGATTAAATTCTTCCCTGTTGATGTATGCTTTTATATTACCAAACAAAACCCAGTATATCCCACTCAAAAGCAAGGTTTGGGGGTAGGAATGTATGCAGACCTACACTTTACCCCAAAGGGTAGAGAAGCTGTTTTTGTGAAGACCCCTCACTTGTGCAAAAGTGTGAATGAATGCTTTTAGATAAAGTGCAAAAACTACATCTAATCAATGCTTAACACCAAGGACATACTAAAACTGGATAGCTAACTCTTTTTTGTGGAATCATTGCAGCTTTCTTCTACTGGTGCCTATCATGATGAGATCGACTTTGAGTTCTTAGGGAATTCATCAGGACAACCTTACACCATGCACACAAACATCTTTACCCAAGGCAAAGGAAATAGGGAGCAGCAGTTTAAGTTATGGTTTGACCCAACTGCCGATTTCCACAACTACACCATTCACTGGAACCCCACCGCAGTTGTGTAAGTTCACCAAAGATAAGCACCCTAACTTACTTTCTACCAAAGAACAACCCTGGTGCACCAAGACTCCCTTCTTTGGTGCACCATGACCTACGGGAAACAAAAGAGCAACATTACTGGTTGCTCCCATGTTAAACCCTTAACTTGGTTTGTTATTCTTGATAAAATTTTAAAAATTAAAGGACTCTTACTGCGGTATATGTTTAGTTTACAGACTAACAGTTACTAATTAAACGGTTTGATTATGACAATAAATGCAGGTGGTATGTAGATAGTATACCCATTAGGGTCTTCAGAAACTACAAAAGTGAAGGAATTGGCTACCCAAACCAACAAGGAATGCAGGTCTACTCTAGTTTGTGGAATGCCGATAACTGGGCAACAAGAGGCGGCCTAGTCAAAATCGACTGGACCTGTGCACCTTTTAAGGCCAGTTTGCGTAAATTCAATGCAAGGGCTTGCAAGTGGAATGGACCCGTTAGCATTTTCCAGTGTGCCTATCCTACCTCAGCTAACTGGTGGACCTCCCCCATTTACAATCAACTGAACTGGGATCAGCAGGGTAAGCTGAAATGGGTTAGAGATAACTACATGATCTATAACTACTGCACAGATTACGAGCGTTTCAATTGGCAGATGGCTCCTGAATGCTCCAAGCCACAATACTAAACAAAACATGGCACACGTATACCTCCAATTTGTTTTCCAATCTGCACTTGAAACTCAATTTTCTTTGTCTTACATGCTTTCTTCTGTTCATCGTCTATCATTCAAATGTATGATCTTTTCCTCCCAAACCTTGTCAGACAGATCCACAGATGTATTATGTTGGTATTCTAATATAAGATCTTAAATTAATAATTTGCACTGTCCTGAAAAGAATCTGCACATGCTATGAGATAGAAGAAATCACAAGTTTTCATAACTGTTTCCCTCTGTTTGGGAGGAACTAAACCTAAAATCATTCATCTGTTGTGAAGTCAGTTGATTACAAAACCAAGCCGTAAATAAAATTTCGAGCGATCATCATATAACAAGAATAAGTATAAGCCGATTATCCAAAAAAAGGTTAAATAAATGGTAGTAATTTGCTATGATCTTTCTAAATCATAGATAACTTTTACTTATAGAATTCAAAATGAATCAGTTTTGAATCAAATCACGTTTAAGTTGGGAAGAAGAATAGTGTACAACAACATCTAATCCAACGGAATAGCAACTGATGAAAATACCTGAGATTAATGTTGATAGATGTAGAAGCTTGTGCCCTAGAACTTGAAGCACAACCGCCAAATCCTATTATTCACCGATAAGCATTTTACATGGAGGTTTGAATTATTTTCTCCGAATATTTTCGATTTATCAGCTAAGGACAAAAAATCATCGTACGGGTATTTTTAGGTATATTGTATGGTTCACAACCTCGATTAATCAAATCGATATATAATGATTATTTATATCTATATCTATACTATATTATAAAGCATTTAGCTAAAACTCTTAAAACTTTTAAACTCTTAAAAACTCTTAAACTCATTCATCCCTATCCGATTTCATCCCATATCTGAATTCGTAACTAACTGCAGATAAACACAATCAAATAC
>NC_037529.1:14515385-14517775 GCF_001531365.2 Cynara cardunculus var. scolymus | reverse complement strand
CATAAATTAAATTATAAAAAAATTGAATTAAAAATTACACAAAAAAATGAGTAATTTCAAATAGTTAATTTGATACTAATATCGATATATTTTTGTCAATATTTTATGATATCTTCAAACATATATTTTATTCAAAAATAAAAATATCATCGCTTTCTCAAAATCACATAAAGCCATATTATAACATCTACTGAGATAAAAAATAAAATGAAATATTAAAATCATGATTTATCTCGCTGCATTGCGCGAGTACGCTTCTAGTTATCTTATAATGCATTTGGTTGAAATTTTTAAAAATTCTTAAAAATAACATTTTAAGCATACAGTATTATCAATTAATGTCAAATTACTTAAAAACAGCCTCTATTACTAATAGTACAAGTTATCAAAGCCATCCGTTCAAATCAAAACTCTATCCTAACCTTAAACCACCAACTTCTTAACGATTTCATCGGGATTACGATTGAGATGAAATCGTGGGGATTACAATTGAGATGAAATCATGATTACATCGGTTTTGCATATTACGATTGAGAGTTTTGCAGATTACGATTGAGATGAAATCGTGGGGATTACNGATTACAATTGAGATGAAATCATGATTACATCGGTTTTGCATATTACGATTGAGAGTTTTGCAGATTACGATTGAGATGAAATCGTGGGGATTACGATTGAGATGAAATCATGATTTCATCGGTTTTGTAGATTACGATTGAGGTTTTGCATATTATGATTTCATCGCTCCACACACTCTCATTGATTCCCTCCTGGAGTGACGATTCAATACATCGATTCACCCCCAATCCATGCTTCAAATACGGCTAGGGTTCCAATCAAGGTAATTTTTTTTGTTTCCATCTTCATTTGGTTGGTTAGAGTTCATGAGTTTTCTATGGGTTAACATTCGAATTAATTGTTTACGTGTGTTGATTCCTTTCGAAATCTTCATTTATGTGGGTTAGGGTTCTTGAGTTTTCTATGGGTTTGTATGCCTGTATGTATCTTGGTATTTATTTTGATTACTTCTTTTTGAATTTTCAGATATCTGGGTGAGTTTTTTTTAGCAGGGCCTACAAACTACCATTCAGCGGTGTGGACAAAATCTAAGCATCTTACACAATGATCATCATGAGAATTTCAACAAACATTGGTCAAATGGCTAACAATATGGTTTATGTAAATGTCCTCCTACTCCCCTCTTGTTACAATTTATCATTTTTATTGCTTATTCTTTCTATAAACAGTTTAATGGATATCTATACTACCTTTTAAACCTTAATCTTATCTTTCTTTGTTGGGTTGATTTAGGATTTGAAGCATTATCAAGATGGAGATGTGATCAACTCAAAGAAGGTTTGCGATTCACCATTTTTAGTACACGAACATGCTTCTATCCGTGTCAAGATAATTTGTTTTCCATTTGTATCAGTTTGCATCAAATACATACTACTCGATGTAGTTTATTTTCATTTATTTGGATTTTCACAATTGATTTCAATTTACAGGTTTCATTATCGTCTTTCTTTCATTACTGTCCAGGTTCCATCATTTTTTTTCATTACTCTAAAAGGTAAGACACATATAGCAACAAAAATCTAGAATATTGTTCAACATGATCTAGAATACCATATTTGAAGATATTCGTTTGATATATATATATATGAGCTTTCATGACAAAATATTTTGATTTAAATCCTACTTTCAAGTTCATTGTTTGTAAGGACTAGCCAAACAGTAATATCATTTTTTTCCTGCTTTTTGTGAATTTTACAGATGACTGGTTAGTGGCTTATGTAACTTTTACGAGTGATTGCTCCAAATTGTGATTGATTTGATGGTTTCGGATCAATGGCTCTATGTACATAGCATGTGCCATATCAATGGCTTCATATGGATTTCACTTCCAAAAGATGATGTTATTGTAAAAATTCCATTGAACTTCAAACTACGTAAGGGTAGATAACATAACATGTTTGTTGGTGCATGTTTCTTGATGTAATTCATGATTTATGTTGCTTTATACCCCAAATTCAATGACTTTTGCTATCAAATTCAATCTCTATAGTAAGTTTTACTATAAGCATTTTTTATTATTTTTGATGCTCCTGATAGAAAAATCTTTGCCCATATCGCTGTACAGTTAGATTGTACAATGAACTACGCAATGGGAAAACGATCTCGAATTTTGATGAATGATTTATTGATTTCATTGTGAATGAATTGTTTGTTTGTGGGCGTTCGGTAAAGAACAATCTCTTTCGTTGCAGGAAATATTAGTTGGAAGCCTTCCTAATCATCAAGAAAACATTCTCAGGTAAATTCTTATTCATTTAAATGGTAAGAAGTTTATTCTTATTTAGGGGTCATCTACCTAACGCTTACCGTCT
>NC_037529.1:14497685-14515285 GCF_001531365.2 Cynara cardunculus var. scolymus | reverse complement strand
AAAAAAAAAAAAATCGGGGCGTGACAAGATCCGTGAGACCAATTTTTTACACTTAAAACTTCATAGCAAACATTGTGTGAAGTGAAAAAAAAATCTAAACCTTTACATCACAGCAAAAACATTGTGAATGTTAACCACAAGGGTTGGTGCCCGATTGGTTTGAGCTTGTGCTCTAAAGGTCAAAAATGTTGGGAGGTCCCAGGTTCGAATCCAAAGAGAAATAAAAAATCATTTGTGGCCATGGAGGTTCAAATGCGGTGACTCTGGGTTACCCGCAAAGCGGGTGGTCGCCCTGGGACTAGTCGGCTCATATAACGGGTTGGATATCGAGGTTAATAAAAAAAACACTATGAATGTTACCTTCATAGTGTTTTGCTGTATAGTTTCAATTGTAAAAAATGGTCTCAACGAAAGTCGTGTGGATCACATGTTGATTTTACACGTGATTCTAGTATAAAAACAAATGTGACTCGACTGTTTTTGATATTCTCTAATTTACTTATGTTCTAGTATGAACCTAACTATATATATAGGGATGGGTTCACGTGAGACCATTTTCGTGAAATCTGTGAAATCAATTTTTTACACTTGAAACTTCATAGCAAACATTGTGCGAAGTGAAAAAAAATCTAAACCTTTACAGCACAGCAAAAACATTGTGAATGTTAACCACAAGGGTGCCTGATTGGTTTGAGCTTGTGTTCCTAAGGTCAAAAATGTCGGGAGATCTCAGGTTCGAATCCAAAAAGGAATAAAAAAATCATTTGTGGCCTTGGAGGTTCAAATGCGGTGACTCCGGGTTACCCGCAAAGCGAGTGGTCGTTCTGGGACTAGTCGGCTCACATAGCGGGTTGAATATCGAGGTTAATAAAAATACAATATGAATGTTACCTTCATAGTGTTTTGCTGTGTAGTTTCAAGTTTAAAAAAATGGTCTCATGGGTCTTATGAAAACATGCTAATCTCACATGATCCTAAGTATATATAGGGTTGGGTTCACTTGAGACCAGCCTGTTTTTATGAGACCACTTTTTACACTTGAAACTTCATAGCAAAACACTGTGAAGGTAAAAAAAGTCGAACCTTCACATCAAAAACACTATGAATGTTACCTTCACAGTGTTTTGCTGTGAAGTTTCAAGTGTAAAAAATTGCTCTCAAATGTCTCACAAAAACAATCTAGTTTCACGTGATCCCATGTGTGTGTAGGAGTTAAATCGGATGAAAACCATAAAAAAGTTGAAAACCATGAAAACTAATCTCAACCATAATTAGATCTAAATCTAATGTTTATGATTTATTTACCCGGTTCAAAGCCAAAAGGACAAAATTATAAATTTTAATTTAACGGATTTCATCTCATGAAATCCAATATAATTTTCATATATTGTAACACCTGAGAACCACATCTGCATATAAACATATATCTTCATATATAAAAAATTACAACTTTACATATTCGCCCAAATGTATACGAAAGCTACAACACAAAAATAGCTACCAAATTTTTCCACGTATCTTTGTACAAAGCTTGTATACATAACAAGTATTCAAATACAAATAATAACACATCATCTCAACATCCCATGCAAGCAATTGTAAATTCTTCACAATTTTCCTCTCCCCTTATTGTCTGATTGTGTCCGACATGTAATGCACATTTTAAAACACTAAAATGAGGGTTAAACCTTGAGTTCTAGTGAGAAATCCCTTTGATTGTTATTACTTGGTGAAAATCACCAAAACACTTTTATAAAACTCATATTTATATAAAGTAAAGACCAAAGATGAGTGAACGATCCGTCAGAACAACTCAAAAGATATAGAAGTATCGTTAATTTCTTCATCCACGTTCCAAGTTCGAAGTACCAATTCTACAAATAATAATCCACATTGTTACATGATTTCTTTTTCATATAGATAGATATAGGATCTAACAAATACACAACGTTTTATCGAACAAACCTCTTTTTGTCGCATCAAGATGATGAGACAACACTTACTTATCGCATCAATTATTAAAATAACTCGTTTATCGCATCACATATAAACTTGTCGCATTTAAATAAATAAGTCATAAAGTTGTCGCATCCAACAGATGCGATAACAGTAACTCATTGCATCATACACATGCAAAAACCCACACTTGACACACCTCAAGGATGCAATAACCACCCTTCTCGTACCCAACAGATGGAATAATAGTAACTTGTACCATATAGATGCAATAACTATAACATGTCGCATCACAATGACGCGATAACCAACACTTCACTTTTTGTCCAATTTCATCGCATCACACTCATACGATAAAATCAACCTCATCGCATCATACATATGCAATAACAGAGTCCCATGATCAAAAGATCATCATTTTTTCTAGAATTTCATTATGCCACCCTAATTCCAATATATCCAGCTCCTAATTAAGCCACCCTTATTACAAATATATACCTATATCCTGATTATACCACCTTTATTACCAAATAATACTCAGCTCCTGATTATATCATCCTTATTACAATCAAATGATAATATGATATGAAAACCTAAAAATTCATGCTAACAATAGCATATACACATCATGTATTCACGTATGAAACCTTACGGTTTCTTTACTCAAAAACATAATGAATGATGTTTTCAAAATAAAATTCACCTTATGTTCACAAAGATGAGATGAACAACAACAATTATTCAGAAAATAATCACATAATCAACTTCATCTAATCTCCCTTCGGTTTCTGTTTTCTTCCGCTCAAAATACACACACAGAGAAACTCTCTTGTTTTTCACTTTTTCTATCCCAATGAGATAAAATATTACCTCAAAATAAACTTCACTTAAACAAAGCATAAGGCGATGGAGGTCTTAAATAATTTAAGCACATTAACAAGTTAAACCCCTCAACTTACCATCCTTATTCAAAAATAACCCCAAACATTTATAACCGATAACCCATTTATCACATTATTCTCCTCTCAAAAGAATTATGTCCCGAAATTCATTCATTAAAAAATCGTGGATATTTAGATCTCATCTCTGACTCTAGTTCCCAAGTAGCTTCTTGACCCTTATGAAAACGCTACTATACTTTTACAAGACTGATTTCTTTATTTCCCAATACCTTTGCCTTCCGGTCAGTGACGGCCTCAGGGGTTTCCATGAAATTCAACTTATTATCAATCTGCACCTCAGGTAGAGGTACGACCATATTTAGATTGGCCTAACACTTTCGCAAATTTGAGATATGGAAATTGTTGTGAAAAGCATTAAGTTCCTCAGGCAACTCTAACTGATACATTACTGGATCAACTCGTTTACATATTCTGAATGGCCCAATGTACCTCGGGTGAGCTTACCTCTTTTCCAAAATCGTACTATACCTTTCCATGGAGAAACTTTCAACATTACAAAATATTCGATGTTTTTTTCACTCTGTCCATCTATCTGGGGATGATACGTTGTACTCAACCGGATTTGAGATCCCGTGGCTCTTTGAAAGCTCTCTCAAAACTTCGAGGTAAGTTGGGTTGTCCTTATATGAAACAATTGAAATGGAAAATCGTGATGAGTCACTATTTCTTCAATATAAATCTTCGCAAGCGTTCTAAATGATAATTCTTCTTACTTGATGGAAAGTGCGCAGGATTCGTTATACGATCTATAATAACCCATATGGAATTATACCCTTTTGGAGTTCGCGGCAACAGATGTTAAAATCCATTGTGATATGATTCCATTTCCACATAGTAATTTCCAAAGTTTGCAAATTCTCATATGGTCGTTGATGTTCAATCTTTACTTGTAGACATGTCAAATATCGCTCCATATATTTCGCAATATTTTTCTTTAATCCTAGCACCAATAGAATGGTTTTAAATCTTAAACATCTTATTGGTACCTGGATGAATTGAGTATCGCGATTTGTGACTTTCATCTAGAATTAGTTCACGGTTATTCTCGAGACGTGGTACCCAATTTTGGAAACATAGAATCCCTTTATCATTTTTCATCAGGGTTGTTATTATTCCTCCAATCCTCTCAGCTTTGAAATTTTTTTCTTTAATTTATTCACTTTTCTCAAAATCTCGTTAAGAATTTCAGGGATTAAGTTTGCTCTTAACACAGTGGCTTTAATCGTTCCACTCTTTTCTTTTCTACTAAGTGCGTCAGCCATCACGCTTGTCTACCGAGGGTGATAAAGAATTTTGCAATCATAATTGTTCACCAATTTGATCCATCATCTTTGTTGCATATTCAATTTCTTCTGGTTTAGCAAATTGTGAAGACTTTTTATGATCAATGCAAATTTTACATTTAGTCCCAATAAATAATGCCTCCAAATATTTAATGCAAAAACGACGACGGCAATCTCCTTATCGTGTGTAGGGTACTGTTTCTCGTGATCCTTTAACTGTCTGGAAGCATATGCAATAACTTCCCCCCTCTGCATCAATACACATACCAGACCCTGTTTTGAAGCATCACTGTAAACCATAAAATCTTCCGACCCATCTGGTAGCGACAATATCGGAGCACTGCTTAATTGATCTTTTAATAGTTGAAAGGCTTTAATCTGATCCTATCCCCATTCATACTTAACACTTTTCTCGTCAATTTTCTCAAAGGTGCATCAATCCATGAGAAATCTTGAATAATCCAATACAACCCCGCCAGACCGAAGAAACTACGAATCTCGATGGGTGTTCTCGTTACTTCCCATCTCTCAATGGCCTCAATCTTTACCGGATCCACTTTTACCCCTGCTTTGGAAACAATATTACCTAAAAATTGGACTTCTCTTAACCAAAATTCACACTTGGACAGCTTTGAGTACATTTTCTCCCTATTTAAGAGTTCGAGAATTATATGAAGATGATCGGCATGCTTAGCTTTTGATCGTGAGTATATAAGAATATCATTGATAAATACAATAAAAAATTTATCAATATATTTATTACATACCGTATTCATCAAATCCATGAATGCTACTGGAGCATTAGTTAGACAAAAACAACATAACCAGAAACTCATGATTCTCGTATCTTGTTCGGAATGTAGTTTTGGCAATATCTTTGTCTCTACCTTTCAACTGATGATACCCTGATCGTAAATCAATTTTGGAGAAGTAACTTGCCCCAACTAATTGATCAAATAAATCATCGATTCTTGGCAAAGGATATTTATTCTTTATTGTCAGTTTATTCAGTTCTCGATAGTCAATAAACATTCTCATCGTCTCGTCTTTCTTTTTAACGAACAACACGGGAGCACCCTAAGGAAATGTGTGATCCCAGATTATCAATTCTAATAACAATTCAATCAGAAAATGATCAAGAACAGATTGATATTCAATATGTCGGCAAGCTTCAATTCCTCAAACAATGAATACAGGTTCTTGATACAAAGTATACGTATGAATTGTGTTAATTGTCTAACTGTTGATTAACCAACCAACTAAATTGCTACCGCTATTTATAGCAGACCCCTAAAACTAGAAATTCAACCAACCTTTTATAAAAGCAAATAACAAGAAACTAACAATTACAAAGCATTTAAAACTGTTTAAGCTTCGGGAGTTGAATACAACATTTTTGTTCCAACAAGAAGTACTCGGTCTGATAAAGCCCTTGTCAAGCAATTCTTTTAGCTAGATCATTAACTTTTTCAATTCAGATGGTGCCAAATGGTATGGAGCTCTGGCCATTGGTGTTATCCCAGGCATTAGATCATATTTGAACTTCACGGATCGATCAAGTGGTAAACTAGTCAAATCATCAAGTTATACCTCAGGATATTCACATGCGACTGGGTGGACTCTTGTTTACCTTTTTCTTTCTTTGAATTGATCACATAAGCCAGAAAACTTTGGCATCCCTTTTAAACACACTTTCTAGCTTTCATAGCAGATATCCGACTAGTGTGATGATCCCGTTGATCACCATAAATCAAAATCGGTCCTTTCTCCGGTAAATCAATGTGTATCATTTTTTTATTACACACAATGTTGGTCTGATTCTCTGCTAACCAATCCATACCCACCACAACATCGAGTTCCCTTATCGGCATCGAGAACAAACAAATCGGTAACCCACATCCCTCAATCTCAATTTGGCAGTCACTAAATACATGGGTAACAGATACTTAACTACTGTCAGCAGTATCAACTACTAAGGCATAGTCAAGGGGCACAGAATTCATGTATAAACACACAACAAATAAAGGTGATATAAACGAATAATTGGCACCGAAATCAATAGACCTTTGCATATACTGAGTTTATAAGAAATGTACATTTTACAACAATGGGAATTTTCTCAGCTTCTCCCTTCGACATCTGAAAAGACCGTCCCCTGACCCTATCAGATTCACCCCTCCTTATGTTGATTCCTCAACACGTATTTGGAATATTTTCACTCAGAGTCAATCTCGAATTCTTTAGCTGAGGGCAGTATGATTTTATATGATAAGGAGAATCACACTAGTAGCAATGTTGAGGCATCCAACAATCTCGGGAGATATGCCCCGACTTTCTACACCAGAAACAAACTCTTTGATTCAAATTTCAATCACCTTGATGAAAATGGGGACATCTTTGACAGGGTCATTCATTGAATCGTTGAACCAGACGATTCTTTGTTTTCGCAAATTTTGGTCTTTTATACTCAACCGAAGACCCCTTCCACTTCCTCTTTTCAACTACTTTTTCTTCCCCTGCCGATTCTTGTTTCTTTTGATTGTTTTCGCCGCGTCTACTACTGAGGGGAATGTAGTGGGGTTCATCGCAATCACAAATTCTCTGATTGAATGCTTTAATCCCCATATATACATCTCGACTTTACGAGACTCGGATAAAATGTAGTGTCCAGAAAAACGGGAGTGTTCAATGAATTTCTCTGTACACTCCCTTATAGTTTTGTTTCCCTGTTCTAATTTCAAGAATTCCACTTCCAATTGTCTTACTATTGCTTTCAGAAAGAATTATCCCTTGAACTGATCAACAAACTCCATCCAAGACATAGTTTGCAAAATATTGGGTTTCTCCAAAAATTCAACATCCCACCAATATAAGCATTAGACTTAAGCATTGATATGACAAATCTGATCCTATTTTCGTAAGAACACTTACTTGTATTGAAAACTGATTATATTTTCTTCAGCCAACGCATTGCTTTTACTAGATCTCTTTTTTCGGAAAAGTTAGGGGTTTACACGTTAAAAACATTTTGATGTCACTCCGTCTTGTATTTGTAGAATGGATGTTAGGACCAAAATTATCCTAAATAATTTGAAAGTTTTATTAAAGCAAATTGGGCTAAGGATGGAAGATTCAGAGATCTGAACTATGCTAAATCGACTAAGTCAAAGTCTTGAAGAACGACCAGAGCCCCTCTGGATGACTAGAGCATCTGTTTGTATAGACTAGAGCCTCAAGTCCACAAGTCCTTAGGACCAGAGCTCCTATGTACTTTAAGTCCTTAGGCTCTGGACACTAAGTGTTTAGGACCAGAGCCCCTCTGCATGAACTGAGCTCCTCTGGACACTACTCAGGACATTAAGTGTTTTGGACCAGAGCTCCTATGGACACTAAGTGTTAATACAACCAGAGCCCCTCTGGTTGAACTATGCTCTAAAAGACTATCTTCAGATCTTTGGAAACGAAGATTTCAGAGTTCGGGCTAAAGTTTCTCAAGTGTACAAGTCTAAGTCTAAAGAGTTAATCTTCATAGTTATTTCAAGAGAAGACCCAACTTCAGACTTCCACAAGCCGCTAAGTGACAAAGTCTTAAGAGAGGAAGTCTGAAGACTTTGAGATCAAAGTTTTGCTAACTCTGAATGAAAGGAAGTCTGAGGAAAGGTAGTCTGAACACCTTGAATTCAGAGTTATCCTAACTCTGAAGAATAGGATAATACTGATCATGTATCTTGTTGTTAGCGATAGAGATTATCTGTGCTAGATTATAGGATTCAGTTTCTTTGTAAATATCTCCTATAAATAGGTGATATAGGCATAGATTTTAGAATGATCTATCAACACATTCATTAGCAGTTTTCATACACATGAGAGTCGATTAAGCTTTGAAAAAGATTTGTATTTCCATTCAATAAAGAAAACGGCAGGTTTCTATCCATCATCTTCTAGACTTCTACAATCTCTCATCAATCACTGTTTTTATTTTGATTTGTTGTGAATCTGGGTCCAACATTGGACTTACGGGTAATCTCTACTCATTTTGTTTCCACTCTGGCTGGTACTCCCAAAATGGAAGTCAAAGTATTTCTCAGTTTGCTCATGTCTTCAGCTAACATATCCCGAGTAACATACTCAGGATGTTGTATTGGCTCTTCATTAACGTTTTCCTGAATAGATTCAACCTGATTTGGATGACTACTTCTTCCTCTTCTGCATCCCCTTCCATGGCCCCTGCCCCGGCCTCTCCCTCAACCTCTACCCACTGGTAGATTTTTAGGAACATTTTTGGGTGAACTTTTTTTCTTGTCTGAGCTGATGAGGGTGATCCTTTCAGACCTTCTTGATTAGCTTGCCATCTGTCAATTTGCAAATTTTAATACTCATATTATCACATTTCCCAAATATAATAAGGTATCCAAACACAAATATGTACATGTAAACTCATAATTACATTGGCCAGTTGTAATTTGAATTTACCTTACATATCCTTCTTTTAACCCTTCTTATTTATTACAAAGGTTCTAGATATGTCGGGGACTCTTAATATGCAAATAATACAATTTAAGTCTAGGCATCATGTTGAATACCTAAATCTCTTAAACTCAAACTCTGATACCAAACTCGTAACACCTCATAATCACATTTGCATATAAACATATATTTTCATATATCAAAAATTACAACTTTATACATCCAGTCCCAAATGTATATAGAAGCTACGATACAAAAGTAGCTACCAAATTTTTTCACGTATCTCTGTACATAACAAGTATTCAAATACAAAAGATAACACATCATCCCAACATCTCATGCAAGAAATTATAAATTCTTCACAATTTTCCTTTCCTCTTACCGTCCGTTTGTGCCCAACCTGTAACGCACATTTTAAAACACTAAAGAGGATTAAAAATCTCCTTGTGGCCACAAAGGTTCAAATGCGGTGACTCCGGGCTATCTGCAAAGCAGGTGGTCGCCCTGAGATTAGTCGGCTCGCATAGCGGGTTGGATATCCAGGTTAATAAAAAAAAACCAAAATGAGGGTTAGACCTTGAGTTCTAGTGAGAAATCTCTTTTATTGCTATTACAGGGTGAAAATCACCAAAACACTTTTATAAAACCCATATTTATACAAATAACAAATAGACAGTGTTTTATCGAACAAACCTCTTTTTGTCGCATCATGATGGTGAGACAACACTCACTTATCGCATCAATTATTAAAATAACCCGTATATCGCATTACCTATAAACTTATCACAATTTAACAGACGCGATAATAGTAACTTGTGCCATATAGATGTGATCACTACAACATGTCGCATCAAAGGATGTGATAACCAACCTTCACCTTTTATCCCAATTTCATCACATCATACTCATGTGATAAAATCAACCTCATCGCACCATATAGATGCAATAATAGAGTCCCATGATCAAAAGATCATCATTTTTCCGAAATTTGATAATGTCATTCTTATCCCAATATACTCAGCTCCTGATTATGGAATCCATCTGGGCAGCTTCCAAAGACTTCGACCTAACGAGAATGAGCAAGGACGAACCCGTTCGCAGCAAGCTTTCAGTCTCCCTTTCTTGTCTATCATGCCCCTTAGGGCGCAATTATACCACCCTTATTACAAAAATATACCGATCTCCTGATTATGCCACATTTATTACCAAATAATCTTCAGCTTCTGATTAGGTCACCCTTATTACAATCAAATGATAATATGATATCAACACCCAAAAAATTATGCTAACAATAGCATATACACATCATGTATCCATGTGTGAAACCTTACGGTTTCTTTACTCAAAAACATAATAAATGATGTCTACAAGATAAAGAGCACCTTATGTTCACAGAGATGAAGATGAACAGGAACAATTATTCACATAATAATTACATAATCAATTTCTTCTAATCTCCCTTTTCGATTTTTGTTTTCTTCCGCTCAAAATACACACACACAGAGGACCTCTCTTGCTTTTCACTTTTTCTATCCCAATTAGATAAAACATTATCTCATAATAAACTTCCCTTAAACAAAGCATAAGGCGGTAGAGGTTTTAAATAATTTAAGCACATTACCAAGTTAAACCTCTTAACTTACCACCCTTATTCAAAAACAACCCTGAACTTTTATAACTGATAACCCGGTTATCACATATATATGTTATCTCACCACATGAAATCATATACAATTTTCATCTATAATCTATTTCATCCTATAAAATCAAACACAATTTCCTTCTATATATTATTTCACCTCATGAAATCAATGACAACTTTCATTTATATGTCATTTCACCCCATAAATTAAACACAATTTTGGGAAACAAAAAACCCTAAACCCATGAACAAACTTCTACTCTTAAAGGGGGATGTGGCTGGTTTTTGAGACGACGGTTTCAACATCATTGCATATCCCTCTTCGTTTCCTTTAACACCATTGTAGATCCATAATACATCATGACCACCATAAATGGACTCAAAGGAGATGTTCGAGAAGACATCAAAAAGCTCCTATGTTATGCCAACATTGAATTTGTTGAGTCGGTGGACCAGTGACTATACCACAGACGGTGGGGCTCACGTCGTGACTTATAGAGATGGTGGTGGCGGAGCCGGTAAGCACATTGACCGATAAAAAGACCGAAGATATAAGTGCCATAACAAAAATGATTGCAGCGAAGAGTGTCACCATTCAATATTTTGAAGATTCACCGACGGTGAAACTTTTCATCAGTTAATGACCGGACAATCTTAAAGAGAGAGAAAAGGAGGAAGTTTTAAGCGTCGGAGAACTGTTGGGATAGTCGAATCTAATGTTGGTGAATTAAAATATTGATTGGATTTAAAAACCCTGGATGTCCTTCATGTTTCAAAGTCCATGATAAACTATAAATTTGTAAGTTATTTCAAAATTTTCATTGTCTTTCATGTCCATAGATTAAAATCAACAAATGACTTATATTGGTTTCTACGATTCCAAAATTTTGATGGTTTTCATTTAGTTGCCGTCTTATATATATATGCTAAAAATAATAAACTACAAAACAAATTGCTTTCATCGAGGAAATTCACCTACGAAACAACAACAGATTGGTGATGGATTAGTCAAAGTCAATATTTGGCCAATATTATTTGACTAATCCGTCTATAAATTTTAAAAAAGTATTCTTAATCCCACAGAATTACCGACGGAATTTAGTTTTATTTTTAATTAAATTAAATTCCTCATAAATCCGTACATACACTCATAGAAAAATATTTTTTTAAAAGAGAAACATTACCAACGGAATCTTTTTAATTAAAAAAATTAAATAACATTAAAAATCCGTCATTAAATTAGTCAAATTAAAAAAATTAAAAGTTGAAAATAGTGAATTACCGATGAAAAAGTTAATTAAAAATTAAATTTAGTTGGTAAATTATCAATATTGAAAAAATAAAACATAATTTGAATAAATTACCGACAAAAATTGTTTTAACTAAAGTTAAATATAAATTATGTCGGTAATCCATTGCTAATTTATTTAGCTAAATAAAAAAATGTTTGAATAATCTATCGACGAAATATATTTTTATTTTTAATTTATTCAAATTTAAAAAGTTTAAGAAAAGTTGAAAAAACTACCGACGAAAGTCAAAAAATCCACTAGGGTAATCAATTATCTAATTTTTTATATTTTTTTAAATATGATTTAGATTTGATTAAATATATTCCATTTAAATATAAGTAACTAAATTAAATTATTTATTTTTTACGAATTTTAATCAAAAATACGTACATATGGTTCATATATATATATATATATATATATATATATATATATATCAATTCAGATCAATATACACTACTATATTGGGCATCATCGACAACATTTGATGGTTGAAATCGTTGGTAATTTCAAACACTCAACTGATGGTTTATCGACGGAAAAAATCTAATTATTTATTTATTTATTTTCGAAAGGTTGTCGGAAGAATTTTAAGAAACCGCCGATTAACCATCAATTTTAATTTTATTTATTCTCAAAAAACTGTCGAAAATTTATAAAAACCGTTGATAAACCATCAGTAGCCTTCGTTATTTTTATTTTCAAAAGGCCGTCACTGTTTAACGACCGTACCATTTATTATTTTAGTTTTTATTTATTTTCAAAAAGTCGTCACAACCCGTCAAAAAAAATTATAAATTACTGATGGTACCATTTGTTATTTTAAATTTTATTTATTCTCAAGATGATGTCGGAAAACCGTCAGAAACATTATAAATTACCGACGACTTACTCGTGGTACCATTTATTATTTTAGTTTTTATTTATTTTCAAGAAGCCGTCGAAAACCTATCACAACTATTTTAAATGTTAAATGGGTCGTAGTGGGTTATAATGAGTTAAACGAGTCATATTTATTCTAAATGGGTCATGTGATATGTTTGTGGGTCCTCATAAGTTTTACTAGTTTGTAATAAATTTTGGATACAAAACTTAATAAAGTTTCAAAGCCATCAGCAAACTTAACCTTATCATCCCAACAGGTATAATTGCACCCATCAAACCGATCAAGTTTTAGAAGCTCTTGATTCATCATACGAAAGTTGGACACATTTCGGGATTCCATTATAAGACCTTTAAGATTGTAAAATAATGTTAATATTAGTTAAAAACCACAATTCAATAAAGCTTTAATCTATATTCACATAAAACAAATTGTTGATAAAGATGTGAATTTTATTAATGTTCTCATTTTATTTTCTATATCTATAATATATTATAAAGTATTTGACAAAAACTTTTAAAAATCATTTTTTATGCATAAAGTACTGTTTATTAATGCATATTACTTAAAACTCAAGATTGCAAATAATTATGCGTAAGTACAACTTATTAAAGCTTCATATCTGAATTCTTGTAACTAACTACAGATTAACATAATCAAATACAGGATAAACATCTCATTTAAATATAAAAAATCTAAATTATAATTAGGATAATAATTGAATTCTTAAAGAATAATTAATTATTATCTTTATAAAATTTATAATATCTATACTATATTATAAAGCATTTGATAAAAACTCTTAAAACCCCACTTTTTATGCGTAAAGTACTGTTTATTAATGCATATTACTTAAAACTCAAGATTGCAAGTAGATTGTGCGTAAGTACAACTTATTAAAGCTCCAAATCTGAATTCGTGTAACTAACTGCAGATAAACATAATCAAATACAGGATAAACATCTCATTTTAAATATAAAAAATCTAAAATATAATTAAGATAATCATTTAATTCTAACAAAATATTTAATTATTATATTTATAAAATTTATAATATTGAACCAAAAATAAATTATTTCATTATTAAACTTAAACTAAATTATAATAAAAAATAAATTACATGAAATTGAGAACTTTTAAGTAGTTGATTTGATATTAGCATTAATATTTTTTTTCATATTTTTATGATATCTTCAAATTTATATTTTATTCAAAAATAAAATCATTTTTGCTTTCTTAAAAACACATAATTTATACTACATTATAAAACATTTAACAAAAACTCTTAAAAACCATTTTTTATGCATAAAGTGATGTTTATTAATGCATATTATTTAAAACTCAAGATTGCAAATAGATTGTGCGTAAGTACAACTTATTAAAACTCCATATCTGAATTCGTGTAACTAACTGCAGAATAACATAATCAAATATATGATAAAAAATATCATTTTAAATATAAAAAATCTAAAATATAGTTAGGATAATCATTGAGTTCTAACAGAATACTTAATTATTATCTTTATAAAATGTTATATTATTAAACCAAAAATATATTATTTCATATTAAACTTAAATTAAATTATAATAAAAAAATAAATTAAAGAAATTACATAAAAAATGAAAAGTTTTAAATAGTTGATTTGATATTAACATTGATATATTTTTTTTCAAATTTGTATGATATCTTCAAATTTATATTTTATTTAAAAATAAAATCATTATTAATTTATTAAAAACACATAAAATCGTATTATAACATCGACAGAGACAAATAATAAAATCGAACATTAAAATCGATATGTATCTCGCTGCATTGCGCGAGTACTCTTCTATAAATTTATAATGTATATTATAAGATATTTGATAAAAACTTTTAAAATTTATTTTTTACATATGAAGTATTGTTTATTAATGTATATTACTTGAAATTCAAGATTACAATTAAATTATGTATAAGTACAACTTATTAAGCTTCATGCTGGAATTCGTCTAACTAATTATAGATAAATATAATCAAATATAGGATAAAATTTTCATTTTAGATATATCTAAGATATAATTAAAATAATTATTGAGTTTTAATAGAGTAATTAGTTATTGTCTTTATAAAAAAAATATATTATTAAATCAAAAACAAATTGTTTTGTCATTAAACCTAATTAAATTGTAATAAAAAAATTGAATTAAAAAAATTATAACTTTTTTTTATGATATCTACAAATTTATATTTAAAAAAACATTATTGTTTGCTCAAAATCACATAAATTCATATTATAATACCGACAGAGACCAAAAAATTAAAATCGAGATATATCTTGTTGCATTGCGCGAGTACCCTTCTAGTTCTTTTTATAAATCATTTGACAAAAATATCTTAAAAACTCTTTTTTATGCATAAAATACTGTTTAATGATTCATATTACTTAAAATTCAAGATTACCAGTAATTTTATATAAGTACAACTTATTAAATCTCTATTTTTAAATTTATGTAACTAAATGTAATACATGATAAACATTCATTTTAAATATAAAAAAATGAAAATATAATTAAGATAACCATTGAGTTCTAACAAAATGTTTAATTATTATCTTTATAAAAAATTATATTATTAAACCAAAAATAAATTATTTTGCTATTAAATCTAAATTAAATTATAATAAAAAATTAATTAAAAAATTACACAAAAAACAAAAACTATTAAATAGTTAATTTGTACTAATATCGATTTTATTTTTCAAATTTATATTTCATTCAAAAATAAAAATATTATCATTTTCTCAAAACCACATAAAATTGTGTTATATCGATAGAAATAAAGAATAAAAACTAAACATTAAAATGAAGATTTATCTCGTTGAATCGTGCAAGTACTATTCTAGTATTAGTTTAATAAGTTAGAGATCTTATTAAGTTTAAAAGAGAGTTAATAAAGATTTGATCCTTGGGCTCTAGGTGGTTTTACGATATTGGTCCTTTAACTTTATATTTTTATAGAATTTGATTCTTTGTTTGCTCTTTTGTAATGATTTGATCCCTCACTCTAACGATCATCTATTTCCTTAGTTCATTTTGAGGACATTTCGTCTTTTATGGTATTTTCTTTATTTCTTCAGTTTAACATTATTATTATTTTTTTTTTTGTCTTTTCACCTTTTTTTTGTTTTTCTCTCACTTATCATATTTCAAATTATAAAGTTTTCAAATGATTAAGCTCCCAAATTTAAAGCTCAAATGACTAAGATGAACTTCATTTCTTAGAGAATTAGACTCATCATTTGGTACATGTCCTGTGGTGGTTTTGACAAAATTGATCTCTGAACTTCATTTATTGTAGAGTCAGACACGTCGTTTGTATGTTTGTAATGATTTGATCCCTCGTCCTAACGACCATTTAATTTCTTCGTACTACCACCTTCTCACTCTGCAATACAAGCACCCCGCCCCACACACACTTACACACACACACACACACACACATATATATATATATATATATATATATGTGTGTGTGTGTGTGTGTGTGTGTGTGTTTATGTATATAGGGTTGGGTTCACGTGAGACCAAAGGTTTTTCGTGAGACCCGTAAGACCAATTTATGTTCATTGATCAACTTTATAAACTAATGATTTAATGGTCTAAAGTTGTACGGTGACATTTTTGTGATTATTGAGAAGTCTCGTGGCAAATTTTGTAATTATAAATGTTCAGATTGTAGATCTAATACAAGAGTTGAGAATTGGGCTTACGGATCTCATGAAAAACCTTTGATCTCACATGATCCCAAATCTATATATATATATATATATATATATATATATATATATATATATATATTGTTGTGATTGCGTGTATGGTCTCTTGTATTTATTCAATGGTTGTGTGTATGCATATGTGTGCTATTTATATATGTGTATTATGTTTTCTTAACAATGGTTGTGTAAGCATGTGTGATGCATTTATGTGTATGGGTGTTCCCTCTTTGTGCACCTATATATATATATATATATATATACACACACGGAACTTCATCAAATAAAAACTAATTAGTTTGTAATAACCATGAGATTTAATATGAGTCAATCATTTTATTATATTAATTGTATTATCTTAATTAATAGGTAAATGTTGTTTTACTAAAATGATTAATTATGATATAAATATTTTTCTTATTTAGCATTTTTCAATCAAGAATTCAGTGTCCTTAATTATCTCAACAAATTTGATTTTATAGATTATCGTTTTCTGATTTTTCAAACCTTTTCTTCATTGTTGAATCATACCATATATATATATATATATATATATATATATATAAAGAGAGAGAGAAATGAGCGATCAAATGCAAACTACCTAATTTGTACAAACCGTGCAAACCACCTTCATCCGTCAATTTCATTATTTAATCTTATGAATTTTTTTCATGAAATTGTTTAATCTTATGCAATAGTTTCATATAATGAAGTTTTTCATATATGATTATGAAATTGTTTCATATAATACTCAATGAAATTTTAATAACATTGTTTTGTATTTCTCTAAAATTAAAATAATGAAGATGATAATATCCATGATTAACACCCCGCACAATAAAAATGATTAATCAATATCTCATAATTACAAAAAAAAAATGAAAAACTATGATTGGTTGAATGAGGTTTATACGGTTTGTACAAATAACATTCAACCAATCATAATTTTTCATTTTGTTCATTTTTTGTAATTATGAGAGGTTGATTAATCATTTTTTTTGTGGAGAGTGTTAATCATTGATATTATAATCTTCAGTATTTTAATTTTAAAGAAATACATAAAACACTTTTATTAAAATTTCATCAAGTATTATATGAAACAATTTCATAACCATATATGAAACAACTTCATAAAAAAAGTATTATATGAAACAATTTAACAAGATTAAACAATTTGATAAAAAAATTTCATAAGATTAAACAATTGTTGATCCTATAATCTAGTTATGAATAACCAAATTATAATGATTYTAYRAAGARAGTTAAGAAGACTCAAAATTAATATATGAATATTAAAGAACAATTTGAGCTTCAAAGGTTTTACTTTATTGATAATAAAACGTAAAACACTAAGAGGACT
>NC_037529.1:14494436-14497650 GCF_001531365.2 Cynara cardunculus var. scolymus | reverse complement strand
GCGCGCATTTTACAATAGACCTAGTCGTTTATTTATACTAGTTAGCTAATGCTAAGATAACTAACTATTACTACTTTCTAGCAAATATTCTAGCTAATAGATAATGTTTATCTTTTACATGGATAATCATTGTTTACAAGATAAACTATAATTCCAACTGTTGATTTGTCATCTCCAGCTGTCATTATTAATGTGACGCTTTCATCCTTATCTTTAAGTCTTCGATGTATGCATGGATGAATACTTAGAAAACCTTCTAAGTGTTAGTCTGTCCATTGCATCAATGAATACACTTTCCATCGCATCATCCATCGATCCGCTGGTTGTACTTGGTCCATCGGTTCGATGGTTGGCCTTTCCATCGATGCTCTGGTTAGTCTTTCCATCAATCCAGACTTAGTCTTTTCTGTCTTGATGTCTTCATCGATCTTCTGGTTCTTCATCACTTATTGTTTTTCATTACTTTTTACATTTTGCACTATGGGATCTAATAACAATGAAATCGACGGATGGAGGTGGTTTGCACGGTTTGTACAAATTGGGTGGTTTGTATTTGATTGCTCTTCTTTCTCTCTCTCTCTCTCTCTCTCTCTCTMTATATATATATATATATATGGGCCTAATCAAATGAGAATTAAATAGTTTGTAGTAACAATGAGATCCAATGTGAGCCAATTATTTAAGATAATTAATGTCATTTACTAAAATAAAATAAAGGGTAAATAGGTAATTTGACAATTTGGTTTTTTTTAATAAAAAATCAAATCATTAATTATTCAATTCACACTTACCTAATTGATTTGAATTTATCCTAAATAGTTGGTTTTTTATGGATGCTTCTCTCTATTACTCCACCAGTTTTTCTTCCGGCTAAAACATCTATTAGGGTGGTCTTAGTAGCACCACTTACCCCCACCAATGCAGTTAGCACACCGGGCCTAAATGCACCAGTAACATCCACCAACAACTGCAATCTATCTTCTGCAACCACTTGTTGCTTCAATTCCTAAATAAGTAAGAAGTATATGCTTAAGGTTTTATGATTAAGGTTTAGTATCACAGTGGTAATATAGTTGGTGTGAGTGGTATCACATTGGTACCTCAAATGGTACTACATTGGGTATCACTTTGCATCTTATATGTATTTTGGGTATCACAACATGGATGACAGGTATGTATTCCTTAAATTTAGATTATGATTTGATTTTGTTTTTAAGGTTTGGGTTGGTATCATAGTTGGTATCAAAGTGATACCACAATGGGTATCACATTGTGTATCACAATGATTACTTGGTAACGACCAGAATAATGTTCATCAGAGGTTGGAGATCTGAGGTCGGAGAGAGGTGAGAGATGAGAGGAGAGAGGAGTTTTTAAAAATACCTAAAATGTCCTCTAATTATAAATTTAACTCAAATTACAAAAATTACTAATTTCCTAATTTATTCGTTTATATGTGGTTGAGATTGTATCTCACAGTTACCAAAAACTAATCAGTTCTCCCTTGAATGAGCCCCTATATATATGTGTGTGTATGTATATATATATATATATATATATGTGTGTGTGTGTGTGTATACATATATGTATATATATGTGTGTGTGTATACACACACACATATATATATATATATTATATATGTATACATATATGTGTATATATATGTAGAGGAGGTTACTTTGCAAACCATATTATTTGTACAAACTGTACAAACCCCATTCAACCAATCATAATTTTTCATTTTGTTGATTTTTTGTAATTATGAGAAGTTGATTAATCATTTTTATTGTAAAAGATGTTAATCATGGATATTATCATTTTCATTATATTAATTTTAGAGAAATAGATGAAATAGTTTCATTAAAATTTTATTAAGTATTATATGAAACAATTTCATAAAAAAATTCATAAGATTAAACAATGAAATTTGACGGATGAGGGTGGTTTGCACAGTGTGTACAAATATGGGTGGTTTGCATTTGATCACTCATCTCTCTCTCTCTCTCTCTCTCTCTCTCTCTATATATATATATATATATATATATATATATATAGGAGGTTTACTTTGCAAACCACGTTATTTGTACAAACCGTACAAATTTTATTCAACCAATCATAATTTTTTATTTTGTTCATTTTTTTGTAATTATGAGAGGTTGATTAATTGTTTTTATTGTGCCGGGTGTTAATCATGGATATTATTATCTCCATTATATTAATTTTAGAGAAATAAATGAAAAGTTTCATTAAAATTTCATAAAATTATATGAAACAATTTCATAACCGTATATGAAACAACTTAATCAAAAAAAGTATTATATGAAACAATTTCATAAGATTAAACAATTTCATGAAAAAAAATTCATAAGATTAAACATTGAAATCGATGGATGAGGATGGTTTGCACGGTTTGTACAAATTAGAGTGGTTTGCATTTGATCGCTCTTCTATATATAGATGGTTTTACTTACAAATTACACCATTATTGCAAACTGTGCATCCTATTTTCATCCATTGATCTTTTTCCATTGTTGATTTCATTATCAATGGATGAAAATGATATACGGGTTATTTAAGTTTAAAAAAAAAACGATTGATATATCCTACTTTGAAAAGGATAAAATAGTAAAAAGATGTTTTTGAATATTTATTGTTCATTTTCGGTTTAACTTTTTATATTTGATAGAAGTTAATGGTGTGATATTTTTTGTAAAACTTTAAATATTATTTTTTATTCATATTTTTACAAAAAAATATGTTTCATGTTTCACATTTTTCTTATTTCATATTTCATGTTTTATATTTTCCTTTTTCATGTTTCATGATTCGTATATCATGTTTTATGTTTTGTGTTTCATTTTTTGTGTTTCGTGTTTCATGTTTCATGTATTCAAATCTTCAAGTTTTGTCGAAATTTAGATTCAAAAAAAAAAACTAAATCATTTTTAAAAAGTTACTAAAACTGTAATAATATCTCCAAAAATCAGATGAAATAATAAATAGATAAAATGAGAAAAAGGAAATAAAGCCTTTAAATATAAAAAAAGAAAAAATAGTGGGCACATTCTGATTGGTCTAATTATGTTTGCAAAGTTTATAAAAATGGTAGGGTTTGCATTTGATCCCCCCTCTGTCTATCTATCTATCTATCTATCACTCTTTATATATATATATATATATATATATATATATATATATATATATATATATATA
>NC_037529.1:14491031-14492711 GCF_001531365.2 Cynara cardunculus var. scolymus | reverse complement strand
TGCCTCGAGTCTTTCAGCTTCAGAAAGGAAGTCAAACTCACCACCACTAGAGGTATGAAGAGGGATTTTTACTCTAGTCTATTCGAGTGACTCCTTAAGCTGAGACATCTGCTGGTCTGTTGGAGCATAAGAGCTGGGTTAATCAAATACCCACTCTAGTCGACCACAGGTTGTTGAAGGGATATGAAGTTGATACTCTGAAGTTATCACTACCTGAGAGGTAGAGTCTTCAAATAAGGTTTGTTGAGGGCTTGAGAAAAGTACCTTCAAGTTACCTTCTTCAGTGACCGCCTTGCCTTTCGACTTGGGGTCCTGGTGCCCTGATGGAGTCGATTTGCCTTGTCTTTGCTCCCCCTGGGATTGAGCTTCCCGAGGGCAACACCTCTGGTGACGGTTGATGGCTTCTGGAACTTGATGTTGAAGTCATCTTCATCATCGTCGTCGTCGTCACCATCTAGATCATCTTCGGTGTCTGGAATTACAGGTTCATCATCGTCTTCATTATCATCATCTTCATCCTCATCAACATCATCATCATCACCAGCAGCAGTGACGGTATGGACATCATCCCTAGGGATGGCTTCGACAACCTCCGCTTGAGCAGCTTCGGTGGTCGTGATTACAGGAGCAGCAACTGCTTCAGCTTCAACAGCCTCGGCTTCAACTGCAACTGAAGCTGATACTGGACCAACAGCCTGAGAAGCTGTAGGAGCAGCATCAGATGATCCACCAGCGTTGGATCTCATCTCCCCCTCTCTGGCTAAAACTCTAGAGAATTGGCCAGAGAGTTCGTCCAAGCGCTGTCGCTGGAAATCCATGGAATCCTCCAGCCTTTGCATAGCATTGGCTAGAGTTGTCGTTGTCTCACGTGTCTCATGGAGCTGGGCACGATCATCGGCAGAGAAAGAAGGTGCACTCACTGGAGCTGGTTGACGGACAGCATCCAGGATTTGCTGAAGAAGTCCAAGCTGCTGATCAGCAATCGCCTGAGCATCGTCAGCCCTGCTGTAAAGAACAACAATGGCATCGTTGTTGGCGTGAACAACTTCTTGGAGAGTCTGGAGCTGACTCTAAACTTCTTGAATGTCCGCCTCGAGGGCTAGGAAGTTCGCATCAAGATCGCCTTGGCGGGGAATCTCTTGGTGAACTTCGGTGACCCTAGAGAGAACGGTATCAACGGCTGGAAGGAGAAGTTTGATGTCAGATGCCATATCATAGTCATCATCGATATCTTCATCTCCTCCATCATCTTTCTCTCTTTCTCCCTCTTCCACTTCTTGAGCATTAGGCTGATGTATCAAAGAAGGACCTACAAAAGAAGAAGTGTGAGCTAAAGGCTYAAGGTTAGAAGAAATGAAGGGGTAGGAAGATGGAATACCTGAGGGACCTTCAGTGACATCAAAAGGAGTGTCACTGGTGGGAGCAAAGATGTCCTCGAGAGGATGGACATCTGTATACTGAGGAGCATCGAGAGGAACAACCTCAGGTCCTGTGGTGCGTGTCTTAGTATCAGGAAGGACAGTCAGCGATACATCATCGACATGTGTAAAGACCAAGGAGGGAGGAGAAGAGAAAATTGTTGAGAAAAGACGTGGGTGTTCAGCGGTGGCAGCGCTGATATCTACACTTTCAGTGATTTGGATCACTGAAGTAATTGGTGAAGGTGCCACTGATACGACA
>NC_037529.1:14489796-14490931 GCF_001531365.2 Cynara cardunculus var. scolymus | reverse complement strand
CTAATGGGCTCCAGCTTTGTTAGAGGCTTCATCATTAGATACCAAAGAAATAGTATCAGATGATGGCATCACTGAACCTGAAGAGGTTTGAGTGGAAAGAGGAACAACCCTTGAAACTACCAAKGTAGTTTTAGTGGAAGTCTTCACAGAGTCTGGAGAAGAGACTTTAGTGGAAGGAAATACAACGTCTGATGCTGAAGATTTTTCAGCAGGAGTTGTCTTCGTTGAACCTGAAGAAGAGGTTTTAGCGGTTTTCTTCACTATGACTGTAGGAGCAGCCTTTGTGGATAAGTTCACCTTAGTTGATTTCTCAGCCTTGGCTACTTTCTTGCACAAAACTGGTGAACCAGTTTTAGCGACAGAAGGACACTTACTGGCAATATGTGTTTTCTCACCACATTGTCTACACTTCCTAAAGACAAGAGTTGCTTTAGGGCAGGAAGTATCAGACTAGAAGCAGAACCAGCTCCAAGAATACACTTCTCATTAGTTCTAGGAGGAACCTTTGAGGAATTGGATTCTTTAGGTGAAAATTCACCTTGAGCTGTGACTTAGATTTCTGAAGAGATTCAAATTTCCTAGTCCCTGAAGAAGAAGTTTTGCAAGCTGAAGGAATAGACTTAGATCTATTAGACTTGATTGACTTCTTAAGACGGGATGCTGTRACAATGGATTTACCTTTGTCTTTGCACCCAGAACTCAAAGGAGTTCCTTCAAGATGACTCTCAGAAAAAGAAGAGGACTGAGAGGAAGTAGTGTTGGGAATAGAAGAGACGAAGGTATCAAACTTGAGCATGGACCTGTCTACAACACTATTTTCCTGATCATAGGAAAATCCTAGACCAGTCTTTATCTTTTGTGTGTGTGTTTGTAATATGTAAATCCATTTGAAAGCAGTAAGTTATCTAAAAAGAGATAAATTAATACAGAGAAATAACAAAACATAAGGAAAGAAAGAAAACATTGCWCTGATACCACTTGTTGGTCCCGAAAGGTTCTACAAGATAAAAAACAGTTTGTAGAATGGGGGGGGTGAATACAAACACAAGGTTTTCAAATTTAAAATATATATTGATAGAGAAGATCAATACATATTTTACAAGACTGTTTGCAGAAAGATAAGGTAAAGAAAAAC
>NC_037529.1:14487228-14489401 GCF_001531365.2 Cynara cardunculus var. scolymus | reverse complement strand
GTGCATAAGGACAAGACAACAACTATCGTGCTAAGCATGCTTCTTTTGATCGCTGAATGCTGGGATGACCTGGAGGTCTCATCATCATTCGCTGAAGCTAGAGCAATCTTCACACATATGTAGACAAGTTTGTAATCACTGAATACCGCTTCAGATCACGTACTCGCCAGTCTCTAATCTTCAGTTTCAGTCTTCGACGTTTGCTGAAGGTTCTTTGGTGTGAGTGTTGTCTTCTTGAAGTATTGTTGCCTCTGATGAATTTACAATGCAAGTTCTTCAGCGATCACTGAACATACTCAGTGATGATCGCTGGAACTGAAAATACAAAAACACAAATACAACGTGAAAGGGAAAAGGGATTATCATCAAATCACTGAGAGAGATGATCAACATATATATATATATATATATGTGTGTGTGTGTGTGTGTGTATATATATATACATGAATCAATTTTGAACTAATTCATTGGTTTTATTCAAACAACAGAAAGCAGGGCTTTTGACGGCCTTCTCGACCCCTGATAACAGTTCTCGACTTGCCTCACGCGATTTAAGGTTCAATATTACGTACAAAATTAGAGAGAAAATATGTGCAATTTTTTCGATAGTGATTATTTGGTGATAAATGTGTTCCATTCTCAAAGTGTTAAAATTTCTTGATGTGTTAAATGTGTTCTTTCTTTTTAGTGAGAAGATGATACAAACTATCTAGAAGAAGCAGAGGTTGCAGATGTTTTTGATAGTGATTTCGATGAAGAAGTATGTGTAATGTGGTTCACCATTATTTGATTATCCCTAAGCCAAATAAATGTTTACATTGCTTATAATGCAACCTTTATGAAGTTATTTGCTTTGACTATAGAAATTGAGCTAGAAGAGGATGCAGAAATTGACCAGATGATAGGTAAATTTTCTAGCCTAAGTCTTAACATAGAACCATACATGCCATGAGCAACCAATGTTTGGTTTAAGGTTTGGTTTGGATTTGGATTTGGTTAGATCATAGATAAACAACCAATGTTTGGTTTAAGGTCTGGTTTTAGTTGGTGATTAATGATCTATTGGCTACTATTATAAAAGAGGTTTATACCAGTTTATGGTAATAGGATTTAGAAAGTTTATTTCTACTTTGGGTTGCACCAGATCAAAGGATTTTAAAGATGGTCAAATCTATTTCTATAATGGTATGATCAGTTTCTTGCTGCTATTCTGATTTCTTTTTTTGGGACTGCCTTTCTTCTAATTTTCCCATCTTCTGATCTGTTGTTTCATGTGACCTGTGTCTGCCCATTTGTTGCATCTGCTGGCCTGCTGGTTTACATAGTCAATGATTTTAGATCTGAAGTCATTGTGTTTCATTTGTTGTTTACTAAGTTGATTTTTGGTTAATTAATTGCATTGTTGATAAAATAGTTTGTTTCAGTAAATTTGTTCCATTGGTCAAACTGTTGAGTAGATATGGAATTATATTCTTATGTTAAGATTTCAGACATTCGGAGAGGCATGCAATGGAGATTTTAATTCCTGATAACCACATCTGCTTGCTCTGATGCTTATTAAGTTGAAGGTGCGATGATGTTAACTTACAAATAATATGTACCATCTCAAATTATTCTCCCCTTGACAATGCAAAAGAAAAAAAGATTATAAGAGAAGAAATCAGCTCCTACTTAAAATTCAACCAAATCAAAAAGACCATCATTGAAGGTATGGGTTATTTTATTTTAAGTCTATATAATGACAAGCTATAGAAGGTAGTCTAGATTGTGCAAACTCTGACATTTCACTCTAAGTATTTAGGTGGATTTCCTTTTCTTTCTTCATGGATCAAACCGATTTTGTTGGTTTGTGCATAAAGAGTGTGGATGCTATTGATTTTTTATACAGTTGAGATTGAGAAATTATTGAAAGAATCAAGTACTAGAAACATATTTTCTCTATGTTGCTTGTACTTTCTGTTGCTATATTTAGTTGTTTTGACTTATTAAAAAGGGGGAAACATTACCAAGAGCTCCAAATATGTTTAGCTAGCTGCATTCATTTCCTTTGAACTTTGATAAACAGTAGTATGAAATTTTATTCGTTGTTTCCAAAGACAATTTTACATCTGATGCATATGCAATGAGTACACAACTATCCCTTGATATATATAATTCAAGAATGACTTCTCTC
>NC_037529.1:14426870-14486958 GCF_001531365.2 Cynara cardunculus var. scolymus | reverse complement strand
GAGAGCCTTATCCGGTAAGCGAGAGCGATGACTCTTACCTGTTGTGTTCTTCTTGTTCTAAACATGTTTTTGAATTCGATATTCTGTTCCTACTGTTTRTATTCTCTACCCACAGCTGGCCATATGGTGAAGGACAAACGTCCAATACCTATCATTGATGTTGGATGAGTTTTGTCAAGATTCATCTATATTGTTAGGAGATAGAATTAGGTTAATTATTTTAGAGTTCAGTTTATTAACTATATTAGAGTTCAGTTTTTGTCATTGAAATTTGATTTTCAAAGTTTTATTAAACTTTGTAAATGTTAATTGTTATGAATGTTATTTGAAGTGTTTTTACAAATATGGGTTTAATTACTTTGTTCCAATGCTTCACATATATATGTTCCTTGATCACTTAATTTGATTCTTTATATTTTTATTGCGAACTATAGAGATGTGACTTTGTAGCTTCAACAACCCTTATTCATTTACTTTCTTTCTTGTACATATTTTTTAAGCTGATGAGCAAACGGATTATGTTTTACTTTTTGGGTGTACGGGCTCTCCAAAGGCATACCATTTGCTTGTATCAAGCGAGGTGAAGTGTTCTTTAAATCTGAAGCTAAAAGGAACTGTTGTATGTTGTTTTTCATGTTTATGTTGTGTAATTGTTTTGGATCGCTTCATGATTCATGTTCTCCTCGAAAATAAAGTTCATGCGATTTGTAAAACACTAACCATGATGCCTATTTTTAAGTTCATGTTATATGTATTAATATGTAAAAAACTAAGAGCAAATCATATCATTCAAAAAGTCTTCTCTCGTGAAAACACAAAAAGCCTCAAAATCGTTTACATTTACGACTCCCGCCGCATTGCGCGAGTACACAACTAGTTATCTTATAAAGCATTTGGCTAAAACTATTAAAAACTCTTAAAACTCTTAAAAATTATTAAAACCCTTAAAAATTCTTAAAGAAAACCTCTATTATTTCGTCTAACTAACTGCAGATAAACATAATCAAATATTGGATAAACATCTCATTTTAAATATAAAATATAATTAGGATAATCATTGAATTATATTTAATAACAGAATACTTGATTATTATCCTTATAAAAATCTATACTATATTATAAAGCATTTGACAAAAACTCTTAAAAACGATTTTTTATACACGAAGTATTGTTTATTGATGCATATTACTTAAAATTTAAGATTACAAGTAAATTGTGCATAAGTACAATTTATTAAAGGTCCATATTTGAATTTTGTCTAACTAACTGCAGATAAACATAATCAAATATTGGATAAACATCTCATTTTAAATATAAAATATCTAAAATATAATTATGATAATCATTGAGTTATACTTAATAACAGAATGCTTGATTATTATCCTTATAAAAATTATACTAGAAGGGTACTCGTGTAATACAACGAGATACATCTCGATTTTAATGTTATGTTTTATTTTTTTGTCTCTGTCGATGTTATAATACAATTTTATGTCTTTTTAAGAAAGTAATAATGATTTTATTTTTGAATAAAATATAAATTTAAAAATATCATTAAAATTCAAAAAAATTATATCAATAGTAGTATCAAATCAACTATTAAGAAGTTCTCATTTTTTAAATAATTTCTTTAATTTAATTTTTTATCATAATTTAATTTAAGTTTAATAAATTTATTTTTGATTTAATAATATAATATTTATAAAGATTCTGTTAGAACTCAATGATTATCCTAATTATATTTTAGATTTTATATATTTAAAATGATATGTTTATCTTATATTTGATTATGTTTATCTACAGTTAGTTATACGAATTTAGATATGGAGCTTTAATAAGTTGTACCTACGTACAATATACTTGTAATCTTGAGTTTGAAGTAACATGCATTAATAAACAGTACTTTATGTATAAAAAGTGGTTTTTAAGAGTTTTTGTCAAATGATTTATAATACAATATAAATTATTAAACCAAAAATAAATTACTTTGTTATTAAACCTAAAATGTAAATAAATTACATAAAAAAACAATAATTTTTAAATAGTTAATTTGATACTAATATCGATATATTTTTTTCAATTTTTTATGAATATAAGCATTGTCGCTTTCTTAGAGTCACATAAAACCGTATTATATCGACAGAGACAAAATAAAATGAAATATTATCTCGATGTATCTCGTTGCATTGCGCGAGTATCCTTCTAGTAAATAATAAATGGCTTTAAACTTGTAAAACTTCGAATTTAATTAAAATCTCATTTAAAATTATATGTAATAATTCTCAAGCTTGATGTTAAATTCGAATTCGAAATGTTTCTACGATGTGTTTGGTATATCGTAAACATAGTAAGGATCATTATTTTATGGTTTATAGGATTTTTACATGAAACAAACAGGAACAAATAGAACAAAATATAACATGTGTGTTCACTCCCACCCCTATGGTCGACCCATGTGTTGGTCAAAGTGGGTCACCGTCCAAGGCAACAAAGCCCATGAAGGCATCACAGCCCAACACTTATATAAGGTTTACTAGGCTCATTTTTGCATTTTTTTTTCAAAAACATATTAAGCCGCTCACTCAGTCGCTCTCATCTCGTCACCTCTCGCACGCTCAACTCTATCCTCACGAAAACGCGCCCTGCTTGTTCACAAGTTGTCGACCAGCTTCTAGCGCTGCCCATCAGCCACCACGACCTGCTTCTAGTGATGTCCACCAGTCACGACTCACGAACGACTTTCTGGCTTCTACCCTCTCACATCTGCAGATACTTGAATGTGTATGTATGTGTGATTAATGAACAATATTCACCAATAAATAAGTTGTCAATGTGAAAAGTGTTCATTATTGAACATTGAGTGCACATTCATGCATGTTGACTGCTACTATGTTCATGTTGATCATTTATATCATACAATACACCAGAGACAACGAACTCGTTCGATTAAGAATGTCGACTGTTGAAATGTTAATGATTATTTCTCAAAATACATTTGTTTATGAACAATCCAAACAATATAACTTTCAACACATTGATAATTTCATAATGGTTAAATTCAAGGAGTAATGTAACTCTCATCTAAATGCATTGGAGTAATACAAAACATAACATTAATATTTTGCCCTCAATCATTAATTATATAGGAATCTATGAACCATGATACTAAATTGATTTCTATTGATCTAAAAAGTTTGTATAGTTAACACAAATGAATTGGTTAACAAAAGATCATACCTTTATCTATACTACCTTATAAACTAAATTTCATAAAAGTCTTAAATACAACATTTTAAGCATAAAGTACAATCTATTAAAGCTAAAAGTATTAAAGACAATCTTTTAAGCATAAAGTACAACATATAAAGCTAAAAATTCAAATCTAATGCTAACCTTTTTTCTTCCCAAGACCAGCCGCTCCAATCATTCATTCCCCCCCAATGTGACTATTTACTAATCCATCTTTCCCAATGTTATGATTTCATATTCAACTTCCCAGTATATACGTTTAGGGTTCTCTCATTGTACAACTATTGCTTTCATCTCCATTGCTCCTATCTCAGGTAAGTTTTTATTGTTTCCTCCCTCTCAATTTCGATCATATTGAGTTTATTCATTAACACCTTCCCTATTTGTGAAGGGTTTTCGTAGATTATATAATCGACACCTTTGCTGCAGTGATCCTTGAGCTCTAATTCTGGTTGGAAGAACGGGAAATGGGAAAAGTGCAACAGGAAATAACATCCTTAAAATAAAGAACAGGTTCGAATCAAAGTGCAGTTTATTTGGAGTAACAAACTACTTCTGAATTGAAGGCTACTGTAATGGAAAATGGCCAAATGACATTACTTGTTAGGGTTTTTTCTGGTAGGGTTTATATTTCATGTCTATAGATTCAGATTACAGAGTTATTATGAATGTGATCAATCTAACTTTTGTGATTAGTTTTGTTCTTCATTTAGTTTTATATGATTTGAGATTGGCAGGACTTTTTGATTCTTCGGTTGATTATGAAACTATTAGGAAGGAGATTGTCAGGTGTATCAAGATGGTCGTCGATGGTATTCATGCGATTCTTCTTGTATACTCAGTTTGCCATCGCTTTTCTGATGAGGAAAAGGCTGCAATAAGTGTCTTGCAAGATTTGTTTGGGAAAAAGATTTGTGATTACATGATAGTTGTTTTCACTTGTGGTGATGAACTAGAGCTAGACTACAAGACCTTGGAAGATTTCATATGTAAATGTCCACAAGCTTTGAAGGTGGGCTAGCCAGTTAATTAGTTAGCATTACTTGTTGCCATAATTTCATTCTTCTATTTCACTTTATTTAATTTGTAGTATGATTGTGCATTGCATGTCAATTTGCAAATGCTGGAATTTGCGACTTAGAACTTGATGTTGTTTTCAGATTTGTGGAAGTTGATTATGTTTTGATTGATATAAAATTTGAATAATGTTTTAGGGCATTCTTCGACTGTGTGGCAATCGCTGTTTTCTTTTTGATAACAGAACAAAAGATGAAACAAAGAAAGCCAATCAAGTAAAACAAACGTCTTGCTCTTGTAAACAAAGTGTTAGAAAAGAATGGCGGAGAACCAAATACCAATTAAATCTTCACTGAAATGAAGGTGAAACTTATTGCTAATTACCAAGTTATTGCAATTTACAGTTGATATATAATGGGAAATCAATGAAATTATCATGGTAACAATACATGATCTTATGAAAGGGAAGCGTTCTGCTTATTCTTGTTTATAATAATAAAATCTATTTCTTCTTCAAAATGGCTTCATCTAAGTGTCAAATTTGTTTTTAGTTTCCGTCATGCTTATTTTTGCCCCACCATCTGTTCTCAAATATGTGCTCACATTAGGCGTTTGTTGTACCATCCATGATTCATATGATCTTTATTTTTGATAATTTTTATAAGAATATGGTGGAACCCCATCATGATACTCTCCTAAAGAGCACTTAAGGAGAGAAGTGAGGTTCCAACATATATGGACTTAAAATTATCCAAATCTAAGCCAATGTGGGGCAATCTATAGTCGTCTAGCATCCTATCGTTAATTTTGGCCAACTGTCTGTGTAGCATCTATTGGAGGGGGCGTGTTAGAGTCACAATTAGCTAGACTTGTTGGACTATTTCTTGTCTCCTCGAGGACTCTTTTGAAGATTAATATGAGGTTTTACATATTATCACAATTTTGCTTCTACCCTTGATTCTTGAAGGCAAATGGGTGTTATTGGTTATTATGCTGCCAATGTTTTTTGATTAGTTCATTTAAGTTAATTGAAAATAACTAACGATTCTTAAATTTGAGAATGCTTCTTTTATAAATAAACATTGGCAAGTGACATTTTTGGTTCATAGCTTGAGTTGAAATTCATGAATTTGAAGTTAACGAGATTTGTTGGAAGAGCAGACTGCTCGGTTGAAGTTTGAAAGAAATGTCGAAACTGCAATAAAGAAAGTAGAGGGCGGTGTAGATCGGTTGAGGGAAGAGTTGAAGGAAGCCAAGACTATGGAGGAGAAATGGAAGCAATCTTCGAGTAGCTGTGTTATCCTCTGATTTCTCTCGATGAACACATATTGAACGGGGTAAATTTTTTGATGCACTGATTATGTAGTTTTTGGAACTGGGATTGTTAACACCTGTTTTCTCAATATTATTATTATTATTATTATTATTATTATTATTATTATTATTATTATTATTATTATTATTATTATCTAGCTTTTTATGAGAATGGTATAAAAGGATGGTATGTATTTAATAATCATCCTCTTTGTGTATTGGCATGTCTAACTCTAAGTTGGTAACACCAACATTTTCTATGGTTATTAGACAAATAGTAATTCCCATATGTAAACTATTTCTTTATATATGGTTGCACAATCGTTGACATTGACATTTCACATGGATTGATATTTGAGTCAAACATAAGTACAGATGTAACAAACACTATGATATCATTAAAGACTGTGAGATTTCAAAATTGAATAAACTTTGATAGAATTTATAATCCCACCATATTGTATGGGTATACAACTAATATATATATATATATATATATATATATATATAGACTTGGGATCATGTAAGACCAATGGTTTTTCGTGAGACCCGTAAGACCAATTCTCAACCCTTGAATTAGATCTACAATCGTCAGATCTGAACATTCATAAACACCACGAGACTTCTCAATAATTACAAAATTGTCACCGTTGCAACTTTAGACCATTAGTTTATAAAGTTGATCAATGAACATAAATTGGTCTTACGGGTCTCACGAAAAACTCTTGGTCTCACGTGAACCCAACTATATATATATATATATATATAGGAGCGATCAAATGAAAACCACTCCAATTTGTAAAAACCGTAAAAACTACTCTCATCCATCGTTAATCTTATGAAATTTTTTCATGAAATTGTTAATCTTGTGAAATTGTTTCATATAATATTTTTTTGATGAAGTTGTTTCATATGTGGTTATGAAATTTTTTCATATACTACTTAATGAAATTTTAATGAAACTGTTTCATTTATTTCTTTAAAATTAAAATAATGAAGATGATAATATCCATGATTAACACCCTCCACAATAAAAATGGTTAATCAACCTCTCATAATTACAAAAAAAATGAACAAAATGAAAAATTATGATGGTTGAATGCGGTTTGCACGGTTTGTACAAATTGAGTGGTTTGCATTTGATCACTCCCCTATATATATATATGAAATTGTTTCATATACACAAGATTGTTAATTTAACACCCTCCACAATAAAAATGATTAACCAACCTCTCATAATTACAAAAAAATGAACAAAATGAAAAATTATGATTGGTTAAATGCGGTTTGAACGGTTTGTACAAATTAAGTGGTTCGTATTTGATCGCTCCCCATATATATATATATATATATATATATATATATATATTCTTATAATTTTTTATGCAAAGAGGTCAATCCCTTTCGTTCCCAGCAGCAAAAACCCTTCCCTCCTTTCGTTCACAATGACAAAAGACCCACCCCCTCCCTTGCTCCGATCTGCTTCCACCGCTGTCTCTCATTAATCGTAATAATCGTTCTATCTCTACCTTTCTCAATATCACATTTCTTCTCAAGAATCCTTCGCCGGCAGTGACAACCCAAGACCTTCGATCAAACTCCTTCCCCCTCGTTGCTCCAATCATCATCGGAACCCCATCGCCACTATCCATCCTTCTAAGACCACCGACCCTCTCTTTATCTCCTCCTCATCTCCGTCTATCATAAGTTCCCCCCACCCCCTTTTTTCACCAACTCGATGTTCCTCTCACTAACTGAAGGAATACCGCCCTTTCCCCCATCTCCGACGGTCACTATGCAGGAAGACCATCTTCCCCTACACATCTCTAGCCCCCACCACCCGACGATTTATGGCCCCCATCCCCTGTCTCTGGTTACCCTTTCTCGACATCGAGAAGCCAAGCTGAAGTTATCAACTTATATGGGTGCTTATTTGGGGGAAGTTACAATTACCTTTCATGATATTGAACTTGGAGACTTACACATGAACTTAGTGAACTGGGTTTGAGTTTGATTTATATTCACAATTTGAGTTTGATTTTGATTTAAAGTTTAAGTTTGAATTTCATTTAGCGATTAAGTTTGAGTTTGATTTAGGATTTAACACGTTAGTGTTCAATCTTTGTGATTATATTTTGAATGTTTGGAAGTGAACAAACACCGATTTTGTGATAATCACTTCGTGTTGGTTTGTATTTTTATACCAGATGATGATGAAGAACTAAAAGAAGAGAAAAATAGGGAGAGGGAGGGAGAGAGAGTTCGTCTGTTAAAATAAGGGAGTGGATAGAAAGAGAATAATACCCTCATGTGCAAGTCATATGAGCGGGCTTAACCAGAGGGAGGTTAATGGAGTTAGTTTACACTTTTGCATATTACAAGGGTTTTCTTGCAATAAACATTTTATTAAGGACTCAAACCAAGAAAAACAGCAAACCATAGGGACCAAAATTACAGTTTATTCTAATAATAGTAATAACTTTTTCTTGCAATTTCTAAATATATATATATAGAGAGAGAGTGCGCGTTTGGTTCAAATGTTAACCAAATTTATTGTGTTAACTTTGTTAACTATTTTCAACCAATAACAATCCATCTTATATATAGGTTCCTATCCATCTTAGAATTTAATGAGAATGGTAAATATGTAATTTTTTTTTATGTAACTCCCATATCATTAATTGGGGGTTACAAAATCACAAAATCTCATGATTTTTGTTAATTTATTATTGAATATCTAATTATGTGAACATGTGGACGTCAAAATGTGTATAAATGTATATGGTCATGTTGTGATCATATATGTTCTAGACCTCTCTCGATAAGACCATATATGTTCGTACCTGTTCAAATGGGTCATTCATCATCTTGCATATGGTTATATAATTGACATAGGTTTCACATATGTTCATAACTGACTGAAATATTTCGTATATGTCGATTTGTGTTCATAATGAAAGAACTATTGTTCACAAGCTGTTCATATTGTATTCATATGTAGACTAGCTGCATTTCTCAACAGTGGTTGCCTCTTGAATGTGTTCATAATGAATGAACTATTGTTCACGAGCTGTCATATTGTATTCATAACTATTTTTTTATTTCTTACCTTTCGTGTAGCAGCTATTCTTATTGTGTTCATAATTGTTCATGTTGTGTTCATACCTGTTCCGAGATGTTTGAAGACACTTTGTTAACGATATTTACTATTTTGGTAACTGATGGTATCAAAAGCACATGATATTTGTTGATCCTATCTCTCAGTGATTTGATGATAATCCCTTTTACCTTATACGAAGTATTTTTTGTTTTTCTCTTTCAGTTCCAGCGATCATCATTGAGTTTGTTCAGTGATCACTGAGAACATGTAATGTAAATCCATCAGCGACAGCGATACTTCAAGAAGACAAAACTCACACCAAAGAACCTTTAGCGAAAGTCGAAGACTGAAACTGAAGATTAGAGACTGGCGAGTACGTGATCTGAATTGGTATTCAATGATTACAACCTGGTCTACATATGTGTGAAGACTGCCCAAGCCTCAACGAATGCTGAAGAGACCTTTAGGTTATTCCAGCATTCAGTGATCAAAAGAAGCTTGTTGAGCACGATTGTTTTTGTCTTGTCCTGATACACACAAAGAACAAGCTCATACCCTTTCTAAAGTATAGTACGGTACAGAGCCAATTAGTTGACTCTACTATCCACCAACTTTATGAAAAGATGTCTGCTCATGAATAGGCTTTTGTATTATTCAATGTAACAAATGACAAGTCTTTCTCTAAAAGCTTGACACATATTCAAACCCTACTATGTTGCCTTAAATGTGCATTTAATGCAATGAGTATAAATAGATGTGTTATATCTCCCTACAAAGACACTATAATACTTACTCTTGAACCCTAACTTACGTTCATAAGTAAAAGAACACACATCTAAGAACACAATACGCTTGTCTTCAAAAGCAAGTTCGAATCCCTTTTTATATTCTAAAATAGTTCTTACCCAGAAAGAACTAACATCCTTCTAAGTTTTTTACATTAAATCTTTTCTTTATTTGCTAAGAACTAGTGTGTAACTTAGACTGTTTAGATAGGTTATTTTTACCTTATTTTTCCACAAACAATCTTGTAAAATATATATTGACCTTTCTTTATCAATATATATTTTAAATTTGAAAAGTTTACTGTGTTTGTATTCATCCCCCTCTCCTTCTATAAATTGTTATACACATCTTGTAGATCCTAATGGGACCAACATTATTTTACATAAGCACCCTTTTCCACTTGGTTCACATATATTTGTGAAATTATAAATTTAATAAATTTTTAATATGATTAATCACAACCGTTTATTATAAGAATCAATGATCAAGATTAATTAACAAAGTTAATGCAACAAATTTGGTTAACATTTGAACCAATCTCTCTCTCTCTCTCTCTCTCTCTCTATATATATATATATATATATATTTGTGTATAAAAATGTTATTTTTACTTTTTTATAGAAAAACAAAAAGATAAGCAAAATGTTAAAATGACTTTTGATTCAACAGAGTTAACAAAACGTTAATCACAAAGACCATGATCAAAACAAATTAAACACAACAAAAACCAAATCCATATACAATAGAAATCCTAATAAAAAAACATCCAACCATAAGGACTAAATATGTAGTTCACTCAATAAATTATTATAACTTATATTGATAAAAATAAGTTGAAATTAAATATAATAAATACTCAAAAACAATAAATCATAGGACCAACTTATCATTTATTTATTTATTTTTAAAATATGGATGACAAAATTATTTTAAATTGATCAACACACAATCTATTATTACTCGAATACATAAATAATAATTATTTATTTATTTATTTTTAAAATATGGATGACAAAATTATTTTAAATTGATCAACACACAATCTATTATTACTCGAATACATAAATAATAATTATTTATTTATTTATTTTTAAAATATGGATGACAAAATCATTTTAAATTGATCAAATAAAACCTATTATTACTCCAATACACACATAATTATTATCTATTTGAGACCATAAAGCTCAAACCCAATGATTGCAATAATTCGCTCCAACTCAAATTCAAACAAGAAAGTTAAATATTTTCGTTTTATTTATTGGTATATTTATAATAAATTACTAGACATTAAATTTGTATTTTATTTGTGAATTAAATATTATAAAATTATTTTATGGCCATAAATTAAAAATGAAATAAAACATACATATTAGGACTTGAGAGGGTGGACCATTGAACCCATTCACATCATGGATAATTGATCTTGTATATTATGTTGAAAAGATGTTAACAAATTAATATCCAAATCCGATGGGTATGAATCATGTTCATATAAAGTATTGACTTTTTTATTAATATATTATGTGGGTGTGTATTTTGGGGTGTTTGGGATTGCATATAAAAACAACTTATTGACTTATTCCAGTATGACACCGGTAATAAACAATTTTGAATGTTTGGATAAACAACTTATACCGGTGCCAAACCGGTAATAAGGAGTTTTTGAAGAAGTTAAACTCTTCTGACTTATAATAAGTTGATAAGTGTTTTTGTAGAAAAACATGAGTTGTTTCAAATAAGCAATCCCAAACACCCCCTTTATCTATACATATGTAGGGAACAATTCAAAATTAAAATATAGGAACTAGACAGTCGTTAGAGAAAATATGAGGTGGACAGGTTGTTGAGTAATGGTACCTCATGCTTAGTACGTACATATGGTGTTTTGTTTGAAAGAAGCTGGAGAGGGAACAATTGGTAGGGGGAGGATTAACCTCCCAAAATAGTTTTTACTTGTAATAAGTGTGTTGTTTACATTCCTTCAAGGTGTAGCATAAGCATAGAAAGAGAATCAGATAGAGGAATGCCGATTTAAACAAGTATAATGCAAGTTTGGAAGTAAATAAGAAAGATGAGCTGTGCAGAGGTTTTGGAAGCATAATCGGTGAAAATCGATGGTTAGAGACCAAGAAATTGATAAAAAGTAATGTAGTTTTATTGGTCTCAGCTATCACATTTGTAAATAATACATTTAGTATTCCGAGAAAACACTTAGAAAGAAACTTTTAATACTTGCCTTACAGTGAGCATATCTGAATCCGATGAACAACACTCAAAATCAAATATAACTCTAAAATATTGACATCTAAACTTTAGTTATTCGTATGGCTTAAGGCTTCGGATATTGATCACTGACCGGATCCTCAACTTTTATATAAAATTGTGAAGATCAAATCTTTGGTCTGATTATTTTCCATGCGATTTGGAGAATCCGATTGATCTATCTTTTAAAGGTCGTTCCATCTTGAAGTTTCAAGACCTACATTGTTATACTAAGTTATTATATCCTATGAATCCATTTCATAAAGTATTCTATAGCTGAAATCTGATGTATAACTTATATTTTTCAATTAAAAAACATAGGATTTTTACTTATAAAAGTCTTGTAACTATCTGTATTGATCCAAGGACTAAAAACCTTCAACAAAATGAAGACCAGTTGAAATGAGGTCAAGATTGTTAGCAAAACAGAGCGGTTTGTCATCTAGCCAAAAATAAAATCAATACAATATAAAGTCAACTAGTAGTCTAACAAATACTACTACTAACAAGCCGAATTTTGGAGTTCAAACTTGTCCAACAAGTTTGACTCACCAACTCTTCCAACATTCATTCTAGTAAGGGAAACATGCTCAACATGTTAGTAAAAGTAAGTTATAAACACTATTTTATTAGTGGCATACTTTATTTATTGTTCCCTTGGCATACAAAAGGATGAGATAGAATAAGAAGTGTCTGCATCAACTACAAAGGTTGAAATGAAGAGTACAAGAATGCATAGATCAACAAATCAGATGAAGACACGCTAAAGTTGGATGGTAAAATTTAATGCAATGGTGGCTATGAAAGGGTACCCTTCTCTTTCATTGCTACTCACCCGTTTTGACAGAACTTCTATGTGATAGTTTCTTAAGCAAAATCGGCGTTAACATCTGAAGAACTATCTTAATCCTTCATATCTGAAAGAGTACCTTCTGCTCTTACTTTTTTAGTGTTAGCAAACTTATCACTAGTTAAATTATTTAGGATCACATGTCTTATCTTCCTAGTTTCTACAACAAATTATGTAATTCTTTGTTTTAATACAAAATATAGAATTAAAAATGAAAATATGTTGTGCTTGTATTCAAACCCCTTTTCTACAAACACATCTTGTGTAAATCATTACTTTTCAGGACCAACAAGTTGTATCATGGTTATTTGTTTAGTCTCTTAAACAACATCTGAAATGATTTTCACAGCTAATGACAATGGCTTTCTATCCAAACCCCCATGTTTCCAAAACATAAGTTTTCTCTTTAGAAAAATTGGATGACACTCTTTTTTGAAGGAGTTGACAACCAAATCCTACATATTCTCAAAAATGGTCCATATGTCCCCACCATCTTTCTATTTAATGATAGTAATAGAGGTAACAATATCATCAGATCTGAAAGGCAAATAGTGAAGACTTCCAAGCGAGTTAAACACAAGTTTGGGAACAAGCAAGGGGGCTTACATGTTAGCTCACAATGAAAGAATACTAGGAGAGTTCAAGTCGCTAAGGAGAGCTCACTACTTGTTGGTTAATGGGTGTTCTGATCTTCTCCTTACAGATAAGACGATATCTATAAAATCATCCCAAATTATATGTGCCTTTACAACCTTGTTTGGCATGTTTGCTTAGTTTTTATTAAGGTTTTATTATTTCGTTGTAGATTAAGGTTGAGGTAAAGTAGACCTTTTGAAGTTTTCTGTTTGAACCAGATGAGATTCGAAGGTTGTTTCAAGTTTTGAAGCTAGACTTGTGGCAGGACGTGCATGTGTATGCTCCAACTTAAGGTAGGAGACTTTTGAATGACTTTGTTAGTTTACAAAATCTGTTGCATAGGATGTTCCGAACAAAAAACAAACTTGTTATTTGAATTTTGAAGTAAGAACTTAGGAAAAAGGTAAAAACCCGAAACTATCCGAAACCTGGCCTAAACTCATTCGAAACCCGAGCTACCTGAAACCTGCAAGTTTTACTAATTTGAATCCAACTTTCAAGGTATGATTTTCCATCTCCTGACATACGATTAATTTTTCGTGTTTTCACCCGACTTGATCTCACTCGTGTACACCGTACATTTGACCCCTCAACTTATATACTATTAGTGCATCTTATCGCCTTACTTGCGTATTATTATCACATAGTATTCCCTAACTTATGCATTATGTAATCTTACACCCTAACTTATGTTTATTGTCAAATATTACCCCCATACTTCCGTATTATTATCACATCTTACCGCCTAATTTATGCATTATTATGTAATCTTACACCCTAACTTATGTCTATTGTCATATCTTACCCGCATACTTCCGTATTATTATCACATCTTACTCCCTAATTTATGCATTATTACATAATGCTACCCCCTAACTTATATTTATTGTCATATCATACCTTTTACTTTACATATTATTACATCTTACCCCTACGTGTATTGTTCTTCTCTAGTCATCGGTCTTACAATTAAGCCAAAACATGCCCGAAGCCGCACTTACGAGTTACGAGTTTGTGTTTTTGGATAACAAAATAAATAAATAAATAATAATAATAATAATAAAATACAGAAATATATACAGAAAATCCTCTCATCTCTCCAATAATTCTTCGTCTTTATCTCCTTCAAATTTTCGAAGAAGACTTGCTCCATTTTCGTTTTTCCGTCAATCTGTTGAGGTTGATCTGAAAGGCATATCTACATATATGGATAGGATAGTCGGAGGAAAGTACAAGCTCGGCCGTAAGATCGGGAGTGGATCCTTCGGTGAAATTCATCTAGGTTTAGCTTTTTAATTTTAGTTTTTCTTCTTCTTGCTTGTAAATCGGTGAATTTTGTTGAAATTGAACTTGAAAGAGTTGAGGATTTTTTGTGCAGCTACGCATATCGATACGTTTGAAATCGTCGCCGTCAAGATCGTAAGTGTTCAACACATCGCAATTACTTTTTCGTTTTATTGTTTTTGATTAGTTAGATGATTCACCTTTTTTTGTTGAAGTATGATTTTGTAGATTGGTTTTAGTGAGACTGAACTTAAAAAAATAGCTACAGTGAGGGCTCGAATCAATTTATAGTGCAATATACCAGAGAGTTGTTATTATGTTGATTGGTGCTTTAATTACTGAATCTGAAGGTAATTGATGTGAAATTGTTTCGGTAGGGTTAGGGAGCTTGGAATTTGAGGTTTAGAATCGTAATGGAGACTGGTTTTGTTCAGAGTTTTAACAGATTTAGCTTGAATCCAGATTGTTAACAATGAATTCCAGTTACTGGACGTGCCATTGCTGTTTCTGAATTAAAAAAAATGTCTGCTCTATCTATTACATGAACTAATTGGAACATGTTCCTCTTGGTGTTTATACTTCTCTACCTTTTTATTGTTTCTTTACCTTCCCTTAAGGCCAGGAACACTGAATTAAGTGAAATACAGTCCATAACACTTTATTGGTTTTGTACTGACGTTGTCTAAAGATTTGACATGGCGTAATTTATTGTAACATGAACTTCAGTTTTGATATGGGTTTTCTGACTCTGCAGGAGAACAATAAGACAAAACATCCACAACTTCTATATGAAGCCAAGTTATACAATATTCTTCAGGGTGGAAGTACGTATAATTTGATAGCAATATCATAGCTCAGAGTTACATATTTGTCTTTTATTTTATTTTATTTTAAGATGTACCTTCTATTTAGAACTGATATTTATATCATTTTTAATGTGTATTTTCACTTTTAGGTGGTATACCTGGCATAAAATGGTCCGGTGTAGATGGAGACGATAACATATTGGTACTCGATTTGCTGGGACCAAGTCTCGAAGACCTGTTTGTTTATTGTGGGAGGAAGTTTCAACTGAAGACAGTCTTAATGTTGGCTGATCAAATGGTAAATATGCATTTGCACCATATTTAGATGCTGTACCTCCATTGTGTAGATGTTAATTTCTAGGTGGATTTATGCTTTCTTACATTTTGGACCTCATAGTTCCTGTCATGCTATATGCTGTTTGATTTACTGCTAATGGTTACAATGACATAGCTGCTTGACTCCATTAAAATTTCCAACAATCTATAGAAGTTAGCTGTACTGTTAGGACTGGGTCGTGTCGTTTTTGCTGTCTTCAACATATGATATGCCTACATGATCATCATTACTTTTCTGCACCATACCTGACATTTTGACTGTTGGAGGTCTCCATCACCAGCTTGACTGTCATAGTTAAGTGTCTGATCATTATATGTTGGTCCTAGGAAATCTACTCCTTTTTATTTTCCTAATTGCATTTCTGTTGCCATAACTCAATCCTATTTTCCATCAAAGTTTTGTAATCAGCCTCTTGTTCCTTGGGAATCTATTTTCTCCCTTCCATTGGCATTTGGAGCAATCTTCATTGTTGTTGCAGTACATACTCTCATTTTTCATCAGACCAGATTAGTACCTAATCTCGTTGTATATGCAGATAACGAGAATTGAGTACGTTCATTCTAAAGGGTTTTTGCATCGTGATATTAAGCCTGATAATTTTCTCATGGGTCTTGGTCGAAAAGCAAATCAGGTGATACTAACTAGCCTGTTACGGATTGATAAGGCATTTTGCAATAATGTCATTGTTGTATATACTTTTCAAATTTCTTTTTCATGCTTGACTTTTTATCGTATCCATCAGGTTTATATTATCGATTTTGGACTTGCTAAACGATATCGTGATGCAACAACCCATCGACATATTCCTTACAGGTATACCTTTCAAGCATGTATAGACTACCTAAAATTGAATGTCTCTTACGTTTCATGATTCCCAATCACCTCATTTTATTTGTGTCCATATGTAATGAGATAGATGTGGTTATGTACTTTCTGACTTTCTTTTATGGGATGAGGTTTGAGGCAAATGTGTGTGTGTGAGAGAGAGAGTTCCTTTGGGGGGGGGGGGGGAATTGGGGTTATGCAGTGATATTAGCTTATTAGTGAAATCACCACTAATTTAGTGTAGTTATTCTTTTCACTAGTTCTCTGTGGCAGTTGCAACCAAGATGTTACTTTGGTATATCTTAATGGATCACATGTACGATAATTTTATAAATTTGATGACCTATTTCTGCAGGGAGAACAAAAATTTAACGGGGACGGCGCGTTATGCAAGCTGCAATACTCATCTTGGAATTGGTAATAATAGCTATTAACGAACTTGGATAAAAGATAGCGTTCTGAAGTATAGGATCTGCGAAAACTTAATTGCACTTTGTTGGTCTCTTTTGCAGAGCAAAGCCGACGGGATGATTTAGAGTCTCTTGGTTATGTACTTCTATATTTTTTGAGAGGAAGGTAAACTTTTTGCTTGTTGTCTTTTTTAATATTAGTTTTGTGGATGCCTCTCGTAGATGGTGCTGATATTATATTTGTGTTATCCTGTTGGAACTTATTCATTCATTATGTTAACATAGAGTTTGTGTCTAGTCTTCCATGGCAGGGTCTAAAAGCTGCCACAAAAAAGCAGAAGTATGACAAAATATGTGAAAAGAAATTATCAACTCCCATTGAGGTGCATACATACCATATATTTTCCTAGTTGAGGTTAGATCTTCATATATCTCTTTGTATTGTGCCTTACATCTTCAATTCGTGAAGGTTTTATGCAAATCTCATCCTGTGGAATTCGCTTCATATTTCCATTATTGCCACTCATTGACCTTTGATCAGCGGCCTGATTATGGATTCTTGAAACGTCTATTCCGAGAATTGTTCACTCGTGAAGGTATTTTCTGCGAAACTGAGTTACCATGCATTTTGAGATTACATGACACGATCTCAAGCATGTAGATATCGATTTGTTATGTGTTTGGCATTTGTTGTTCAATCTGTACTGCTGTAGTTTATAGTAGTTACTTATCTTGGCTCCATGCTGATCTGGATACCAATTCTCTTATTTATGGTTTCATGTGATTTGAAATTTATATGGCAATTGTAAGTCTACACTTAATGTACAACAGAGTTGATAGAGAACACCAATATTACTCTTGCCTTGCAGGGTATGAATTTGATTACATCTTTGATTGGACCATACTGAAGTACCAACAATCACAAAAGAGTAAAACTCAGCCACATGGGTTGGTTAGTATTTTTGCAATCTAGTTCATCTCTTCATGCATTACATATATTTCACGGTGGTTTGCAATGTATATCAATTTTCTCATTTGTTCTAATAAACACAATATCCATGTTTTGCAGCCAGTTCATGGAGAAAGCAGCAGTGGAGCAATTCGGAAGGATATGGAAAAACATCAAGGTTAGGGATGTTTGAAGAGACTCATGCTATATACTCTCTGCGTCCCAAAATAAATGTCCATAATGAAAAAGGCACATGGTTATAGGAATGTGTAATCATTATACCTTTTAATGAACAAAATGACAATTTCACCCTTAATGATAAGGGAGTAAAGAATTGCTCATCTCCATAATTGAGGATAGAACTGGAAAATAGACAGTTACTTTTGAAAATGACACATTTTGGGACAAACTAAAATATAAATGTGGACGGTAAATAATATATAGCAAATCAGATGGTTCCAGATTGTTCTCTACATACTATAGGAACTTGTAAAACAGAGCAACTAACTTGTGTTTTCCCCTCAATGGCAGGAAGCAACAACGCTACTTATTCAGCTGAATTGACAGACCGCATGAGGTCAAACACTGCCGCCAGTCCTGGGGTCCGAATGCAACTGAAATCACCAATGAATAGAATGACTCCTGACAATCCTCCTGAGAGAAATGTGAGCATCTTTGATTAATACAAATTAACAAAACGACTCTTCCAGACTTGTTATGACATTTTTACATCTTTGACTAATACAAATTAACAAAAACGACTTCATCTGTACTTTGAAGAGTGAAGAATAATTCAGTAAACATTGCATTTATCTTATTATTATTGACTCCTTTTTCAGGGAAAAAGGAAATTGTTAAAATGGACTCCTTTTGGCATGGATAATTGCATATCATGTTAATAGTGGTGTACAAATGTCGCAATATTAGCTTTAGATTTTTGTATGTAGACTGAACGCATAATGCTGTTATTTCAGTCCTTAAGCCATTCCCAGATGCCACCATCTTCATCTGCTCAGGCTGCTGTCCCAAAAAGATACTCCACGAAACCTGCTTTGCCATCGGACTCCACCAACCCTAATCATGCAGATAGTAGTGGTCCTTCTAGCAGCTGGATTTCCTCCTTGCGCCGCATTTCTTCCGCCAAGTGATTTACAACGTAAGTGATGCAACTCATGTAGGGCGTGCTCACTTGCAATTTTTGCCAACTTCCGTTTATCCTCGTGTTTCCAGATAGCTTATGGTCAAGATAGTGGTGATGCATGAAGCTGAAAGATGCCGGTGGCAGCCGGGTACCAGCTTGTTTTTCATAGAATTGGGTGTTAAAACAAAAAAAGTGTGTATTGTCAATTCAGCAGCCAGATTTCTTGGCAAGCTTTTGTGCGTCGCTGTTCTCAGTGAAGAAGCAAGCATGCTATGAATGTAAATTGAATGACTCAGAAGCTATATATAAAAGCCCAAGAGGTCACTTACAAACCACATTGGCTGATACAAGATCACAGCTTCATTCCTTTCTTTGCAGGTGCATACATGTAACCAAGTAAATCGAAAGCAACTTAGGTTTTGGCTTCTTGTGTAACGTAAAAGTTCATGACGTTCTTTTCTTTTCTTTTAAAACAACTTTCATACATTTCCTGCCTGTGCACATAGTTCTATAACTTTCCCTTTGTCTGATTGATCTATGTTTTATATGTTTGGGGCATTTGTTTTGGGTTTCTACTTCTTTTCAGCGAAGCTCGTGCTGTTTCATCTAGAGAGAAAGCTGTCGACATGCTCTGTTCGATTCAAGTAATAACTTTCTCCTTTCTATTTACGTAGATATAATCTTCTTGTATGCCCAATTTGTATAGTGAAGTAGCTGTTTAGTCGATTTCATTTATGGACCCCATTAATAAATGGAGGAAAATGAATGAAGGGCCGGACGGACCCTATACCTGTACTGAATTCGACCTCTCTTCTCTACGTCTTTATTTCATGGACACCTCATAGTCGGTGTTCCGGTAGGTGAAGGCTATTTGCTGATCTCATCTCACGACCTGTCTGTCTCATTCTCCTTATACTGTATCATGGGCTCGAGATGGGTTCAAAATAGTGGAGTAGCCAAGCTTTGACGAACCATTCTAAAAACTGTTTTCATATTTTCTTCATCTAATTCTTTACTTATGGTGTTCGTATCGAGTGTGAAATTCGGGGATTACCTTGAGGCGGAATTAAGCGTGTTGCGCGTAGCCTATTAGAAGATTAGGTCTAGGTTTTGTTTAGGATCAAAGAGGTGGGGTTTTTTCACTAAAATTTGATTTGATTTGATTTAGGGGCCGTTTACTAAACGCTTACCCGGTAGGTGCTTACCGGACTATTTTTCTCACCGGACGAACATGGCAAGGTGCAAGAATCTTACTTGGTAAGAGCGATGATAAGGATAGAGAGTCTTACCCGGTAAGTGAGGGTGACGACTCTTACTCAGGTAAGCGTTTACCATATATATTGTTGCACACAATACCATTTTGATATACTACAATCTTACCTAGAAAATAAATCATAGTGTTGACTCCTAACGGTAAGCGCTTACCGGGTGAGTATTTAGGTAAACAACCCCTAGTTTTGATATATTGATTAGGTATATAATTCCAAATTTCCAATGATAAGTTTAAGTCATTGGTTAGCATGATGAGTAATTTGTCTTTACATCACCATATTCCACTTTACTAAATTTAGAGTTGTTTTGTAAATGTCAAAAAAAAAAAAAAAACATCAATGTTTGCAAAAGGAGAAGAAATTGAATAAATTACAAAAATTAAACATAAAAAATATTTGGGGTGTTTGGAGCGTGATTTGGTGCGATTTAGGGTTAAACCTTTAACCGTATAGTATGTACGGTTTGAAGATTTTCTCAAACTTCAAACTATGCCATATATGCCTCAAACCATAAAAATGTAGTTTATGCAATTTGTACCTGGCACACTTCAATGCAATAATTATGAAATTATAGCATCAAAATAAATTTGACGAAGATATTTTCGTATTCTACATGATAAAGAAGTTCCAATACATTCGAAATGTGTGACTAAAAATAATGTAAATCAAAAAGAGTTCTATAAGATGGCGTTTGGTACGCAGATATAATTTGATAGAACTGAACGAGACAGAACTGGACAGGACATGACAAGAGGGTGGGACTGGACGGGACATGACTAAACATAACAGGAGTATGTCTGGTGTTTGGTACGACTAGAACTGGACGGGATAGAACTAGACAAGCTACCTCAAAAAGTTATTTGATGATTTTAAATATTATATAATAGTTATAATTAACACAAATAAAGTAAATAATTAATGAATAAATATTTGTACATAATTTTCATATTTGTACCAAATTTGAATGATAAATTTGATATAATTGATGGTAGTAGTGGTGGAGGTGGTTTTGGTTATGGTGGAGGTGGTGGTGGCTTACGGTAGTAGTGGCAACGGGCGGTGGTGGTCGGTGGCCGACAATGGTTATGGAGTTAGAGGCAGTGGTGCTTGGTGGACGACGGTGGTTATATAAGACATGAAGATGGTAGATTGTGGTGGTGGTGGTAGTTGTGGTTGATGTAGTGAAGATAGTGGTGGTGGTGGTTATGGTGGAGGTGAGGTGACAATGAATAGTGGTGGCCGATGGTGGCTGTGAAGGTCGTGGAGGAGGTTGTTGCAGTAGAAGAGGAGTTGAAGGTGGCGAACAACGATAGTGGTGGTGGCAATGGACGGTGGTGGTCGATGGTCGACTATGGTATAGGTGGCAATGGACTTGGTGGACGGTGGTTGTGGAGGCGGTGGAGGATATTGTAGTGGAAGAGAAGGTGGAGGTGGCCGTCTGTGACCGCCGGTAGTGGCGGCGGCAGCCGAAACTAGCGGTGATGACCATTAAAACAAATATCATATTAAAGTTATATATCAAATTAGGGTAGATTAATAATATTTTAGTTTCTGTCATATTCTTGTCCCATTTTGTTCCATCTATTTTGGTGGAACAAGAAAAAACCTCTTTTGTCTCATGCTGTCCCACCTTGTCCCAGTTTTTGTCCCTGTCCCATGTCGCGCCAAACGTGGGACAGTGAGTTCTTGTTCTGTCCCATGTTACGTCAAACATGAGACAGTGGGTTTTGTCCTGTCCCGTTCCGTCCCATATACCAAACACAGTCTAATTATTCCAAAATGTATCCAAAAAGTAAAATTCAATAACAGACAAAAAAAAAACTCAAATAAGGATACCTAACGGAGATCTTACAAAAGAAAAAACTGAAAAATTAATTAATAATCAATAATAAATTAGTTATTTTCAATTAATTAATGATAATGTGTATATAAATATATATTTCAAATAATATAAAAATGTGCAGTGCGGTTTTAACCGGGGTTTGATAATTCAAAACCACAAACAACACCTCAAAGTTTAGTTTGATAAAACCGCAAACCAAACCATGAAAATTCTAAACCGCAAATGACGGTACAATATGGTGCGGTGTGAACGGTTTATACAATTTTACAATTTAGTTGAACACCCTTAGAAACACCGTACTTGTTGAAACTCTTCTTCATAAAATTATAATATTCTTTTTCTACTTTTTACGGGGTTAATTTCATGGTTAGTATGAATAACCGACTTTTAATCCATTGTATTTTGTTCTTCATTGTAAACTAGCTATTGTATATGTAAAGCTGTCAAAAACGATTTGACAACTTGTTATTACAAATGATCGGAGATAAATTATGTTAATGTAAGTGGGAAAGAAACAATCAAAGACCCAAATAATAATTCAAAAATCTAGCACTTCAAGATTTCGATATCGTAATCGTCATATGATGACGAATTCTATAAAGAATAACCAAAAAAATGACGTTTCCACAATCAACTTCTTTAATAAAGAGCAAACTTCATCAAAACGTAACAAAAGACTAGTTTAGTTTTATTTAGTCTAGTGAATAATTTTTTTTAATTAACATGGATATCCAACCCGTTATCCGAGCCGATTAATCCCAAGGCCATCGCCTGCTTTGCAGATAGCCCGTCACCCCATTTGAACCTCCGTGACCACAAGGGGATTTTTATTCCTCATTGGATTTGAACCTGAGACCTCCTGATACTTTTGATCTTTGGAGCCAAGCTCAAACCAATCATGCACTACCCTTGTGGTTTGTAGTGAATAATTTTGTTCTCAATTGATATATAAAAAGTTCCAAACTTTTCTATTTTCTGTCCATTTTGACCGGTTACATGTTAATTTTGAAACATTTGATTACGTTAATACACATTTAAAAAAAGTGTTACAACAGAACTTGATATCCACGTCACTATATATCACAGGGTCAACAGGTTATAGCTTTAAATAAATAAAAAAACCATTTTAAAACTATATTATATTGATAAAAAAAATTATGAATTACATTTAATAAAAACAAGACAAAGTACTTGTGAGATTTGAATGTTATAATTTCAAGTTATGGTACGTTCGACTTGCATGTGTTAAGCATATAGCTAGCATTCCTTTTAAGCCATGATTAAACTCTTCTTTTGACTATGATGTACCCCTAGAGTGGTAGAACCTGGTAAACCGGTCATACAACTTTTCAAACTTTTCTTCTCTTATGATTTTTGCTACTTTGCTTAGTTTAGTGATTGATATCTTAAAGAAGCTGGTAAAGTAAAGACAGACTCTTTCGAAAGCAATGGTGGCTAAGAACGGTAACATTTTAAAAGTCCTCAAAATCTCTTACTATTATAAGCCCTTTTCGGTACATGCTTGAAATCATGCAACTAATATAATTTCTTGGAAGGCAAAAACGTTCCAATCCTTTTGGAGACATTGTTACATCTAAAACTTTTGATTACATTATATAAATGAGATAACAGAGAATATATGTTAAGAACAAAAACGGATTAAACCTAAAACGATTAACAATTTGAAACTAAACATAAGCCATTAATGGTTTGATCCTAAAACCAAACAATTAATGGTTTGAACATAAATAATTTCGGCTATACTTTTACACAAGTCGATAAAAAGACCCTGAACACATGTAAATTTGGACCCCCAAATTTCGGAGGCCCTGTTCAAAATCTCACATTTAACATGCTAAGGAACGACCCTGTTGAAAAGGGTTGTAGTTTTTGTTGTGGGCATTTCAATATCTAATATAATATTCTTTATTCATTAAAAACGTTCACTGTATTTTTTGATATAGATAAAGAAAATCTATGTACGTCATATCCCTATCAGATCCTATCTCTATATAAAAAAAATACGATCATCAAACCACGATTCCGTTCACGACGTCTCGATCTAAACTAAAAATAAAGAAAAATAAGGAATAAATGGGAATGAAAACAATAATGTGATTGTGAATTATTAAGAGTATGGAATGTTTGGTTTGGGTGTGTGCCAACTTGAACCTAACCATGGGTTACATTATTATGTATGAAATTGACTCAAAAGGTGTCACATAACCAAACATTACATAATTAACAAATCATTGTCCCATTTTTATTTGATATAAAAAAACAAACAAGAAAAAGTACAAACTTATTGCATCCCACAACTAAAATGATTAAAAAAACAATGTTGTGTTTTTTTAAACAATTTAAAGAGAAAAGTATTGGGTTTTCTTTAAAAAAAAGTATTTGATTTGTTTAATATATATATACGTTAATAATAAAATACAGCTTAAACAATAAATACGTGTAAATGAAAATACAGACGTTGTTTCTTTAATGCTATTGATTTCAGTTTAAGCATCCTTGTATCATATTTGCATAAGAAATGAGAGTTTTAGGTTGATAGTTGTACTGTGGAAGTTATAATCCATTCGGGAATTTGGTTACTTGTGAGCATTGATTCTTAGACGAGTTATGAGCCTTTTACTAAACGCTTACATAGTAAGTACTTACCGGATGATTTTCCTCACCGGATGAACATGACAATGACCAAGAATCTTACCTGGTAAAAACGAGGATAAGGATAAAGAGTCTTACCCGGCAAGTGAGGGTGGCGACTCTTACCCGGGTAAGCGCTTACCGGGAAAATTGTTGCATGTAATATGTTTTGATGTACTACAACCTTACGCAATAAAATAAATTATAGTGTTTATTCCTAACAGTAAGCACTTACCGGGTAAGCATTTAGGTAAACAGCCCCTTAGTGGGGGCGTTGTGTATTTGATTTATCTACTACATGATATTTTTGGGGTGGGCTGTTTCAGGGGTTGCCGGTTACAAATAGTCGTTGCTCAAACATCAAACGTGTTGTTCAACGTTGTAACTTTAAAAGATTATGGTTTAACATTTTTTTTATTTTTTTATATATGTTTTTAATGATCTAGTTAGACATCTAATGAAGATAGAATAGTCCAATTTTAGGTTGTCTCATGTCGGGAGTGGGTTCAATTGAATATTTGATGAAGATTGAGGAGTCCCAATTCGTAGGCCGATTCATGTCTCATGTTTGTCTTTTTCCAACTACACCTCATTTTAAGATATGAATCGATACATATCAATTTCATCAAAAAAAAAAAAAAATCAGAAAGTAATAAAAAAGAGTAAATTATGATTTTCATCCCTATGGTTTGTTAAAGATTGCGATTTTCGTCCCTATGGTTTAGAAATTTGGGTTTTTGTCCATATGGTTCGTAATTCATTGTTATTTTTGACTTTATGATTTACAATTTATTGTACTTATGGTCCATTTGGTTTACAATTCTTTTCCATTTTGATCTCTTATACTTCAAGGTAGACATTAACTTAGGGACCAAAATGGTAATAAATATCACATCATAATGATGAAAATAGCAATAAACCTCATGGATGAAAATCAAATTTATTAACAAAACCACATGGCGGAGGCTATTCTGGCAACTACTCCTGCAAACCCTCTCCATTCTATTAATGTCACGTATCCTTTTTTGTCCCTCTTCCCTCTCCCCTTTCTCTTCATGTTTACTGAGGTTATTTCGACAACCATTTCGGCAAACCCTCCCCATTCAAACCAAATTGTAACCCGTTGTTTTCCTCAACCAAAAAACAACCCTCAAAAAACGAAATTAATTTCAAATAAAAATCAATACATGAACCCTAATTAATGTTATATAAACATATACACCAACTTCGTGCAAATTAATTCATTCATCAAAATTAAGATACAAAACTAATATAAATTGAAGATCTTAAATCTAAATCGAACAAACAACCAAAAACCATAACTCGACTTCAAAGAAAGAAAATCTTAAATCGATTTCAAATAAACAAAAACCTTAAGTGAATAAGGAATGTAGATGTGGATAGTGTCACTGGATTTGGATATGTATGACTTAATGATTTGGATAAAAGCAACAATAGGGGTGTCTTTTGGATCTCAAACTACAAAATCCTAGAAGAATAGGTTGTCCTACTTTAAAAATCGGTGGTGGCAATGAGTTAAGGCTAGATATGAAGGGAGTTCTCCTAGTTCGTTTCATGATCAATAGCTTGGTTGCCTTCTTAAAAATCTAGGTGAGGGGTTAGGGGAAAAGGGGTCATATTAATGGTGGAAAGGTGAGGGGTGAATGTTAGATATGGATTTCGGTGCTGGTGTCAAAGATTGAGGGACTGTAGGAGATCTGGGTTTGGAAGGTTGTTAGAGATTCAAGTAATCGTGAAGTTGGGTAAAGAGGATCTTGATTTGGAGGGTTGCAGGTAAGGAAATATGATGGTGTTGTAGATATGGTGGTGGAAAGGTAAGGGGCACAATGGTAGCAAGGAGAAGCGGGGGATGATGACTGCTTGGAGATGGAGGAAGTAGCCGATTGGGGGACTTTTGTTTGGGTTATATACAAGGTTTGGTTTTAGTGAGAATAAGAGTTATGATGAGAAAGTGAGAACAAAACCTTCATATATCTTCATTTTGTATGTAACACCCCATTTCACACATTGCATGTATGATATACTTCATACAAAAGAAATACATGTTTGTACACCATAAAGGTCACTTAGTACTAGAATCTCCCAGTACAAAATACATGGTCCAAAAATTCAAAATACAATTCTTGCACTATTCCAGTTTCAATTATCAAAACTATACATGCCGTCAACAAATCTTCATGTAGATAAGCATATAGGGAAATTATTACATTTTTCCCTTTCCCTTACCATTGGCACTTCCTGCAATACATATTTAAAATCACAAAATGAGGGTTAGACCAAAATGTCTAGTGAGTTACCCTATTTATGCTATTGCTGAGTGAAAATCACCAAAACTTTTAAGTAAAATAACTTTTCATATATATTACAAATATATGAGCAAGTAAAAGTGTTATGTCAATACCTTTCACTAATCAAGCCATTAATCTCTGCTTTTAATCAAAACAAGACATGTTATCATTAATCAATTATCATAATGCTACTTTTAGAACTCTTGAATTAAATAAGGATTAATCACAATTCCTGGCCAAACCTGTTATATCCTCTTTTATAACATCCAGACTATGATTCTCATTAAGAGCTTCGATTCTAAATCTTTAAATCACAAAGAAATAAAGATTCAAAACCACGGTAATCTTAAGAGATATAATAGTAAGAGTTATATTACGAAATATACACATACAAATGCCACACCCTTATATCCAAATATACACCTCTCCTTGATATGTCACCCTTATCCCATGGTACACCTCTCCTTGATATGCCACCCTTATCTCTTCATCAATATATTTCATAAAACAATTCCATATAGAATAGACCGTAGTTAACGGAATTATTATCAGTTCAAGTTCATTTTTATCAACAATTCCCATTTCTTGTAAATAGATCAATAAAATGATAAGTCAAAATACAATCCAATTAACCTTGTCCGGATAACAAATGCGGACAACTCTTCCCATCTTGTCCGATTTACCACTTAGAAACATTCTTAATATTTTGTCCGGATTATCAATCCAGAAAACTCTTCTCAAGGTTTGTGCGATTACAAATAAACCGGCCATCACTTAGCCGTAGTCATACTTCTCCGCTTTAAACTCATAACATGATTTAAAGTTCATAAATCGCCTGACATAAGAACCGGCTAATTCAAATGATCGATTTACTCTTAAACCGGTTAAGGTATATCCGGTTTAAACCTTAATCCGCTCAACCCTCATCCGGTTTAGGATCATATCGTTTTTAATGCCTTAAGCGGTTTAGCCTTAAACCGCTCATGCTTTGATCGATTTAACTTAAAGCCGCCCACCGTTTATCCGGTTTAACTTAAATCGCTCAATGCTTTTTCTAGTAAAACTCAAATCATGTATAAAGCTTTAAAAACATAATCAATATGCAATCCAAAAGGTTCAAAGCAGTTTAACCACCCACCTTGAATTTCTTTTGAAAGAAAATTAATCTCTTGAAACCCAACTTGTAATCCGGTCAAGAACAATCCGGTCCACTCTCTTTCTTTTAAATCACTTAACTTAACCAAAATAGCAAGGAAGGTGCAATGGAGGCTAAAATCCTCCTTTTATACCCTTCCAAAATAAGATATGGCGGCTAAACCGCCTCTTCTTTGAGCATGCATACACACATACCATGAACACATACACATACATATATATACCTATGCATACATACACATATATCATGCATGAGGAGCGATCAAATGAAAACCACTCCAATTYGTAAAAACCGTAAAAACTACTCTCATCCATCGTTAATCTTATGAAATTTTTTCATGAACTTGTTAATCTTGTGAAATTGTTTCATATAATACTTTTTTTGATGAAGTTGTTTCATATGTGGTTATGAAATTGTTTCATATACTACTTAATGAAACTTTAATGAAACTGTTTTATGTATTTCTCTAAAATTAAAATAATGAAGATGATAATATCCATGATTAACACCCTCCACAATAAAAATGGTTAATCAACTTCTCATAGTTACAAACAAAAAATGAACAAAATGAAAAATTATAATTGGTTGAATGAGGTTTTCACGGTTTTTACAAATTGGGCGGTTTTTATTTGAACCCACCCCCTATCATGCATATATATATATATATATATATATATATATATATTCATAGTATATACACCCAATTAATGCACAGAACTTTCATACTAACATGATCAAATGTATTAATTTATCATGCTGTCACGTAGTCACATATAACAAATAATCACATATTTATTACCTCAGGTGACAACTAAGATCTGGTTATCACATTGTAGCACCTGCGGTTTTGGAAGTTCTCACTTATGATTTGTGGAAGTCATTTGACCATTAAGATGGAAATTTAATGAGGTCTTATGTATTTAGCATAGTGGAACTATTGAGGATTAAATTCAGCGCAAAAATCGGTAGAAAAGGCGAAACCATACAGGTTGGACGTTTTGCTTTTATGCTTCAACAAAACAACCATTTATGGACCTGTTCATGTAATAATTGCCATGTGTTTATTGAACATTTGGGAAACATTCCTTTCTATTTATGTGAGTTATATTGACTTTATTTAACTAGTCAAGTACGTTGTGGGCCTATTGACGTGATTTTAACTCAAATGAGATTTGGGGACATTTGTCCGGTTTAAGTAGCTCAATGAGAAGCTTTAGACGTAAAATGCATTTATTGCATATTTGTGGGATATTACATGTTTTGAGTGCGTTAGTCATTCATTTGGGTTTATATAATTTAGATCATGAGGAGTTTGCCATGTTGTCAAATGTGAAATTTTGATGTCCACCACTTAAGTTTAGTGAGTGGTCACCAAGTCATGGTTGCGGTGGTACCCTTTTGGGTCGTATACGGATCTAGTAGCTTGTAGTGGTATTCTATTGAGTCATATACAGAGCAAGGTCATGCAGTGGTGCTCGTTGGAACGTATATGGAGATCAATGATTTTTGTGGTAAAACTTATCTAGAGGTCAAGTAATTAGGGTTATTGTGGAAATCTTTTTTTTTTAAGTATATAATATTTATATACGACAAATAGAACAAATAAACTCACACACCCCCTCACCTTTGGTGAGGTTTGAACCCTTGACCTCCTAGAAGGCCAAGGACTTACATACCACTAGGCCAAAGGCCCTTTGGTGGTTATTGTGGAAATCTTGCGGTGCTACTCATTGGAGTCGTATATTGTGTTCCCGCCACATTCAATGGAATCGGGTATTTCGTTACCTATGTTTTTGGTGTTTTGAATATAGAATCTCATATATATATATATATATATATATATATATATATATATATTTGATGTTCTGAAGAATGCTCCTTGGGTACATTTTGGATGAGTTGAATATTGGTTGTAAATATAAAACAGGTATTTGATATGGAAATAACGAGCATGGGAAGATGTTATGTCACAAGTTTTTGGGGAATTTAATCATAATTGGTGTAATTTTTATGATGAACTAATGGATGTGTTACCAAATTTGGATGTGTTTTGTCATGTAGACAAAGTTGGGTGGCCAAAGTATTATCTAAAAATTTTGTTTAGAGTTTTTCATTGATTTGGTGATTACACATGATTTATCTAAGTAGCAAGAAGATAGCACAAGTTGGATGAAAACTAGGTTTAACATAACCTAGCAAGGTGAATTCAAATTGATTTGTGAAAACTTTGTACATATCAAAAATGTCTATTTTGGATTCTGAAAGTGTTTTCTTTCAGATTTATCAAATGTGAATGATTTCTTATGAATAGTGTATTTTTGCACATTTGATCTTATAAAGTGTTAAGAAATGCTTATACTTGAGACTTTTAGACATTTTAATATGTAAATCATAAACGAGTGGTTTTGATGATTTATTGTATTTATGAGGATTACAATTATGATGCATTTTGGAAGTATAAATTGATTGGTTCTCATTTGGAGACAAATTATCCCAACAATGGTGGATTTTGACCAAATCTTATTTTTGTGCATGAGTTTGCATAAACTATGGGTAAATGCGTATTTTAACTTATGTTGATTTTTATTGAATACTCAGTAAGTGTGGAGTCTGTTGGCTTGATTTTTGGCTCAAATGGGTTTTGGGACACTTTTCGGGTTTATATTACTTAATGTTGAGGTTTGAACTTGTATTGCATCTATTTCATATTTATTTGGGAATTACATGTTTTGAATGTATTGATCATTGAATTTGGAATCATGTAAGTTACACTGTAATGCAATGGATTGTGAGTCAGATGTGTAATAAGTGAGGAGTTTTGATGTTCTCATTTGGAGACAAATGCTCGAGTAAGCACGAGAAGGACCCGTGTAGGGTTGCACTCCAGGACAGCGGATATTATAGAGGTGAACTCAAATGCGTCGGATTTTAGGATCCTTGTTTTGAGGCTTCTAGCTTAGTTGAGCAGGAACTAAGGACTTGAGCCTTGAGGTGCTACTTCAAGAGGTAGGCACTAAGTTCATGATCTTTAAAGTGAAACTCCAAAGAGTAGGCACCAAGATTATTAAGTCTTGAGGTGTTACCCGAAATGGAAGGCACTAAGAACCATAAGCCTCGAGGTGCTACCCGACGGGTAGGCACTAAAGACACAATCCTTGAGGTGAAACTCAAATGAGTAAGCACTAAGGTCAATTGAATCTTGAGGTACAACTTGATAACGCCGATGTATGACTTACTTGGTGTTCGCCACGTTTGACGGGTACGGGTCTCCCCCATCACTGAAAGATGTTGTTTTTGGATAATGCATTATCCATGTTTTCAATATTGATTTGGGTATGAAGTGTATCCATAATTTATGGTTTTAGTATATCGAACCTTATCCATGTCTTGGTGTTTTGGATGATAGAGTTTATTATTATAACCTATTAACGTTTTGAATGAGTATTGGGTTCTAGTTTCCTATATACGTAAGTGTTTTTAATCAATGAGTTTTCATCATAAAAATGGCGAACTTTGAGAAAGATGTTGCTTTTTTGGTAAAGAAGTTTCATTTTGAGAAATTGTGATTTGAATAGCATACTTTTAGTTTTACCGTTTTATATTAACGATGAAAACTACTTGAACTCATTAGGCATTAAACTTGACACTTTTTCTTGTCGGCATATGCATCAGGTCCTTAACTTACACTTTTTGTAAGGTTTGGTTTATATATCGTTGATGTCAAATCTTAGATTTCCCTTATTGGTAATCAAGTGATGACCTTTATAAATGAATTTACTCTTTATCTGATGTATTATAATTTTTTTAAATTAGTCACACTTTTCCAATTTTAGGGGTGATGCATGTTCTTTTTATGAATTATGTTTTTAAATGAACGAGTAGTTTTTTTTTAAAGAAAATTGTCCGATTTAACCATTGTATGTTTATATGATAAAACTATTTTAACTCTCTAGACATTAAGCCTAACACTTTTTCTTATCGACATGTATATCAGGTCTCAGTGAGATCTGAGAGGCGATTAGATGCTATGTAGAGGTTCCATTAGGATGGCTTTAAAAGCGTCATATGATTATGAATGCCAAATTCTTATAGTTTGATTTCTATTCTATTTCATAATTCCCATTAATTCGTTTTATATTCAAAGTGGCTTTGATACCACTCAGCAGAATTCTTCTTCTACGAAGAAGTTTCGGGAGTTACGAAGGAAGAGCTCTTATCGTCGGAGTCGTTTGGCACCTGTCGACTCAAAAAAATCCCTCGTTACTGCTCAAAGGAGTAGTAATAGGTAGGGATGACTGGATTTGAAATGGGTTGGTTTGAAAGTAAATGAATTACTAGTTGTAGAATATTATTCTCATAAGACTTTATTAAAACCGTTGAATTCAGAGTATGGTAGTAGGGTTTTGTATCAATTTGTAACCGTTTAAACGTAGCGGAAAATCAATTTTGGTTACAAAATCCAGAAAATTTTCTATAAAGATTAAAACCCAAGCCGGATCCAATGACTTACTAAAACGAATAAAATAGCATAACATATGGTGTTTTAGGGATGTATCTATCGAGATTTGGTGAGGAATCTGTTGTAGCACTTAGAGACCGAACAAGGTTCCTCTACAATTGATCCACACTCGAACAAATGTGGATTTTCCACTGGGTGCAAGCCTAAAAGAATCCTAACTCTAATATGTGTGTATTTAGACTGATAATCAACTTCAGAGAATTGAATTACCTGAAATTGGTTTGGCCTATCACCCTATTTATATGGACCGATATTTCAGATAGCCTATAACCTAAATAAGTTTTAGTGTTTATCTGTAAATATTTATATAATTATCTAAACTATTAATAATTATATATATTTACAGATGAAACCCTATAATTATCATAATTATATTATATCACATACTTTATAATTATTCTTCAAGAATAAAGTTTAATTGTCAAACATGACTTTCCAGGTTACTTTCAAATGAAAACAAACGTATTCTTTGTGTGCGACCTTATAGGTTTACATACTCTCCAACAGTATCCTTGTGTGACACTAGTCGTGGGCATATAATAACTTATATTCTCCCACTTTCACACGATGCACTGTAACACATACGGTGATAAGCGTCTAGCAACACATCAACGCTCCAAAGGCTATGTAAATGTGTTTTTTCTTTCGAGCAATCTAATTGATCCAATCAATCGTATTTTAGTATCAATCCATAATGCATATATCTATCTTCACCCTTTATAGTTTAAAGATTATGTTTCTTGATCTCAACGTTTTTGATTCAGATAGATGCTATTAGTTCAACTAACCTACTTGTCTATAGCCATGTGAATCAAACTATGTCACAAAGGGGCCCAAAGATATTTCTCTCAACTTGAGAGGAGCAAATCATATATTGTATGTACACAACTTATACATAATTCATCCTATAACCAATATAGCCCTTATGATTACCCGGTTAAGAGTAACATTAGATTATATCAAAGTCTAACACTCCTTATGCATTAGGTTCCAATGCACATCTAGGTCTGAGGATAAAAGTGTCCACCATTTCAGGACTCACCTTGTGACACCAATCCATGAGGTGATCCTGATTGTGGGTCTTGCCCCACCATTTGTCTCCCAGACAAGCGAATGTGACTCTGGTTGAACCTAGTGCACTTCCAACTTGGACTATGACAAGACTTCACAATGATCTTTATTTATTACCAATCTCATGGTAATAACCGATCAAAGACAAATTTTAGTAATATGATCATCATATTTATTTAAGAATACTTAAACACAATAATAATGAACGCAAAAATGTTTAATGTAAATACTCATATCCAATATGTCAAAACAGATAGAAACATTACTGTTGAATTGTTCAAATAATTTAAAGTTTACTAAAATTTACAGATCAAACTAATGTATTGAAAAACCTCAAGCCTATTAAACTAGTATGAGCATCACGCTTGCTTTGACTTACTGGCTTGGTCAGAGGGTCTGCTGGATTATCTAATGATCAAACTTTGCATATCTTCACGTCACCTCGATCAATGATCTCTGAAATCAGGTGATATCATTTTTAGAATATGTTTGAAGTGCTGATGTGACCTTGGTTCTTTCGCTTGAGCTATGACACCCTCATTGTCGCAAGAAATGTCGACAGGGTCATATATGATAAGAGCCACTCCTAGGTCTGAGATGAATTTTTTCATCCAAACATCTTCCTTTGCAGCGTCGGACGCTGCAATATACTCCGATTCTGTAGTTGAGTCTGCTATACTAATTTGCTTGTAGCTCTTCCAGCTCACATCTCCATCGTTTTACACAAACATATATCATGTCTTTGATTTAAAGTCACCACATTCGCTTTGGAAACTAGCACTATATACCCTTGAATACACAGATCTCTTTCCTAATCGCCATACAGTAAGAATATATTCTTAGTTCTTCTCAAATACTTTAGGATATTCTTCACTACTACCTGGTGAACATCAATTGCGTTTGACTGATATCTGCTAGCTATGCTTAGGGCATACGAGAACTCTGGTCTAGTACATAATATGGCATACATGATAGAACCGACAAACGAAGCATGGGGAACACCCTTCATACCGTTCATGTACTCTTTTGAACTAGGACATTGAGTCTCGCTCAGTTTTATGCCAGGTACCATTGGCAAGTTTACACTCTTGGAACCCTTCGTATCAAAGCGTTTCAAGACCTAGTCAATGTATGTACTTTGGCATAATCTAATTAGACGTTTAGATCTATCTCGATAGATCTTTATGCCAAGGATATATGCCAGCTCTCCTAGATCCTTCATCGCAAAACACTTCTCTAGCCATACTTCTACACACTCAAGCGTTGGGATGTCATTTTTGATGATCAATATGTCATCAACATAGAGGATAAAAAATAGTATTATGCTCCCACTGACCTTCTTGTGTACACAAGGTTCATCTTCATTCTTTATAAAATCAAATTCCTTGATTTTCTCGTTAAAACAAAGATTCCATCTACAAGTTGCCTACTTTAGTCTATAAACGGACCTTTGCAATTTGCATACCTTTTCAGGATACTTCAGATGTTTAAAACCTTCTGGTAGTACCATTACACATCCTGGATTAAAGTTCCGTTAAGGATCGCGATTTTAACATCCATTTATCATATATCGTACTCATGATACACAGATATGACCGAAAGAATCCTGATGGATTAATAATAACTACTGGGAAAAATGTCTTATCATAACGTACTCCATGAGTCTAAGTGAAACCTTTCCTACCAATCTAGCTTTATAAGTATGCACAATCTCATCCATGTCAATTTTCTTTTTGAATAACCACTTACATCTGACAACTTTGCAGCTGATAGATGCATCTACCAAGTTCCAAAATTGGTTTTCTGACATGGATTGTATTTCATCATTCACGACATCATGCCATTTTACCAGATTCCAAACCTGATATGGCTTTTTGGAAGCTTATAGGTTCATCATGAACTACATTGTCACTGCCAATGAGTAACCATATCTCTTAGGCTCTTGAAGATTCCTGCTTGATCTTCGGATTGTTTGTATCTCGTCATTTTCCTCAACAACTTGTTAAGGTTCAACATCTTGTTGATGGTCAGTGTTAACGATAGTCTTATTTTGAGGTTCTTGAATTTCTTCAAGTTCTACTCTGTCCCCCGTAGTGGTTCTTGTTAGAAAATCATATCTTAAGAATTCACCATGTCGTGCAACAAATACTTTATTCTCCCTGGGTTTATAGAAGTAATATCCAATTGTCTTTTTCGGATATCATACAAAGATGCACTTTTCAGATCTCGTACAAGCTTCTTAGAAGCTTCTTGCTTAACATAAACATCACAACCCCATATTCTCATATAAGATAATTTTGGGACCTTTCCAATCCATAACTCATATGGGGTTTTATCGGTCTTTTTGGTTGGTCAATTATTCAGTATTCAGGCAGCTATTTCTAGGGCATATCCCTAGAAACTCTTAGGCAGTGTAGTATGACTTATCATAGACTGAACCATGTCTAACAAAGTTCTATTTCTCCTTTCAGATACCCATTATGCTGAGGTGTTCCAGCAGGTGATAGTTGGGATACTACCCCACATTCTCAAAGATGATCAATGAACTCCTGGCTTAGATATTCGTGACCTCAATCCGCCCGAAGCGCTTTTATCTTTTTTCCAAGTTTATTTTCTAGTTCATTATGAAACTCTTTGAATATCTCAAAGCTTTCAGATTTTTTTTTTCATTAGGTAAACACAATCATATCTATTGAAGTCATCAGTAAAGGTAATGAAGTGACGATGACCATTTCTTGTGATTGAACTGGAAGACCCACATACATGAGTATGAATGACTCCTAACAGTTTTGTAGCCGTATCAGGTTTGCCTTTAAAAAGAGTTTTTTCCATCCTGCCTAATAAACAAGACTCACATATATCATATGAATCATCATATTATTCCAACATTCCTTCCGCCTGGAGTTTGGCTATGTGCTTATTGTTCACATATCTAAGACGAGAGTGCCACAAGTAAGTCTGATTTAAGTACTGCTTAATTTGTTTATTGTTTGCATTTTATATTGATTCGTAATTACAGTTATTTTTCCTATGAATTTCATAAATACCATTATGTTGTTTAGCCACAAAATATAAAACATTGTTAGGTAAACAAAAATTGTATTATTACCGAAAGTAAATATAAATCCAATTGGCAGTTCCATATCATACATCCCTTGTGCAACTGCAACTACCTTAACTCAATTGCCCATTCTTAGTTCCATTTGGCTTGGTTTCATCTTCTCTTAACTTCTTAGTCCCTACAAAGTAGTACATATGAGTACCACACGTGGCGTCTAATATCCAAGAATCTGTATTAGAAGTGAACAAATCAATGGTAAACATACCTGAAGCTCCAGTTATTTTATACTTCTGCTTCCTTTGATCTGCTAGTAGGGCTGGGGAATTTCTCTTCCAGTGTCAGTTTTTGTTGTAGTTGAAGCAACTTTTCCTGAATCTTTTCATTTCCCTTATCCATGTTGGAACTTCCAACCTTTGTTTTACCCTTGGAAATCACCGTCTTCTTTCTTACTATCCCACCTTTAGGTTTGATCATCAAAACCTGTTTCGAGTTGATTAAATCCAACTTGAATTTTATACATTTTTTAGCAGTTTTAAGCATGTTGTGAATTTATAGTTCATGGAGAACTAATCATATGATTTAGGTATGTAATTGAGGATAAAATCGATTGCCAATTCCTTTTATAGTGGGAAACGAAGATGAATCAGTCAATGTATCATTTCATTTTCAAAACATGGGCACCAACCGATGAACCCTCGGTAATCATACATACATGCAATGCCCTGAATGTTTCAAACCTCTCCTGTCTAGTATTTAACTAAAACATAGATTTCATTGATAATATCATATCCCATGTTGTCATGTCTTCATGACCCCTCAATAACTCGTGAGTCATAGAGCAAGCATAAGACAACCAACATTTAGTAAGTCATTCTGGTACTTATCATAAGCAACCCTGATTTCAACTGATGCATTTCTGGTAGGGGTGTTTGGAGGAGGTTTTTAAGAACGTAGAACTTCTTAATCAAATTCAGAGAATTGAATCAGCTGAAAATTGGTTTGGCCTATCACTCTATTTATATGATCCGGTATTTCAGATAGCCAATAACTCACATAAGGTTTTAGTGTTTATCTGTAAATATTTATATAATCATCTAAAAACATTAATAATTATATATATACATATATATATATATATATATATTACAAGATAAAACCATGTAATTATCATAATTATATTATATCACATACTTTATAATTATTCTTCAAGAATAATTGTTTAACAGTCAAACATGACTTTTCGGGTTACTTTCAAATGCAATCAAACGCATTTTTTTATGTGCGACCTTATAAGTTTACATACTCTCCAGCGATTTCACTGTATGACACGTGTCGTGGACATATAATATTGACGGTAATCAAGTGTTGACTTTTATAAATTAATTTACTCTTTATATAATGTATTATAAATTTTTTAAATTAGTTGTTTTTTTAGTTTTTGAGGTGTTACACGTTCTTTTTATGAATTAAATTTAAATAAATGAGCAATTATTTTGGGAGAAAAATCAACATGATTTCCTTTCCTTTCCTTTCCCTTTCTTATTTAAAAAAAACTCGAGAACACAACATTTTTTCTTTCCCCCTACTTTCCTTTTTTTTCCCTTGTAGACAGAACTCGAGCACACAACGGTGATATTTGATCAAAATTGTGAATTTTTTTTTTATCAAAAGTGTATCTAGAAAAAACTTGCATAAAACTTGATAAAAGATTATGAATTAATAAGAATTAAAAAATAAATAAATCCAAAGATATAATAAGATTTTTACAAGGTTCTAAATAGCGTGAGATGTGGCGTGACGACGAGGTCAAGCTCAAGCTTTGGAAGCCAAGGCGAGGTCGCGGCATTTTTAAGACGTGATTTATGGCGACAAATCTCTATATCATATATAAAGTTATATACATAAACGTATTTTTTCTTACTATTACTCAATAAATCAATGATACTAAACAATTTAATTTAAATTATATATTGAAAAGATAAGTAAAATCAAATGTCTTGTAACGAAAACCGTGCATTACGTCATGGTGTACCTCAAGCATAACGTGGCGTGAGACACAAGCTTTGAGCCACGACGCGCCATGGCAGCTGTTGCGGCGAGCTTTTTCGAACATTGGATTTTATTAATTTATCCAATTCAAAAATATATATCTTTATTTCTAAATATTATTTTTGATTTTCATTTATGGTATTTTTTATTAATGGATTACGTATTCCATCTTCCTTCTTGCTTTCTCATAAATTAATTCACTTTTCGCATGATTCTACTTTTATATATATATATATATATATATATATATATATATATATATATAACATTTTAACTTCTTATTAAAAAAAAAGGAAATCAGTAAAATATCAAAATGTCCTTTTAAGTTACCTGTGTAATAGATTTTTTTAACGGAGTTGTAACAAGGGACCAAGACGTTATAAAATGCATACTATAAGGGTTAAATCCATAAATATTTTATTTCCAGGGACATAAAAGGTAAATTTATTTAAACGAGAGACCAAAAATGTAATTTAGTCTATAGTTTAATAAGGGTGTTTGTAAAGATGATTAGTGTAATGAGTAGGGCGGCGCGTCATGATAACAGGCGCGTGGACCAAGCGTCTACTTGCTTCACTCATCAACTAAAAAGCTGAGAACCTTGTCGCTCCACACATGCATCGATCCTTCACAAACAACAATCCATCTCTCCATTCTCTCCTGTCGACTCTCTACTCTGCCTTCTCCCCTTTTCTGATCAAAACCCAGCTGTAAGGAGGTGAGATCATCGTCGTCTTCTGCTTCTTTATCTTCAGTTTCAAGGTACAACTGTCTTCCAGCATCCATATCCATTCAGTAACTCTGTATGCCATTTGCCAACAGGCTTTTTCCTTATTCATAGATCATAACTGTATCTATCGACATTTTTAGGTTGTAAGTTTTGTGGGTTTTTGTCATGACAGCTTATAATTTGTAATTTCATGAGAAGATAAGGTTTTTGGGTGAGTGGCGATTTACTGATGTTTGTTAGATTGGACTTCCATTTCAGCGAATTACTCGAAATTGGAGAATAATATCGTTTTAGTTGTTATTTAGGTGGATAATATATTTGGGGATTTAGTTTGTGTTTTACTTTGATACGTGGTGATTCTCGATTTTAGGATTTAGTTAGAGCTATGACAGCAGATAAGGTTTTTTTGTTAGATTCTAATTGGTTGTTTCTTTGGCATTTTTGTTTCCTTTTGAATTACTTCAGAGAGCTGAAGTTATAAATCCAGCAGTGAAGAATTCTGTTCAAGCTCCTGCATTTTTGTTATTGGAGTTGGGCAACGTGCTTCCGGTTTTCCCCTTCAGTAAACGAAGTGCCGTGAAACACATCCATCATGAGGTTTAATGCAATTTTTGTAGACGGGTCTATGGTGGATTCTTGTTCGCAATAATGGGTTGTGCTTATTCAATAGATTGTAACTGTATTGGTGATATATGTGCACCTAGAGATGGTAAAGTAAAAGAAACTGATAATGTTGGTGCATCTGAAATTGGTGTGTTTTCGCCTAAATCTTCTTATAAAGAAGATGATGGAGAAGGAAATCAGCCGTCGAATCCTGAAGTGGGTATAACTAGGCTAAGAAGGGTTTCGTCACAGTTTCTACCGCCTGATGGCTCTAGAATTGTTGTCATTCCAGCAGGAAATTACAGACTACAGTACTCATATCTATCTCAGAGAGGGTTCTACCCTGATGCTCTTGATAAAGCCAACCAAGATAGTTTTTGCATTCACACGCCATTTGGGTCGAATCTTAATGACCATTTCTTTGGGGTTTTCGATGGTCATGGGGAATTTGGGGCTCAGTGCTCACAGTTTGTGAAGCAAAGATTGTGTGAAAATTTGCTTAGAAATAGCCGGTTTCACACTGATCCAGTTGAGGCATGTCATGCTTCCTTTTTGACAACAAATTCTCAGTTACACGCGGACAACAGTATAGATGATAGTATGAGTGGGACAACAGCAATTACCATATTGGTCCGTGGGAAGACACTCTATGTTGCCAATTCTGGTGACTCAAGAGCTGTTATAGCTGAGAGGAGAGGAACGGAAATTGTGGCTGTTGACTTATCTATAGATCAAACTCCATTTAGAGAGGATGAGCTTGAAAGGGTTAAACTTTGTGGGGCCAGAGTTCTTACTTTGGATCAGATCGAAGGTCTGAAGAATCCAGATGTGCAGTGTTGGGGCACTGAAGAAGGTGATGATGGTGATCCTCCTAGATTATGGGTCCCAAATGGGATGTATCCTGGCACAGCTTTTACAAGAAGTATTGGTGATTCTATTGCCGAGACAATTGGTGTTGTTGCTAATCCAGAAATTGTTGCATTGGAACTCACACCAGATCATCTGTTCTTTGTGATTGCTAGTGATGGGGTCTTTGAGTTTCTTTCCAGTCAAGCTGTGGTTGATATGGTAAGGTATCCTGTTTTAACTTTAACAATACTTGATCTATAAGTATCATAAAACATTATACAAATACATGTATATATTAATGGCTGGATTATGATGAATTACATGTTCTAATCATGCAACTATTAGCTGATTCTTGCCTTTGCTACTCCATGAAACTAAGTGCCACATAGACTTGAATAATTGGTTGACTATTAACCATTGATCTGAAAGAATCAACACTGTTTTTTCTTTTTAAATCAATATCTTTGTAGTCTTTTTGGTTTTAGCTTACATTAAGGTATGTTAAAGACTTGATTAGGTTTATTTGACAAGAGGCTATTATTAAGAAATAGACATGACACTCGTCCCTTATCCCAAGTCCATCTCATTGCATAACCGTAATTTGGTACTGCGGGTGGGTTGGGTTGGGGGTGGAGCTATTAAATGTGACAATCTTTTTCCCCTCCCTTTGGATAACCTTATTTTTTGGTATTGCTCCACCAATCATATACCGTGTAGCTGAAAATAGTAAGTAATGCAGTTTGTTGAAACACTTTAGTGCACTCTCCCCTTCCTCATGACTGGATGCATAGTTTCTAACGGTACTAAGAATATTACAGATTTGCATTATTAGCTTCAGCATTTGACACCTAAATTCTCACAACTTCCATCACTAGATGAAATCACTCCCCTATGCTAATGTGTCTCAAAACACCCAATTGCAGGCAAATTCAGCCCAAAATATTCACAGTTCAATGATCTTCTGACCTTAGTTTTTGGCAAACAATCAATATGTGTTCATAATCTCTAGATATCAATATCTAAATTGAGTCTTAGTAGAATGTGGATCCAGTGATTTGAGTTTACACACAAAAATACAAATATGTGTATATGCGAACATGTCGCAATGAATAAAGAAAAAGAGTGATATGTAGTTAAGCTATTTAAACCTTTCACGTGTGAAACTGTTAATTTCTTTTACTTCTGCATCTTTGTAACTTAAAACAATATATTTCATCCAGAAAATAGTCAATATCTTGAAAATTTTCTGGCTTAAACAGTGGGTTTCTTGGATATAATCAAATTAAATGTGGATTTTATAAACATCTTGCTTGCAAATACATTTTGCTAGTGTGCCGAAAATCTCAGAATTTTACCGTAGGATTTGGGACTGTTTCTTTAGTTTTATTAGACCAAGTGTAATGCTCAGACAGATCTCTGGTTTTAGTACTCAGAGTAAAAGCGGTCAATAGATTTGTGCAAATTCCACTTTTATGACCTAGGGCACTGAACCCTTGTTCTTGAAAGTCCATAAAGTTAAATCCTTCATGTTGTTGCTTTTCTTGGATTTTGTGCAAATGTGCATTCAGTCATGCTCATGGGGAAGGGAGGGAGATCCAACCTATATCTACCATTGTTTTTTTACAAAACATCAACTTTGGGGGAGCATGGATGGTGTTACAATATGAAAAATGGAGGGTTGGAAACTAGGTCTATCATTTAAGACCTACAATATCACGGTATTAATAATTGAGCCTGATGCTCTAAGATGTACCATGGCAGCATGGCCGGACAACTAAAGTGTGGTGGAAGAAGTAGAGTCCGGTTGTGGATGCCTTTAGTCTGATATAGGTATAATTATTTCTTAGGTTACCGTTGACACAGTTATGGATTAAAGATTTCAGAAGCAGTAATTGATATTGATGGTTAGTGGTGGGGGGCGGTTGAGTATTGGGTAATTCAGATTTTTTGATAAAATATATTGCTTGAGAATCGGTTGTTGGCAACTCAGTTGGGTTTGTAGAGTGATGGTGGCAATGGCAATTGCAAGAATCCTTTTATGTGATTAGGATCCTTGTCAAGTGCTTGAGCTATGACACCATGATAGAAGGTATTCTAAAAAGGGGTGCATTATCATTAGAGAACTGTTTAATAAATAGAGTACAATGATGATCAGTGGGCCGACATAGGAGAAAGCTTGATAAACCCAAACCAAACCAGTGTATCGCATCCGAAGGTGGGGTCTAGGGGGTATGATGTACGCCCTGACCTCTACCCCAACTATGTTATGGAATGGCATAATTGGGTCTAATAGAAACAACAAATATCTAGAATCCATCTCGAAATTCATCATATCTTGTTCAAAATGATCATTCTAACACTTTATATCCTGCTATAGGTTTCAAACTTTACGGATCCACGTGATGCATGTGCTGCAATTGTTGCTGAATCTTATCGGCTGTGGTTACAATTTGAGACCCGAACAGATGATATTACTGTAATTGTGGTGCATATAAGTGGATTGACTGGGGTAAGCTAACTCATTGTAATCAAGCATTTTACTTTGCTTCAAAAAGTTGTGCCAGAGGTTTCTCTTCTTTTTTGTTTCCTCCTTCACTTTGAACTTCTTTACGTCTGATTTGGGTGGGTTAAATAGTTTGTCATTGTTGAATTATTTATTTGATTGCTGTTTTTATGCCAGGCTACAGTTGGTCAAGCAGCCATTTCAAGCACTGCTTTAAGACCCCCCATACCTCAAGTTGTAGAATTGTCAGGATCAGAGTCTCCAACAATGAGCTGGAATGCTAAAAACCAGCGAGTAAGGACTGATATATCACGGACACGGCTCCGAGCAATCGAAAGTTCTTTAGAGAATGGGCAATTGTGGGTCCCTCCATCTCCAGGCCATAGAAAAACTTGGGAAGAAGAAGTAAACTTTCCTCCAATTAGTATTTTGCGTAGAGCAAGACTTTGTTTAAAAAACTTCTACATGCTATTTTATGACTACATTGCTTCTTGACCGTGGATAATTTAGTTTTTGTTCTTCACAGGCACACATCGAACGCGCGTTGCATGATCATTTTCTTTTCAGAAAACTTACTGACTCCCAGTGTCATGTTTTGTTGGACTGTATGCAAAGAGTTGAAGTTCAAGCAGGAGATACTGTGGTGAAACAGGTAAATATTCAGTAACCTCTCATTGTGGCATATCTGATGCTACACATACATAAATTTGCGAATGAATCCTTGAGATCCTGAACAATAATTTTATTCAACTATGCTGACATTTTAATTGCTTATTCTCGATACATAGTTAGAAGGCTCTCCCAAAATTGGTTACAGTCATCCGAGACTTGATCCTTGAGATCCAAATCCTGTTGAATGTTTCAAAGATGCAATCAATAGCTGAAATATCACCTCTAAAGATAACCATTATTTATGCAATGATCAAGTCCCAAAGCAATAAATAACCCTCAAATCAACTAAACTATGACTGGAAGTTATATGTAGCCCGCTACCAAGGGCTTGTAATTGGTTCATAATTCACCTTCACAAAGAAGGTGCTATGACATGTTACGAGTACCACAACTTAAATTCTTGGACACCCAGATTCTTGGAACCGTAATGTTTGCAATACCCCATGCTGAAAGCAACATGTTGGCCCAAATAATCTCCCAATGCATTAAATCCATGGTTGGAAGTTACCTGGCACCCACTACCAAGGGCTTATATAGCACTCATAGAGTCGTAGTTCACATTCAGAACCAGTGTGGGATAGGATGTTACAACTTTGTACCTTATGTGATAAAAAAATATAAATAAATGTGCTCATTTGGGATTGCTTAAAGTCAAGCATGAGTGAATCTACAGGAACGCTATCTTTTCCTTTTTTATAGCATGGAAACGGAAGGAGTACATCCTCTTTCTCTTAGCACTCACATTTCTTTGTTCCATAGAAAGCAAAGGTGGTAAGCAGTGGTGGATCCAGGAAGTCAGGTGATCGGGACATACCTAGTGGCGAATGAGGTTCGGATTATTTGGAAATCCTTGGTGAAACACCATAAATGGCTATGAAGAACACATAATCTGACAAAATTATCATGCATTCCAAAAGAAACTCCATGCTTAAATATTGAAATCATCCATAAAACACTAAAATTGCTGAGATATACGACAATAAAAGCAGTGAGTGGGTGGGTCACTGGGGGCAGTAGATTGAGTAGCCAGAAAAAGGTTGGGGCAGTAAAGGGGAAAACATCGTGGTAAATACGACACTTCAGGTTTCTTTTTCCACTTTTGGATGGGGGTTTGTGCCCTGTACCCCTAAAGGGTGCATCCACCCATGGTGGTAAATTCATGGTTACAAACTTGATAAAAGAAGATATATGCATTTTAGGTATCGTGCGCTATGAGCTTTCAAGGACTTGCAATGCGTGCAATAGTGATTGACCGTCAAACCATCATACTTGGCCATTAATTTCAAAGAAACCATCCTTTTTGGGGAAGCAAAAAGGTAAAAAAAGAAAAAGAAAAAAAATAAAAAGAAAGTTACACCTTCGGAATACCCCAGAAGGGAATTTGAGTGATTTTGGACAAAAAGGTGCCAAGTGTGATCTTTTTGCACTTGCATTTCCACAATATGTCCAAAATTGCTCATTCTATAAATTATAGTGTCTTTGTGGCATTTTTCACAAGAATATTTTGCAACAAAAATCAAATTGAGGTGATATAAAAAATCAATTTAACGTTCAATGTCTGTAGCAGCCTCAAACTTCTTATCCGCTGCTAACTCAACATATACACCTTCTTTATGGTGCATATAAACACATGTTGTAAGTTATTCATTCGAAATGAGCTTGCAGTTTTAGGGAGCTAATTTCCCTGAAAGATTCTGTGTGCTCTTTCAGTCATTGCTAAACATTTTTGTCACATCTCCTACTGGTTTTATCCATGAATGCATGCTGGAATCGTTATTCTATTCTAAATTTAACATGGTCGAGTTAAACATGCCTTTGTATATGTCATAACCTTCACTCGTATATCTATGCCTGTAATGCCAAAACCATCCCACAGTATTTCTGTTTATGTGATGGTCTACATTATTGACGTGAGGAATTATTTGCATGTAGAACGAAACCTTATTAAGTGGCGAAGCCTTTTTATATGTGTTGTACTTCATCCTCATTTCTTTGAGGATCACTCATGGAGAAATATTATAGGTAACCACAGTTTGCTCTATGTTTAGGTTGTTGGATATAAAAGTCTAATTGTTGTCATATCTTGCAGGGTGGAGAGGGTGATTGTTTTTATGTTGTTGGAAGTGGTGAATTTGAGGTCTTTGCAACACAGGTGATACCTCTTTACATGTTTTGTTTTGAAGATAGGCATAGATCAGTTAAGTTTTTAAGCTTATTATCAGTTGGTTAAATTTTAATGAGGTAATTGTCGACAGGAAGAGACAAATGGAGCGGTGCCAAGGGTTTTACAGCGGTATACAGCGGAAAAATTGTCATCCTTCGGCGAGCTAGCACTGATGTGAGATATCTTTCACTTTATTGAAGCCTTATCAAAGTTTAACCATGGGAGTGTTTATTTCACAAGACACCTGATTACAAGTTGTATAATCTGTTCCCCTCATATAGTGGTTTGGGGTTATTCTTTGCTAAATTCGGCTTCAAATTTTTGTTGAATGGTGCATCTTTGAGTTGAAATTCACTATTAAGATATAAAAAAAATAGTTTTATGAACTTTTTTCCTTTAAGTTTTGAAATTTAGCTCATCTTTCACCGACGGTTAGGCATTCCCGGTCTTCTTTTTGCTACATTACAGGTACAATAAGCCCCTACAAGCTTCTGTTCGTGCGGTGACAAATGGAACCCTCTGGGCTCTAAGAAGAGAAGATTTTAGAGGAATTCTTACTTCAGAGTTCTCAAATTTATCATCATTGAAGTTATTGCGCTCCGTAGATCTTCTCTCAAGGTTGACAATCTTACAACTCAGTCTCATTGCTGATGCTCTTTCTGAAGTTTCCTTCTCCAATGGACAGACAATAGTTGATAGGGTAAATTTGTTATTTTAAGAAAAATTGCCGTTTTATTGACATTCCTACTTAATCTTCAATATAACCATGTCTATTTGTAGGGTAATGGTCTTTTGGGACTGTATATGATCCAGAAGGGTCAAGTGAGGATCACTTTTGACTCATATATTAGAAGTCAAAATGCGTCCAGCCTCATGGCTGATATTCAAAAACTGGATGATGACATGCAAAGTGGTACAGAGCTTTCGATGGACAAGAGTGAGGGGAGCTATTTTGGAGAATGGACACTCTTCGGTGAATGCATAGACTCTTTACATGCCGTTGCTGTAGGCAACGTGGTATGTGCTGTTTTAACAAAGGAAAAGTTTGAATCAGTGGTTGGTCCTCTGCCAAAGATCTTACAAGATGATTACAGGTACGTCATAGCAGGATCAATAAGCTCACACACAGTTATATTTTGCAGGAAATGAAAAATCAAACACAGGATTTACACAGATCAACAATTTTGTCTTGCATCCATGGCTGTTGCTATTGTCCTATCATAGAAAAGAAAACCAGAAAAATAAATTGGTTAACATATGATATCTATCACAATTGGCATATTCTCCAATCTCCATATACCCTTTTCCTTGATGATAAGCACACAACACAATCTGATTGATCTTTTTTTCTTGTTCCTCGGTGCAACCCGCAATAAAAGATGCTCTTATAAATTTAATATCTGTACAGTTGGTTCATCTTTCAGGTTTTCTTTTTCCTTTTATATATTTTTAAGTTCGTTATGCTGAATTTTCTATATTTACTATTTTTACATGACCTCCATCTAAAACTTGTTATGGAGAAGGGACTAATATTGGTGTCAAACGAAAACTTTTAGGCAAGACATAGATATATTAAATGTGGAATAGTCGTTAAAATTGTATATACAAACAAGCTTCTCTGAAAGAAATTCCACACCTTTACCGTTCTGGACCATAACAAAAGCTTTCATAAGTGTTATGTGCTAACGCTTCATCCTGTGACAAACATGTTTGAATTTGGAATTCTATGTTTTCGTGATTCAGTATCAAAAATCCCGGGCCTTTTTGGTAAGCTGTAGCAATTTAGATCCAATTTTTTTATTTTGTTGGATAATAAGTCCCATATATGTAGAACTAGTCCTGAAGCGAAAACAAATTAGAAGAAGTGATTTTTAGTCTGGAATTCATCAATAAACACTGATCTTATTTAACTCTAATTTCTAAAACAATACATAAGTGAAGCACATTTGTCTGTTTGTAATTGTGTTAGGCCTCTATTTATAGTTAGTTAACACGTAATTTTTGGCAAGAAGATACTTCACATGTCTGATTCTTCATTTAAACATGATTTAGGTCAAGAGAAACTTCTAGTGATCTTCCACGGGAGCCCATCAGAAATATTGATCTGTCTTTGCTTTCAAAAGTTCAGCTTTCTGATTTGGTATGATAATTGCTTTGTGCTTTCTTTTGTGTTCATTCTTGAAAGCAAGACGATGAAATTAATGTATGTACTTGTTGTTTAGGAATGGAAAACATGTTTATATTCCACGGATTGCTGTGAGATTGGGCTTGTGCAGACAAAGGATTCAGGTTTCCTCCATTCTTCATTTCTATTAGGACCCAAAATACATTCACTTTTTCGCACTCCATATAAGTAGGACCCACAAAATAAAATCGTGAAATGGTGGAAAGGAATAGGATCTTAGCATCTCAGTAAGGATATTAAACGTATACTCAACATCCTGTAATTGTGTTGACCATTTAGTATACTAACATGCACTTACTAATGTCTTCTTTGCATCCAATCAGAACATTTCTTTAGCTTAAAAAGATTTTCAAAACAAAAGATCAAGAAACTTGGGAAGGAAGAACAGGTTTTAAAGGAGAAGAAACTAATCAAACACATAAATGCATCTGCTGGTGTGCCACAAGTTCTATGTACTTGTGCCGACCAAACTTACGTTGGCATACTTTTGAACACTCTCATCTCCTGTCCTATTGCTTCCATACTTCACTCTCCACTTGATGAGCCATCTGCTCGCTTCTGTGCTGCCTCTGTCATAATAGCCTTGGAAGAACTACACAAGGTCAGATTCACCGCCACAAATCGGTTTGATTCAACATCTTAATCACCCATTTAATAGTTTGTAATTTTTCTATTTGCTTTGGTTTGATTCAGGCTGGCATTCTCTACAGAGGTGTCTCACCAGAAGTTCTAATGTTTGCCCAAACAGGACATGTACAGGTGTGTTGCTGTTTAAGAGAACTTCTTCATGACTACTTATACAACTTTAACTAGTATTATTAATAATCACCCATGTCTATATATGTGTGCATGTTGCTGTCTTGTATCGTAGCTAGTTGATTTCAGATTCGGAAAGAAGTTATCCAGCGAGAGAACGTTTACAATATGTGGGATGGTCGATTCTTTAGCTCCAGAAATAGTCCAAGGGAAAGGCCATGGTTTTGCTGCGGACTGGTAAAAAATTATATGTTTATGATATCATAAACTGTTTTAACTGTCATCAAATGTTATCCATGAGTTCAATTGTTTCTGGTGAGACTTACTTGAGTTTTTTTTTATTGGAAATGAACCATCATTCTTACTAGAATGCACAAAGAACATTTTGCAGTTTGCAAGAATGAATGATTTTGGAAAAAGTTGCCAACTACGATGGTTATTATTTGCATTTACATTTCCACAGTACTTGCAAAAACGTTCATACTTGCAAATATATTGTTCTATCTTGTGCCAAATATGACGGTTCAAGAAGACTTATCACTTGTTTGTTTATACCATCTTCGTTCTCCATTTTGTTTGTACTATTTTCATTTCTCGTAACTGGGACCCTCTGTTTCTTCTAGCATTATATAGCTAAGGCCCACAAAATGAAAATATTAAATGATCAAAACAAGACATAATTTGCAGGTGGGCATTAGGCGTGTTGATCTACTTCATGTTACAAGGTGAGATGCCATTTGGTTCGTGGAGAGAAAATGAACTTGATACCTTTGCAAAGATTGCCAAAGGACAATTCACTCTCCCTGAAACTTTCAGCCCTGAAGTTGTTGATCTCATCACAAAGGTACCTACTTTCAACTTAATCAAACAGCCTTTGGAATTGATATGGGATTGTTTAGGATTTGACAAATACTTTGACCTCAAAAAGTCAACTGTATCTTCTATTTCACAAATTTAGCAACTAGATCTTCATACTTGGCCATAAACTGATATGGGTTCTCAAAAAGTTTCAAGATTGATAACTATTTTGATCTCAAAGTCTGTCTGTAGCTTTTTCTAATGAACTGAACATCAAGATTGATTCTCGAAACCATTAGGCCTTGGCCTAGTGGCCACCTCCTTCCGTAAATGCCTTGCCTTGGGCGTGCCCACCCGGGTTCGATTCCAAGGGAGGACAGGTTGTCTTTTCCGGTGCTTGCTTATGAGGTATGGCAAGTAGGTTCACAAAATGTGGACCATGGGGCCATGAGGTCCCCGCCAATAAACCTTTTTTTTTCTAAGATTGATTCTCGATCATAGAATGAATAGGGATTCTTTAATATTTTCAAGATTTGACAACTATTTTTATGTCAAAAGTCAACTCTGAGTAAAAAGATGTGGATTTTGGTCATAATATGTTACGGGTTCTTCAAACTTTTTCAAGATTCAAGAACTCTTTCAACCTCAAAAATCAACTGAGCAGCAAGATACCGATTTCTGGTTGACTAAACAGAAACCATCTTTTTGACATTATTGTTCTTTTTGAACCTCAAGTTACTGGAAGTGGATGAAAGTGAAAGACTTGGAAGCAAAGGCGCAAGCTCTGTGAAAAGTCATAGGTGGTTTGACGGTCTGAATTGGGCAAGTGTAAAGGACGGTAGTTGTGCAGTTCCACAGGAGATCATCTCCCGTATAGATCAATATCTTGAAACTCGTCCTGCTGATACCGCAGCTCCAGTACCCTTACCAGCTGAAGATGTGGACGAACTAAACACACCAGAATGGCTTGATGACTGGTAAAAAGGTCCGGTTTCAACTGATATTTGGTTCAAACATGATCATCTGTTGGTATAAATCTTGTAAGCAGACAGTATTGATTTTCAATTCTTTTTTCAAACTTCTGTACATAGGCATATTACAATATATGTGTGTTTATGCATCAGAGTTTTGCTTTTGAATCATCTCATACTTCTGAAAACTTGGATTCTTGAATATTGTTAATGTATTAATATGGATTTTTCATGTTTTTATATTCTAAATTGCACTGTTTTGAAGTTCTGTTACATATGAATTATGATATGTGCGGCGAAGAACAACATTTTGCATTAATTACCTTTTAAGGGCATGGTTCTCATGTTACTTGATACCTTAAAATCTATTTTTCTAGATTTTTAAGCTTCTACTACCCATTTTGACCAATAACATTTGAATATCACCATATCATAGTCCATAGTGAGATTTTTTTTTATTAACCTGAATATCCAACCTGCTATGCGAGCCGACTAATCTCAGGTTGACCACCTGCTTTGCAGATAGCCCGGAGTCATCGCATTTGAACTTACGTAGTCACAAGGGGATTTTTATTCCTCCTTAGATTTGAACATGAGACTTACAGTTACTTTTGACCTTTGGATAGTCCATAGTGAGAATTTCTAACAACTTTTTTGTTCTTAAAAACGCAAAAAAAGATATTTTAGGCTCGTTAGCTTGTCTGTTTTTACGACGGGTAAGGGTAGATCAACAAGTCCGTAAAAATGGTTTGCGTTTGTTATATTAGATCTGTCAAATAAAAAAATAGTTTAGGCATAAACCTGCAAATGATTAGCTCTAGTTTTTTTTTTATCAAGTCTCGGAATAATCTCATAAACATTTTCTCTTATCAATTCAACTGTAGTTATGTGTTAAAGATTATTTAGTCAACAAATACTTGATTAGATAGTGTTACAGTCGTTGAAGCATATTGTTACCACTGATTTGATGTATTATTGTGTATTTTTTTTGTGAAAGCTCAAAATGATGTCGCTCGCTCTAAAGGTCAAAAAATACCAGGAGGTCTCAAGTTCAAATCCAAGGAGGAATAAAAATCCCTTTGTGGCCACGGAGGTTAAAATGCGGTAACTCCGGGCTATTTGCAAGACAGGTGGTCGTCATGGGATTAGTCGGCTTGCATAACAGGTTGGATATCCAGGTTAACAAAAAAAAAATGATGTCGCTCTATGTAAAATGTAGTGTTGATCTCTTCTTAGGCTTCTTTCTTGCGATCACAACTTGTAGCAATGTCATTTAAACACTAAAAATGGCAAAGTTGGAAGTGTGCATGGAAAAAAAAGGATCTTTTATCACTTGTAGCAACTTCTAACCATTTGGGTTGTGGCGCACTAGTTAAGTTTTATGGGGATGTAATGGAAAATATGGGTTCGAATGCGAACTCCGCCAAAGCTTTTGTGGCCATAGAGGTTCATATGCGATGACTCCAGGCCGTTCGTGATGGGGGATTAATCGAAATGCATAAGCTGGCTTAAAAACCCATGATTAGGTCTTATTTGTCGTTAACTTCAATTCTCTCTTTTGTTTTGTGGTGTTCATTGGTGTGGTTGTTGATTTTGATATAGCGTAACCCCGTTTTCAGTCGGTAAGTTGTTCTTACAAAGAACGGTGTTACACAAAATCTTGTTTTTAGTTTCTAGTTGTTTGTATTCAAGCATGTATTAACTTGAGATCATTGTCTTGATTTCATGTAAACCACCATTCCATGGTAAGCCCGGTCAATTTATAAGGCTGATATATTCATGTTTTTAAGCCTGCAAAAGCTTGAGCAAAAAAAGGTTGGGTTCAGCCCAAACTCACAAATGAATCGCTTAAGAGACAGTGTACCAAATATTTATTTGGGTAAGTGCTTACCAAGTCACATTACCTTAGTGGATGAATATGGCAAGGACTAAGGGGCCGTTTACCCAACATTTACCCGGGTAAGTGCTTACCGGCAAAATTCAACACTATTACTTACTTACCGAGTAAGATTTTAGTCTACCAAAACGGTATGTTATGCGACAATTTACCCGGTAAGGTGGTAAGAGTTGTCGCCCTCAGTTACCGGGTAAGACTCTCGGTCCTTGACTTCGCTCTTACCGGGTAAAATTCTTGGTACTTTAACATATTCACCGGGTAAGGTAATATGATTTAGGGGCCGTTTACCTAGATGTTTACCCGGTAAGTGCTTAATATTAGGAGTCTAACACTGTAATTTATTTTACCGAGTAAGATTGTAGTACATCAAAATGGTATCATATTTAACAATTTATTCGGTAAGCGCTTACCCGGGTAAGAGTCATCACCTTTACTTACCGAATAAAACTCTTCATCTTTATCATTACTCTTACCGGGTAAGATTTTTGACCCTTATCATGTTCATTCGGTAAGAAAAATTATCCAATAAACATTTTTAGTAAACGATCCCTTAATAAGCGTTTACCTTGGTAAATAGTCCTAAATTGATTCCTAGTGCTCCAATTATAAGATAAAAGAGGGTTTATGACAAACAAGTGGGTTGTTGAGTTATTTTGTCATGGATTCAACCATATGGAGTGGACAATCAAGATTTAAATGGGCTTAGATAGTGAAAATAAGAGTTTGGGCTTATATTTGTGGAGATAGAGTAGCCCAAATGGAGTTTTGAAGCCCTTTTTCTATATTAGATTTATATCGATTTAAATAAGAATATTAAATATCGTAAGAAAGTAAGAATGAACGGCTGAAGATGTGTATGTTAACATATAATATCGGTTTATATATGCATTTTCAAATAGATTTTTTCTTATTTTTCATGTACAAAACTTTATTTCTTACATTCTCACGATATTTAATATTCTTATATCAACCTCCTCCTCCTACACACACACACACACACACACACACACATATATATATATATATATATATATATATATAGGTGGAGGTTTAAAGGAGAACACCTCCATTTTACGAGAATGCGAGAACACCCTTATCACATGTGATAATACGCGTGAAGGGACCTGTGATGTGCGGACGACGTGTTCTACGACTTAGACCACACCAAATGTTGTATGTGTCTATGATTTAGCATCACATATAATGATCTTAATGGATTATAGTATCATATCAACGACACTCTTATCACATGTGTTAATACTTGTGAGGGGGTTTAGTGGTGCAAAGACGACTAGACCCGCAACCAAGATTGCATCGAAAATCGTTTGCGTCTTTGATTTAATATCACATGTGTATCATATGTGATGGAATAATAGTATCACATGTGATTGTCTTTAGTAAAAATGTGTTCTCTTGTTCTCCTAAAATGAAGATGTTCTCGTTTGAACTTTTCCATATATATATATATATATATATATATATAACTTTTATTATTTTTATTTCATTCGGTTACAGAATAATATCTTTACTTTTAAGGAGGTTAATTATGGATAATATTATTTTTGAATTAACGAGGGGATATTTCGATTGTTTTACATCGTAGTAGTTTGTTTTCATCCAAAGTTTCGGTTCTTCATACAACAAAACACTTGGACAATGGATTATAAGTGAAACACTAACAGAGTTCTTAAGTTAATGAGCTTCTTGAACATAAATGAACAAACAGGGTGTTATCTCATGCATTGTTTTTCGTTAGTGATTAATTTGTTTATAAATGATTCCTTATGTTGTCAAAGACCTTCCAGCCTAGTGGTAAAGGCTTGGGCATGGCATAGTCATGAACCCGGGTTCGAGCCCTGGGAGGGGAGTGTTGGCGACATTTAAGTGGGGCCATGTTTAGCCTCCAAAATTGCCGGGGATTAGTCGGGCTTTAGCCCGGACACCCTTACAAAAAAAAAAAAAAAATATGATTCCTTATGTTCATAAATGAATCACCTAACACTTAATAAGTGAATTAGATAATTGTTCATAGATGACATCACCTAACTACTTATAAGTGAATCAGGTAATTTTAGGGAGATTACCTAACTATTTAACGATGGTGGATAAATTTTAATGGTCATCACCGCTAGTTTCAGCTGCCGTCACCACTACAGGCGGTCACCGATGGACACCTCTACTTCCACTACAACAACATCTTCCACCGCCTCCACAACCACCGTCCACCAAGTCCATTGCCACCTCTACCATAGTCGACCACCGACCACCACCGTTTATTGCCACCACCACCACCACCGTTTGTCACCTTCAACTCCTCCTCTACTACAACAATCTCCTTCACGACCACCATCGGCAACCACCATTCATTGCCACCTCACCTCCACCATAACCACCACTACCACTATCTTCACTACATCAATCACAACTACCTCCTCCACCGTCGTCAACCGCCACCACCACCACAATCTACCATCTTCATGTCTTCTATAACCACAGTCGTCCACCAAGCACCACTGTCTCTACCTCCATAACCACTGTAGGCCACCGACCACCACTGCCCGTTGCCACTACTACCGTCGGCCACCACCACCATAACCAAAACCGCCTCCACCACCACCACTACTACCATCAATTATATCGAATTTTTCATTCAAATTTGGTACACATTTAATTATTTACTTTATTTGTGTTAATTATAACTATTATATAATATTTAAAATCATCAAATAACTTTTGGGGGTAGCTTGTCTAGTTCTGTCCCGTCCAGTCCTAGTTGTACCAAACACCAGACATACTCCTATTATGTTCAGTCCTGTCTTGTCCAGTTCTGTCCTATCCAGTCCAGTTCTGTCATATTCAATCTTGTCCAATTATGTCTGCGTACCAAATGGTACCCAAATTTCATGCACATCCAATTTATGAGACACTATAAAGTTGCCACCAAACAATCTTGCCCATTAATTAAAACATATTAACGGTTGGTATTGGTCAATAAAGTTTGTATTATTTTATGAGTCAACAAATGAAGTTGCCTAGATATAATATAGGGGTACAATCTTTTAAGAACTCGTAAAATTGTGATAACCTTGAAAACTAGTGCATCATGTGCTATTTCATATGATTCTTTTTCATCTAAGACTAGGATTTAGAATATCGATCAATATATATTTGTTTAACAAAGTGTTTGTTTCATATGTATTTGGTTCAAAATGTGAACCTTTTTTGTGTGTTTGTGAAACAAAAAGTCAATGTAAAAAAATTTCACATTGTAAACCGAATACATATGAAACATAGACAATGTGAAATAAATATATGTTAATCAATATATTAAATATTATACGTAGATGGAAAAAGATCATGTTAAACAAAATCTTAAGTAGAAGTTCTCACAGATCTCATAAATTTTGAAATTCTTAAATGATTAAGCCCTTATATATAGGGTTAGGTTCAAATAAAAATCAATTTTCCATGTAAACCAAGCAACAAATCTTGAATATTAATCAAAATTAAGAAAACTAACCAATGGTTAATATATATAAAAGTTAATTATGAAGTAATTAGGGACAAAAATGAAATGAATTTACACATATACCTTATTTTACTATTTATTTTATCTTTTAATCAAAAGAATTTTTACCCCTTAATTTTTAAATTGAATTATCTTAAAAAGTAACTAATATTATAATCAAACAAATTACATAAAAAAACGAGCATATTCTCTTCGATTTAAAATCCAACTCGATATAGGTTTGTTTTAACCGGTTGTGTAATATTCGTTGTGAATATATATATGCACGTTCACATGTATAAAACAACTCTTTAACATTCATACATCAATAAAATATTCATTATGAATATACAACTCACCATAACAATCATCATAAATAGTTATGTATTTTCACGTGTATTGAATAAATCTTCAATATTCATACATCACTATAACATTCATCATAAATATAAATTTTAATTATAACATTTATCATGAATATAAATACTATTCATCATAAATATTCATGTGCATTCACGTATATAGAACAACTTTTCATTATTCACACATCAATATGATATTCATCATGAATTTACATTTTCACTATAATCTTTATCATGAATATATATATATATATATATACACACACACACACACATATATATATATATATGTTTATGTATATACAGTAACTCTTTCAGTATTCATACATCAATATAATATTCATCATTAATATACATTTTTACTATAACATTCATCATTGATATTTATATATGTTCACGTATATACAACAATTTTTTAGTATTCATACATCTGCATGATATTCATCATGAATATACATTTTCACTATAACATATATCATGAGTATACATATTATTCATTATGGATATACATATTATTTATCATGAATATTTATGTATGATCATGTATATATAACAACTCTCTAATATTCATATTAGTATGATATTTATTACAAATATTGATTTTCACCATGATATTCATCATGTATGTACATATTATTCATCATGAATACACTACAGTTCTAACTCTACATACTCTAGTTTTTTTATTGGGATCTCGATAGGTTCCTGATTCATCTCGTTATGTTTCTAGTTCATCTCGATAAAAGGTGAAATTGATAGGTTATGGTTTTACACAAACAAACACACAATAAATCAATCAATATGTTCTCAATCGGTCTCGATGAAAAATAAAGGTGGTAAGTTATGATTTTACGCACACAACCACACACCAAGTCAATTGATGGTTCTTGATTAGTCTCCATTGGTGTTGATGGGTTCTCAATTAGTAACGATTGGTCATGATGGGTTCTCGATGGGTTATTAATTGGTCTCAATGAGTTCCTGATCTGTCTCGATAAAAACTGAAAGTGGTAGGTTATAGTTTTACACACATAAACACATAATAAATCAATTGATAGGTTCTCGATGGAAAATTGAGGTGGTAGGTTATGGTTTTACACACATAAACACACACCAAATCAATGAATGGATTCTTGACCGGTCTCAATAAGTCTCGATAGGTCTCGATTGATCTTAATGGATGCTGGGTACTTTGGGCAGCTTCACTCTCTGTAGTTCACCGGTACAATTTCCATGGACAGATATCTTAAGACTTGTGCCTAGGGGTGCAATAAAATTTTTCCCTTTTTTTGGTAACAGCTTCCCATGTTCCCAGGAACCATTAACCAGGAAGAGATTCTAATGAAACGTGAATTGCATTGTGCTCATCAACGTGTAAGCTGCACCATGCTGAATGAGAGAATTACATTCCCTTTCAATTGAGATTTACCCATCATAGAGATGCATAGAGGAACATAACGAACTTCATGATCTGACGTTATTCCGGTTCGTCTCCATTTTTACGGTGATGAAGAATGTGGTGTCAGGTTACGTGCTTATGACATTATAGAAAGTGTTGAAAATGTGATGTCGAGTTATGAACTTACGATGTCGAGCTATTGAGTACACTTGGACATAAACACTAATTAACACAGTTCATAAGTTAAGGAGCTTCTTGAACATAAATGGACAAACAGGGCATTATCTCATGCATCGTTGTTCGTTAGTGATTAATTTGTTCATAAATGAATCACCTAATTGTTAATAAGTGAAGTATATAATTATTCATAGATGACATCACCTAACTGTTTATAAGTGAATTAGGTAATTTTAGGGAGATTGCCTAACTATTCAACGATGGTGGATAAATTTTAGGGATTGATATTATTCTCAAACGATGATGGAGTAATTTTTGGGATATGGAGTAGTTGCCTAAATCAATGTATTCGTGAAGTTTACAATTTTACCTTTGTTCACCTATGTTCTTCAAATTTCATGCGCATCCAATTTTTGAGATGCTATAAAATTGCCACCAAACAATCGTGTCCATTGATTAAACATATTAACGGTTAGTTGGTTAATAAAGTTTGTATATATATATAGGGGTACAATCTTTTGAGAACTCGCGAAATTGTGATAACCTTGAGAACGAGTGCATCATGTGCTATTTTATATAAAAAAAATCATTTTAGACTAGGATTTAGAATATCGATCAACATATATTTGTTTATCAAAGTATTTGTTTCATATGTTTTTGGTTCAGAATGTGAACTTTTTTTGTGTGTTTGTGAAACAAAAAGTATATGTAAAAAGTTTCACATTGTGAACCGAATATTTTACGTAGATGGAAAAAGATCATGTTAAACAAAATCTTAAAGTAGAAGTTCTCACAGATCTCATAAATTTTGGAATTCTTAAATGATTAAACCCCTATATATAGGGTTAGGTTAAAATAAAAGTCAATTTTCCATGTAAACGAAGCGATAAATCATGACAATTAATCAAAATTAAGAAAACTAACCAATGGTTGAAATATATAAGGGTTAATTAAGAAGTAATTAGGGACAAAAATGAAATTAATTTCAAACTTTAATCACACATCTACCTTATTTTACTATATATTTTCTTTTTTAATTAAAAGAAATTTACCCCTTCATTTTTAAACTATATTTTTTAAAAATAACTAATATTCTAATCAAACAAATTACATAAAAAAAAACGAGCATATTCTCTTCGATTTAACATCCATCTCGATATATGTTTTTTAACCGGTTTTACATGAAATAGTATATCTGTGTAATATTCATTATGAATATGGATGCACGTTCACATGCATACAACAACTCTTTAACATTCATACATCAATACAATATTCATTATGAATATACAACTCACTATAACATTCATCATGAATAGTTATGTATTTTCACGTGTATTGGACAAATCTTTAGTATTCATACATCACTATGACATTCATCATTAATATACATTTTCACTATAACATTTATCATGAATATAAATACTATTCATCATAAATATTCATGTACATTCACGTATATAGAACAACTTTTCAATATTCAGACATCAATATGATATTCATCATGAATATACGTTTTCACTATAATATTTATCATGAATACACACACACACACACACACACACACACATATATATATATATATATATATAGAGAGAGAGAGAGAGAGAGAGT
>NC_037529.1:14425069-14426585 GCF_001531365.2 Cynara cardunculus var. scolymus | reverse complement strand
ATAATAAATCAATTGATAGGTTCTCGATGGAAAATTGAGGTGGTAGGTTATGGTTTTACACACATAAACACACACCAAATCAATGAATGGATTCTCGACCGGTCTCAATAAGTCTCGATAGGTTCTCGATTGATTTTAATGGATGTTGGGTACTTTGGGCAGCTTCACTCTCTGTAGTTCACCAGTACAACTTCCATAGACGGAAATCATAAGACTTGTGCCTAGGAGTGCAATGAATTCTTTCCCTTTTTTTTGGTAACAGCTTCCCCTGTTCTCGGAACCATTAACCAGGAAGAGATTCTAATGAAACGTGAATTGCATTGTGCTCATCAACGTGTAAGTTGCACCATGCTGAATGAGAGAATTACATTCCCTTTCAATTGAGATTTACCCATCATAGAGATGCATAGAGGAACATAACGAACTTCATGATCGGACGTTATTCCAGTTCGTCTCCATTTTTACGGTGATGAAGAATGTGGTGTCAGGTTACGTGCTTATGACATTATAGAAAGTGTTGAAAATGTGATGTCGAGTTATAAACTTACGGTGTCGAGCTGTTGAGTACACTTGAACATACATGAATATTACACATATATAACATTTCACGTAAATAACCGGTTAAAACGAAATATATATATATATATATATATATATATTTATATTTATTTACGTTATATACAATAACTCTTTCAGTATTCATACATCAATATAATATTTATCATTAATATATATTTTTACTATAACATTCATCATTGATATTTATATATGTTCACGTATATACAACAACTTTTTAGTATCCATACATCTGCATGATTTTCATCATGAATATACATTTTCACTATAACATTAACATATATCATGAGTATACATACTATTCATTATGGATATACATATTGTTCATCATGGATATTTATGTATGATCATGTATATAATAACAACTCTCTAATATTCATATTAGTATGACATTTATCATAAATATTGATTTTCACCATGATATTCATCATGTATGTATATATTTTTCATCATGAATACACTACAATTCTAACTCTACACACTTTAGTTTTTTTTATTAGGATCTCAATTGATCTCGATAAGTTCCTGATTCGTCTCAATATGTTTCTTGTTCATCTCAATAAAAGGTGAAATTTATAGGTTATAGTTTTACACAAACAAACACACAATAAATCAATCAATATGTTCTCAATCGGTCTCGATGAAAAATAAAGGTAGTAGGTTATGATTTTACGCACACAACCACACACCAAGTCAATGGATGGGTTCTTGATTAGGTTTCTATTGGTGTTGATGGGTTCTCAATTAGTACCGATCGATCATGATGGGTTCTCGATGGGTTCTTAATTGGTCTCAATGAGTTCCCGATCTGTCTCGATAAAAACTGAAAGTGGTAGGTTATAGTATTACACACATAAACACATAATAAATCAATTGATAGGTTCTCGATGGAAAATTGAGGTGGTAGGTTATGGTTTTACACACATAAACACACACCAAA
>NC_037529.1:14412168-14424269 GCF_001531365.2 Cynara cardunculus var. scolymus | reverse complement strand
TATTTTAGATTTTTTATATTTAAAATAAGATGTTTATCCTGTATTTGATTGTGTTTATCTGCAGTTAGTTACACGAATTCAGATATGAGATGAAATCGGATAGGGATGAAAGGGTTTAAGAGTTTTTAAGAGTTTAAGAGTTTTAAGAGTTTTTAAGAGTTTAAGAGTTTTAAGAGTTTAAGAGTTTTTAAGAGTTTTAGCCAAATGCTTTATAATATAGTATAGATATTACATCAAATAGAGATGATATCAAACACTTATTCAGGTAAGCACTTACTAAATCACGTTACCTTGCCGGATGAACATGTAAGGACCAAGAATCTTACCCGGTAAGAGCGAGACAAGGACTATGAGTCTTAACCGGTAAGTGAGAACGACGAATCTTACCACGGTAATTAAGCGCTTACCGGGTAAATTGTTGCATACGATGTCGTTTTGTTGAACTAAAATCTTACCTGGTAAGTAAATGATAGTGTTAAATTTTACCCGTAAACACTTACCGGGTAAGTGTTTAATAAACGGCTTCTAAGATTTATTCATTAGTTCGAAACGAAATTTCCCCTCTTTTTCTGTCTTATACATAATTGCCAAACTTCCAAAAAGACTAAAATACCCCACTAAGCATACACGAGAGACACATGCATAATTTAACTGATCAAACCTAATGTTCGGCTAGTTTGGACAATTACTATACGAAATAACATTCCATGGACCAGATTGAGAAAATTAGTTGTGTGTACATTTTTTATTTAATTAGCTGATAAGTTAGCTAAAAAAAGATTCAAACGAGAATGTTAACTATTTAAGAAAACAAGAAAAAGATCGTTAATATACAAAATCACATATGATTTTACATTAACGTCAAAAAATGGATACATGTGACTTTTGCCATGACTTAATTCGCGTTGAATCATGTATGATTTTGTACGTGAATGATACATGATTTTGTATATTAACGACATTTTCTTATTTTCTTAAATAGTTAACATTCTCGTTTGAAACTATCTCAAGTTAGCTATTGTGTAATCAACTAAAAGTTGGCTAGTAAATTAGTTGTTAACTAGCACTACAATAACATTAGGCTAATAAAATGCCTAAAATGTATATAAACATCGTGATAAGTCGTGTTAATTAGCTATTGTTTACGAAACTAATTTTTTTTACAAGTCGTGTAATAAATAAAGTGTCGTATTAGTTATTTTATACGACGTTGTTTGAAAACTTGTTCTATTAAAAACAAATGTCCTATAAAAAGATGAGTTTATAGGACGTTTCTCAAAATTGTCCTATCAAAGTTGCGAATACAACAATTTATTTTAAAGTGTTTTAAAACCGTTGAAACACCCAATAGCATTCTATAAGCATATTGTAACATTTTTAACTATGATACTTTGTAGTTTGTTCCTATATACGTAATGCTTAAACATTTTATGCATCCTATAAACTTAATTTTATTATAGTGTGGAAAATTAACAGTTGGCTAATAAATTAATTGTTAGATAAAAGTGACACTTAACTAACATACCAAAATGTGAGCATAAAAACAAACTGCATTCGTCAATATAAAAGAGCCTTGGAAACATCTGATTAGAAATCAACAATCTTACACCAAGCGTAAACGGTAATTCATGATCTTTTCAAGATTCTATATCGGTCCAAGATTGTTGAATACGTCTGCTTGCACTTTGTTTTACTTTTAACTCACGGTTTTTGCAAAACACAAGAACCCAACCAAAACCCACAATCACGTAAATTATCCTTACTCAGTTTTTTAAAAGTTTATGATATTTAAAATACGATAAAAACTCATATACTTTTTTCATTTGTCGATTAAAATAGAATTGTATAATACAAACTTAAAAAGAGAAAACATAAAATACTAATGTTATCAAATTCAATTTATTTTAATTAGACTAGAAGGGTACTGGCGTAATGCAGTGAGATAAATCTCGATTTTAATGTTTAGTTTTTATTATTTTTTTCTATGGATATAATACGATTATATATGGTTTTGAGAAAACAGTAATGTTTTTATTTTTGAATTAAAATATAAATTTGAAGATATCATAAAAATTTATAAAAAAAAATAAATCGATAATAGTATCAAATTAACTACATAATAGTTCTCGTTTTTTTGGTATAACTTTTTTAATTCAATTTCTTATTATAATTTAATTTAGATTTAATAGCAAAGTAATTTATTTTTTATTTAATAATATATTTTTTTATAAAAATAATAATTAAACATTCTGTTAGAACTCAATAATTATTTTAATTATATTTTAGATTTTCTATATTTAAAATTGATGTTTATCCTGAATTTGATTATGTTTATCAACAGTTAATTACACGAATTTTAAAATGGAGCTTTAATAAGCTGTACTTACGCAAAACTACTTGTAATCTTAAATTTTAAGTAATATGCATCAATAAACAATACTTCATGCATAAAAAATGGTTTTTTAGAGTTTTTGTCAAATGTTTTATAGTATAGTATAGATAACTTACAGTATTTTTATCCTGAAAATATGATAATCTATACTATATTATAAAACATTTGACAAAAACTCTTAAAAACCATTTTTTATGCATAAAATACTGTTTATTGTTACATATTACTTAAAATTTAAGATTACAAGTAAACTATGCGTATATACAACTTATTAAAGCTTTTTTGTTTGAATTCGTGTAACTAACTACAGATAAACATAATCAAATAGAGGATAAACATCTCATTTTAAATATAAAAAATCTAAAATATAATTAGGATAATCATTAAGTTTTAACAAAATACTTAATTATTATCGTTATAAAAAATTATATTATTAAATAAAAAATAAAAAAATAGTTAAAAAATAAATAAATATTTAATTTGCTACTAACATCAATATTTTTTTTTCATTTTTTATGATATTTTCATATTATATTTTATTCAAAAATAAAAGCATTAACTTTTTCTCAAAACCATATAAAACCGTATTATAATATCAATTAAAAAAAATGAAATATTAAAATCGATATATATCTCGCTGGATTATACGAATACCTTTTCAGTTTGGATAAATGAGATTGGTGGTGCTTCCATACATCGACGACTTGTTAGCAATCCTTATCCCAAGTGCCATCCACCAGCAACGTAATTTGTTAGTCAAAGCCCTACCTTCTAATCTTATCCAAAATTGTCTTCTGATTTTTCATTCACAAGTTTCTTCCTTCTTTTTTTTTTTTATCACATGATGAGAAAAAAGAAATAAAACATTTAAGAAAAAACCGTTGTACGATTATGATGTTAAAGTTATTTATTGTATCGACGTGTATTTTGATTAATTTTATGTCGATTTATAATTATTTAATAAAACTATCAGAAAATGGAGTCTTATTCGAAAAATGTATGACTGTATGGATAAGCTCACACTTACCCGTCAATTTATGATCCATCCAATAACAGAGAATCTCCTAATTGTTTTCCCCAAGATAATTCAAATTAGATGTCCAATTCGGGCCTAATACATGTTGCTATTCATGCATCTAGAGGAGAGTACGTCTGATGGTATTTAATCTATACTATATTATAAAGCATTTGACCAAAACTCTTAAAAACCATTTTTTATGCATGAAGTACTGTATATTGATTCATGTTACTTAAAATTCAAGATTACAAGTAAAATATGCATAAGTACAACTTATTAAAGCTCCATGTTTGAATTCGTGTAACTAACTGTGGATAAACATAATCAAATAGAGGATAAACATCTCATTTTAAAAGATAAAAAAGTTAAAATATAATTAGAATAATTATCGAGTTCTAACATAATCATTATCTTTATAAAAAAATTTATTGTTAAACGAAAAATAAATTACTTCACTATTTGACCTAAATTAAATTATAGTGAAAAAATAAATTAAATAAATTATATAAAAACAAGAACTTTTAAATATTAATTTGATATTAATGTCAATATATTTTTTAAAATTTTTATGATGTCTTCAAATTTATTTTTATTCAAAAGTAAAAACGTTATCTTTCTCAAAACTACATAAACCGTGTTATATCAACAAAGACAAAAAATAAAACAAAACATTAAAATAAATATATATCTCGCTGTGTTGCGCGAGTAACTTCTAGTAAATTATAAATTATTTTATTTTTTGAGTTTATTAAAAAAAGTTTAATTGATAAAAAATTATTAATTAAATATTTAATAAATTGTAAATGAATTGTTAATTTCACATGGGTAAATTTCGTATGATATGACATATAAGTTTGTAAAAGAAATGTGTGGTATAACAATTTCTGAATAGAAAAAAATGTGTATTTGATTTAAATTTATATTTAGTAATTTAAATTTATTTTATTATTTTATTAAGGTTAATGAATAATAATTTGATATTAAATTAAAGTAAAAAATATCTATTTCTTCTGACACATAAAAAAATATTTGTTTGAGATTATTAAAGTATTTTCAAAGTCAAAACTTAAAACATCCAAAGTATTTACATTTTATTTTAATAGATTTTCTATTTTGAAAATTAAAATATTAATTATGTTATTAAAATATTTTATAGATGTAATAAAATCTTACTTATCTCTCATAAACATTTAACATCATAGTTTTTTATCGACAAAAATATAATAAAATTGTTAGCCATTTTTGAGTTCTCCAAATTTAGAGAATTTCATAGTCTCTTTCATCACTTCTTTTATTAGAGCAAAAAGTTGTGCAAAATCTCCATTTTTTTCTATTTTTTTATAAAAATATGTTTGGAATGCTATGTAAAGATATATAAAGTAGAGTAATTACTAAAATTAACACCGTAGTGTAGGGGCGGGCCCGCTTTAATAGAGGCGATGGTATGAACCACTTCTTTGTTCCTTCATCGTTGTATAAAAAATTATAGGGTCGTGAAAGGTGATATCATATATTTTTGTTTTGTGCAATCATATATATTTTGAAACTACAATGATGACACAAGTTTTCTTTGGTAGAGTTGGTTTACATGGTTTTTCTCCCACCATAGACCTGAGTTCGAATACCATCTAGTCATTTCCCTTGGTTTTTATTTTTTACGTTTTGTTCTCGAATTTAGGAAGAAAAGAAATGGAGGGAAAATAAATGAGAGGAAAATATATATTTTTATTTGTGTTCTAGAAAGCGAAGGAAAAGAAAGGAAATAAAAGTTCATATTTTTGAACATGAAAGAAATGAAAAGAAAGTTGTCATTTTTACAAATATATCCTTTATAATTAAATGTTGGGTAGTTTTCTAATTTTTAATCTTTTTAAAGGGTTTTAATTTCTTTCTTTTCCTTCCATTTTCTCCCACATTTGGAACAAAGTTTTGAGAGTAAGGTTATCATTATTTTCTCTCTCCTAATTTTTTTTTCCGAGAACACAACGTTAATTTCAGATTTATTATGTTTTTAAATCAATTTGTAATAAAATACTTGAACACATGACCTCACATATAAAAAACAAAGAACTAACCAATAAACCAATGATTAATTTTATAAAAGATATCATATTTTTGTTTCTTATAGTCAAATGGTGTCACCATTTAGAAAAAAATTTACCGTAGTGGAAATACAAGAGTGAAGTTCACTTTTGGTTCATAGCATTTGTCAATTTTAGCGAATATTGTCCTTTAACTTCTTTTTCTAGGATTTGATCCCTCACGTTTGTCAACTCCCAACGTGATTTTGCTATTACTATTACTAGGTTCCCTTTCGATTCTGATTTTGCTTTGGTTTCAAAACATACAAAGAAGCTTTTTTTTTTTCTCACCAACTTTCTTTTTAACCAAAACCCATGAGATTAACTAAGGGGTCATTTACTAAACACTTACTTGGTAAGTGCTTACCGGATAAATTTCCTTATCGGATGAACATGAGAAGGGCCAAGAATCTTACCGGGTAAGAGCAATGAAAATGATAGAGAGTCTTACCCGATAAGTAATGATGACGACTCTTACCAGTAACTTGTTGCATTCGATATGATTTAATATACTAAAATCTTACGTATCAAAATAAGTTATAATGTTGAATCTTATCGGTAAGCACTTACCGGGTAAGCATTTAGGTAAACGACCCCTAAATATCTCATTTTAATAACCATAAACAATAAGAGGCGATGGGGTTATTAAAAGAATTTAAACACAAACAATTTAACCCCCTCAGCTTTCCACCCCTACTTAAAAACAGTCCTGAACTTTATAACCAATAACCCAGTTATCATAATGATGGTTTTCAAGCGAGGTTTTATTTTCCCCAAACATTGAAGATGACATTGGTGGTTTGGTGTTTAAAAAGTAAATTACATTCTTGGCCCCTGTGGATTACAAAAGACAAAATTTTAATAGAAAATTAGTAAAATGATCAAAATACCTTTCAATTAATCTGACCTAACGGAAAAGTTAACGGTCGTTAAACTAAGGGACCAAAATCGTTGGAAATAGACAAATATGAGGGACCACATCCGAGAAGACGAAATTAAGAAACGATATCCATCGAAATCGACAAACGTTAGAGACATAAAGTTTACTCTAAGTACAAACACAAACATTTCAAAATATGCTTTTAAAATTGAGAATAAACAAGTAATGTTTGATTTTAACATCACAAAATGCATTTTTTTTCCACATCAAAATCATTGAAAATGCAAATTTTTTGGTCTCATTAATTATATATAATGAAGTCATAGCAATCAGCCCCAGTCCACAATGACCTGGTATACACCTTAAAGTCAAAGTCAACTTCAATAAACCAATTATATCAATAGATGCTTTATTTGTTCTCTATAAATAAATGAAACAGTCATTAAAAAAATTGAAATTATTTATCTTTAGATTAATTGTTATATTGTATAATATTTAACAATTTAATTTTATTTGTATAATACATACAAAACTTATATTGTAAACATATAATATAGATATCAGAGTCGTATTAAATATTAAAGATGTAATTTAAGAGGTGTTAAAGTTTGAAGTCTTATTTCAATTCTGATTGATAAGAGATGATGCTGAAATTTGAAATCTGAATCTATAAAACTATTTATTTTTGTAAACTGATAAATGTCTGAATACGTGAACAAAATCAAAATTAGCGATATTAAAAAAAGTAATTACTACCAAATAGAAAAACTACGTACTAATTTAAAACTTATCAAAAAATTAAATTTATAATTTTAAATATCCATTACATATAGTATGAATAAAAATAAAATTGGTTAACATCACACATTCTAATTAATTAATAATAAAATTAAATATTTTATTAAAATTATTTAATGCAATATTATTATCTATCTATACTATATTATAAAGCAATTGACAAAAACTCTTAAAAGCCATTCTTTATGCATGAAGTACTACTAATTAATCCATAGTACTTAAAATTTAAGATTACAAGTAAATTGTGTGTAAGTACAACTTATTAAAGCTTCAATTTTGAATTCGTATAATTAACTGCAGATAAACATAATCAAATACAGGATAAACATCTTATTTTAAATATAAAAAATCTAAAATATAATTAGAATAATCATTAAGTTCTAACATAATCGTTATCTTTATAAAAAATTTAATCTAAAATAAATTACTTCGCTTTTAAATTTAAATTAAATTATAATAAAAAATAGAACTAAAGAAATTGTACAAAAAAACCAGAACTTTTAAAAATTTAATTTGATATTAATATCAATATACTTTTTCAAAATTTTATGATATCTTCAAATTTATTTTTATTAAAAGTAAAAACATCATCTTTCTCAAAACCACATAAACCGTATTATATCAATAGAGACAAAATAAAACGAAACATTAAAATGAATATGTATCTCGTTGCATTGCACGAGTACCCTTCTAGTGAAACAAAATAAGTATAACTTTAAACTTTCATATAACTTATTTAAAACAAAATTACATAACCCAATTGTAGAATTGTTATATTTGATTTTTGATAACTAAATATATTGAATAATAATTAAAATAATAATAATATAAAAATAATTGATGTGATAAATAATATTATAAATAGTTAATTTTAATTTATAATGTATAACTAAAATTAATTAATAATTTTCAACTAATATTAATTACTATTAATTAATATTAATAAAAATTAGTTTTTATTAATAATTAATATTAATCTATAACTAATTGGTAATAAATAATGATTAACATTATTGAGGTTATGATTGAAACAGTGACAATAAGCTTCTATAACATTACTTCAACTACGAATGAGCATCATAGCTAGGTACCTGTCTTTTGAACCGGAACCTTTCTGGAACTGTCGGTTCCGAAACCAGAACCAAAGTGATTGGTTTCAGTTCCTAAAATACGGAACCAATCAAGACTGGTTACAATTCTCATTTTCTTAGAACCGTTAACCGTTGGGTACCTGTTCCGGGACTGGGGTTGGGTACCCATAATCGGAACCGACAGATATTCGCTATTTTTTTTTGATAAAAATCTTTTTATATGTTTATTATATTTAATATACTAAAATTGAAATTATTAATTATCTTTTATTTGTGTAATTATTAGTTTTTGTCGGATTAGTTTTCACCGTCTATTGTATTTATTTTTTTACATTGGTAATTTGTAATAGACTAATAATTACTTTTTTATAGTATGAAATGATTAAAAAAAAATAGACACCCGGTACCAGAAACGGTTCCAAGCGGTTCCGGGACCGGTTCTCAAATATAAAGAACCGGTGTAATTGGTTCCAGGACCGGTTCTCAAATATAAAGAACCAGGGTAATCGGTTCCGGTTCCTTCATTACAGGAACTGTCGGTTCCGGTTCCATGAATTTTGGCTGGATGTCCGCCTTTGCTCACCTCTAACTCCAACTAGCATTTTGATAAACTAGATTGTGTCCATCCACACATGTACTTAAAAACACAACAAAACAAATGATTTTTATCCACAAAAATTATACAGGGAAATTTCCATCAACGGTGCGGTAGAATCCAATGCTTTTCGAGAAAATATCAATGGATCATCCAAAGAATCCTTAGATAATCTATCATTAATTTGAATTATCCACTAACAATTTATTCACCAACTTTTATAACGGTTTTGTAACGAATCACCTTTTAACGACATATTTTTGGGGAAAAAAATCCATAGACAAAAACTTTTCATTTAATTACTAAAAAAATAAACTAACTTATTAACTTCAAATTACTAAAAAAAATATCTAAAGCATCGATGTGAGGTTGTTTGGAGAGTTGCATTTAATTATAAAATATTAAATTTTTAATTGGTTGTCAAATGTCATTGAAAACTAAATTCAAAAGGCAATACAAAAATACCCAAGTTGGCATTTATTAAGAGTATGGGACAAAATCAAACTATATATTAAAAATACTCAAAATAACAAAGTATCTAAACATTAAATACATATCATGAATCAAAATAAACTAAGGGGTCATTTATTAAACACTTATCCGACAAACGTTTACCGAGTTACCAGTAAAATGTAACACTATAATAAGATTTAAGTTTATCAAATCAACAATCTTATATACAATATAGAATCGTTGTAATAAGTTTATATGTTTTTTAAGTCGACAAATAGAACAAATAAACTTACATATCCTTCTCACATTTGATGAAATTTGAATCTTTGACTTCTTAGGAGGTTAAAGACTCACATACTGTTAGGCTAAAGGCCATTTGACAATAAGTTTATAAGGTTTTAATAAATTTTGTATTTTGTGTTTTTTTTATGTATACTTTTAAAAGATGTTATAAGAACACATTTAAGACACTTTTTATTATAAAACACTTGTTTTTATGCAACACATTTTCAAATAATGTAATTATAAAAAGTTAATAGGATGTTTTATTTCAAAAATGCTCTGTAAACATGTTAAAACTTCAAAGAACATTCTATAAACTTATTGCAATATTTTTACAATAAAACACACAATTGTTTGCTTCTACAGACTTAATATCATTAATTTGGCCATCTCTATTTGATGGTAATAGTTTCTTAATATCATTAACTTTCATTCTATTTATACATTCAAACATTTTAATATAACTAGTAGGGTACTCGCGCAATGCAGCGGGATAAATCTCGATTTTAATGTTTAGTTTTTATTATTTGTCTCTGTCGATATAATATGATTTGTGGTTTTGAGAAAGCGTTAATGTTTTTATTTTTGAATTAAAATATAAATTTGAAGATATCATAAAAATTTGTAAAAAATAAATCGATAATAGTATCAAATTAACTATTTAATAGTTCTCATTTTTTTGTAACTTCTTTAATTCAATTTTTTATTATAATTTAATTTAGATTTAATAACAAAGTAATTTATTTTTGGTTTAATAATATAAATTTTATAGAGATAATAATTAAGAATTTTGTTAGAACTCAATGATTATCCTAATTATATTTTAGATTTTTTATATTTAAAATGAGATGTTTATCCTGCATTTGATTATGTTTATCTGCAGTTAGTTACACGAATTCAGGTATGGAGCTTTAATAAGTTATATTTGCGCACAATTTACTTGCAATCTTGAGTTTTAAGTAATATGCATTAATAAACAGTATTTTACGCATAAAAAGTGATTTTTAAGAGTTTTTGTCAAATGCTTTATAATATAATATAGATAAATATATAATTTTATTGATCATGTTTTCATACTTAAATATCTCCCTTTTATCAATAAAAAATAAAGTAAAACTTAAAACTTCTAACATCTCTTAAAAAACAAATAACATTAAGGGGCCTTTTACCAAACCCTTACCTGGTAAGCGTGTTTATCGGTAAGAGTCTACACTTTCACTTAACTTATCGGGTAAGATTTTAGTCCATTAAAATGACATTATATAGAACCTTTTTATACAGTAAACGCTTACCTGGTAAGACTTTTGGTTTTTGTTATCTCTCTTACCGGATAAGATTCTCAATCTTTATCATGTTCATTTAATAAGATAAAATAATAAGTATTTAATAAACGACCCCTAAATTTTCTTTGATAACGACCCTATAGTCAATTTTTCTATATGAGTTGGTGTAGCTTACATATCCAAACAATAGTCAAAGTAGGAGTGCTCTCTCTCTCTCTCTCTCTCTCTCTCTCTCTCACACACACACACAATTCAATATTAATTTACCACTTGAATAAGTTTTGAACTACAACTTAAACAACTCCAAGAACATTACCACCACCTAATTAAGTAGGATTAAAAAAAAATCAAGTTTAAAACTTTCTTCTGAATAACAGATTTAATCAGTCAAAATATGTACGATATATTCCAATAAAGATGGACATCTTTAACTGATTAAGAGTTCGATTAACCAGTTATGATAAGGTCTAGTATTTTCTCCTCAAGATAGATTGGAACTAGTTAGAACTTTTGGAGGATGGAATCATAATTGGTCCTATGACCGATCGTTTAACTGAACGACTCATGTATGTATGTCATTGGAAGAGTATGGGTAGACCCGAATCAAAGATAACATATTTTATGTATTTGATGTGTACCCAACAATTTTTTTTGTAACGGTATTATGTATTTGAGTTGAAAAAAAAACTTTGGTTTACCACCGTAGGAAGAAAGTTTGTAACGATCATTCTGATCACTTAATTATTGTGCATCAAACCATTCAGCAACTGTCAAACAGCCTCTAAGTACCATTGTTACTTTTAAAATTAAGGTAAATATTAAATAGTGTTTAAAAGGAAAGATATTTCATTCCATTGTTATTTTGGAAAAAGGGTTTTATAAAATACAGGTTAAATGCAAAAATATTTACTAAATGATTTATATTTTAGAAAAAATGTTTATTAAAAAACACGTCTTTTAAAAATATATCTTTAAAATTATATCTATATCTATACTATATTATAATGCATTTGGCTAAAACTCTTAAAAACTCTTAAACTCTTAATCTCTTAAACTCTTAAACCCGCTCATCCCTAAACGATTTCATCTCTATCCGATTTCATCCCATAACTAACTGCAGATAAACACAATCCAATACAGGATAAACATCTCATTTTAAATATAAAAAATCTAAAATATAATTAGGATAATCATTGAGTTCTAACAAAATACTTAATTATTATCTTTA